>NW_019525050.1:375398-400147 GCF_002814215.2 Seriola lalandi dorsalis
GGGGTTTTACACAGAACATCCTACTCATGTAATTAGGTAATTATAGCCAACGCATGATGGATCCCTGTATTTGTTTTATTTTTGCAACCGTTAATAAGTCACATTGACAGAGGGTGTGATCACTCCTCCGGTTTGTTTTCTTTTTTTCTTCTCTCTTTTCCTTTTTTCTTTAGCAGTGGAAACGTTTGGTCTGTTTTTGTGTTTGGTTCTTTTAGGTTCATGTTACTCGACCGCATTTCAACAAGAGCCCGACTGAGTCTCACTGACATGTTCCTTCATCACACACTGTGGTGTTCTTTGACTCAATCTCCCACACACACACACACACACACACACACACACACACACACACACACACACACACACACACACACACACTCCTGCTGCAGCAAATACTCACTAGAGCAACAAATGTGTATCAATCCGCCACTGAAAATAATCCCCAACAAAAGCACCGTTTCCTCCTGTTTGAGTAGCGTAACCACCGTGTCCAGCTGGTTTATCAGATAGCGGACAGTGTAAAGACGGACAGGAAGAGGGAGGGGCATGACGTGAAGGTTAAGGCTCACCTCGTTGGGAACCTCAGCAGAAAAGCACCAGGTACCAGGTGATAACATTCAGTGGAAAAGGGCAGTGAGTGTTTATGTTTCAAGCTCTAAACAAGTCATTATGAGTCGTCTTCAACTGCCGTCAGATCGACATGAAATATACCTGCTGTCAGGAAGTGTCAAGTTAAAAACGATTTTTTAATGTGATCGAAGCTGAAGTCACCCGATCTGTGACGAGTCCTCACTTAGACTTTACACCCATAAACCCCTCGTGCCGCATCCTGTACTTTGCTCCTAACAAACGCTGTTCCCACTTATTTCTGCTCGTCTCGGTTCACCTGAGCTCCAACAGCACGAGTCACCCTCTGTCGGAGAGCGGTGCTCGACGTGAAATGTGCCGCCAATAAGCAAAACTGCGGCTACAACTTTCAGCTTTTTTGGCACCAGTCCAACATCAACAGGCCTCGGGGGTGAAGAACACGTCTCCTGAACGTCTCCCACACATTCCCTTCATGTCTGCAGTGTACGAGGGTGAAACATAATGAGGGATGACAAATTTCACATGAGGCTCAGCTCACTTTCTTTCGGGAGCAAAGGTAATTATGACAATTAAACCTGAGAGAGCGTTCTTTAACGTGATTACGGGTTATTATGGTGATACTGTAGGTGGCAGACACAGTCAAGGATGAACGGTATCACCGCAGCGACCATCAAGCTGCTTTTATAAAGATGTTTGCTAAATCAAACAATATAACGCCCGGCGTGTTTTCTTAACAGCAGCAGATTCTTCAGTTGGCTCGGCTCGATCCACTGTTTGTACAGAGGAAATGTATTAAATACATCCGCTCCTCTCCCTCCTCATCTGCTCCGATCACACTGATGACACATCAAAATACAGAAGAAGAAAAATATTGTGCCAACAGAAAGAAAAAACAGAGAGGAAGTCGAGAGATATTTTTTATGCCCCGAAATCAGAGAAAACCTGAGGTCCAGTTTCTAATTTCTGGTAATGTGACGTGATCCGAGTGGAAAAAGCATCCGGTTTGATAAAACTGACGACATTAACTTTAAAAAAAAAACCAAGGTACACTCACCGTTCTCCTTCTCGTCTCCGATGCACTTGGTGATGGACTCGGAGAGGCCCAGAGTGGCCGCTGAGGGCATCGTACCCAAGATGGACGCCAGCGATGGGCCTTTTCTCTTCGGAACGCCCCCCTCCTCCTCTTCCTCCTCCTGCTGCTGGTTCTCCTCTTCCTCCTCTGGTCTCTTCTGCTCTAGTTTGATCAGAGCCTCCAGCGTGAGCTCGCCGAGGTCTTTGCCAAAGTGCTTGGCCACGGCCTGAAGCTCGGCTTCCTCCTCCTGTTCCTCATCGTCTGCCGCTTTAGACGTCGTGGAGAGAGCGTCGTCGTCGTCATCTCCACAGTCTGGGAGAGGGATGGACAGAGTTAGATGTTGGATTAAAGTGTTGTTTCATTTATCCCTTTAAGGAAGTTCTTGTTTTGTCAGGATCATTTGTAAAACCAACAGGTTACTTCCTCTGAAAAATAAATCTACACAAACTAATTGTATGTTGTATGTTGTCATGTCGCCATGCTTCCATTTGTACACGTTAAACAAATCAGAAACTGTTTTCAGCGGGTTGCTAGGCGGATATGTTTTGCTTTGGTCATAACGATGCTAGCTGTTCCCTTCCGGTTCCAGTCTGTATGCTAAGCTAGGCTAAACACTCACTCTCTCTCACTCAGGGCAAGAAAGTGAATTAGTGAATTATTTCCCAAAATGTGAAACTATTCCTTTAAACTTTACAAAGAGAAAATAAAAGATGTAGCGTAGTAAAGTATAGCTTTTCCTCTATGAACTCACGACATACTGAGACACATAATCCACAATAAGAGAAACAGATTTTCCTCCCTGCAAATCTAGACCACTTCATTTAAGTAAATACACCTTTTTTCTCAATGAATCAGCTAATTGTTTAAAAAGTCAGAGAGAATTTTCCAGTAACTAGAAAGTAATGGTTTAACTCCTACCATGAATCCCAACACGAAAATGAAGAATTTTCTAGTTCAAACTAGAAAGCATGAATTATAAATAATTTATTACATTTTGTCTCACCTTCACTGTTGTATCTCATTATGCACTTCATGGTTTTCCCTGTGTATTAATAAGTCGGCAGTTCACTATGCTCACGTGGTGCAATTAGTTAGGCATAATTGTACATCATAAATAAAATTAAAATACAAACCCACTGTAGTTAAAAATATAAAATTCCACAAGTGCAGTGAAATTATTTTGTTCAAAAATCACAGAGAAAAGAAATGGTGATGTATAATTACACCCAGACAAAATAATTGGGATCATAATATTGGCTGTCCTCTCTCAGTCCTGGTGGCTAATTAAAATGTGTCCTTTAATCAGCCATAATTAAAACGTCCTCACACAGGTTTCAGCCCACAAGTCAGAAAAAGCAACTTGGTTCTCGGTCTGAGAAGAAACGAAATGCCGCCGGATCTGAGAGCGTCGCAGCAGCTGGAAGAGCAACACGCCTGAAATCAGTGACAGCCTGCGACTCCCCCCCACTGTGTGACAACAGGGGGAGTCTGTGTGTGTGTGTGTGTGTGTGTGTGTGTGTGTGTGTGTGTGTGTGTGTGTGTGTGAGAGAGAGAAACAGACAAAGACAGAGAGCCAGAGATAAGGAGCCAAAGGTAGAAACAGATAAAGACGAAGAGCGGACAGGCAGTGTGGTCTGATGTGTGTTATTTTTTCCATGGGTGGGCGTCAGTGTGTGTGTGTGTGTGTGTGTGTGTGTGTGTGTGTGTGTGTGTGTGTTTTGAGGAGGGTCTCTGGTGAAGGAAGGTGACACCAACAGAAGCTTCTCTTGTCCCACTGATTGACAGGAGGACAAATAAAAGCATCATCACACATTAACACTGCAGAGTTTTTCCACCGCGATGTTTCGGTTTTGGCGAGTCGACAGCTCCTCATATTAATGCTGCTTTATTAAGGTTAGTGCTGTGACACGCCAGGCAGGTGTTCAAATATCACGTCTGTGGTCACACTAGCCGACAAATGAATCTGTAATTCTCATTTCACACCAGAAAAACTGTTTCATAAGAAGCTGAGAATCAAATTTTCTATTCTAGTATTTTTCACCAGTAAAAAACTTAAGTTTGACCTGATGGTGTTGCCACCAGAAACGGTTTTATCTCGTGCACGGCATGAACATTTTCAGCTTCAGCTGCTTATTAGCTTCATAACTTGCTCGTGTTAGCAGTCAACTCTGCCTGTTAATGGGCTTCATATCTACCAAAGCACACTTGCATGTTGGCTTCAGCTTGTATGCATGTTAACAACTTTTTCTTGCATGTTGACATTTAGCCACAGGTTAAATCGGCCCGGAGCCCACCGGAGCTGAGCTCGCCCTCCATGACATCCAAATGGCGCCCTGTCAGAGCTCAGCTCAGTCTCCTTCGGCATCACAGCTTTGTAAACTCTCACACGTTTGTCTCACTTTGACCAAACAAATGTAGAGTCCAGGCTCCTTTTCTTTGAGGTTTTTTTTTTGTTGTTTTGTTTTTAAATCTGTGGCGTCACTCAGCAGCAGGATCCACACTGTGTCTCCAAACTGAGAGACGCATGTGGCACAGCGGCAGTGACGTCATTAATTATTTAAATGGTCTGTATATACAGTAGCCTCATTAACCTAAATGCTTTTCTGCACAGCAAACAGACAACCTGTTGCACACAGATTCCAGCTTTATACAGTGAGATGACTGAGAACAAAGCAGCCGCGCTCGGGATGAGTCCAGCAACATCAACGCTGCTTTATTTTTTACTTTCAGCGAGTGTCTGAATATCGTTTCCTCTGGAGAATCACAAGCTTTTTATGAGAGGGACTTTTCGGTTTTGCTGCATAAATGCAATATATCTGCTGTAGTGGAGTTACTGGATCTTATGAGATAAATAAAAAACATCGCCCTAATAATGAAAACACTCCCTTCATTGTACTCAGCCTATAAGTTAGTGTAGATACTGGAGCTGCCTCAGGGCAAAGACTCTATTTTTACACACAGACAGAAAATTTTCAATGTTTCATGAACCATAAATTTGGAAAAGTGCCGCTGGCAGAGTATTTGGGTTCAGGCCTGAACATTTGGGGTGCTGTATTTTTGTCTTTTTTCGACTTCAGAGGTGAACTTTTCCCCCTTCAAATTCATTTAAAAGGGTCACTTCACCCAAATTACCACTAAATAAATTAAATTAAGTTGTTGGCAGCTGACCACTTAGATCCAATCTGACTCTGATTTCTGACAAATAAAATGGAGGTTAATGGGATTTAGTTGTGGCGCAGCATTTCACACTCTGGACAAATACACTGTCTTCAGTTTTCGTTTGGAACTACTTTCCTCTGAAGAAATAGTCCCTGTGAAAACTGTCCACCTCATTGGACGAGGGCTCCCTCTCCTCACGAATCCCAGTTAAACCCCAGCATTTAGCAGCTAACATTTAGCATGTCTGCATATTAATACAGTTATCATGGGAACATGCTAACATTTAGCATGTTTGTGTGGCAGTTTGATGTTAGCATGCTAACATCGTTTATTAACTTTGTGTGATTTCACCAAGTACCAAAGTGATTTAAAACTCGGCCAATAACAATAACCATTTTGACTCAGAGCGCAAAGCATTCTGGGACAGTTTTGATGGTGATCTAACTGTGAGTGTGTGTGTGGAGATCAAGCGGCGCCTCTCTGCTCCGTACCTTCCTTGGTGTAGGCGGCGTACACTCCCCTCAGTTTGGGTCTGCTGCTGTGAAGCTCTGCATCGATCTCATCCTGGTAGCCATGAATTTCATCTGTTGAAGATAAACACCACAAGAGTTAAAGCGAGAACGATTCCTGGATCAACGTTATTAAACCTCATAAGTAGAAAATCAGATGCAGTAACTTCTTCATGTCCCTAAAATGACTGTGAAATTCCACTTGTGGTGCTTTTTATGTTCTCGGTTGTTCTGTGAAACTTTACTAACCCTTTAAATTACAATATAATACGTTAGTATAGTAACAGAACACGTGGTTAATTACATGTTGTGCAGAAGAGAAATAATTTTAAAGGCGAAGGGAGCCGTTTCCTCTCTAGGTTTTTCTTTGTATTGACCACATCCAACACCGATCTGCAATTAGTCAAGGTCGGCCGAGTGGCAGCCGCATAGAAGAGAACAAAGTGCAACCAAACTTAGTCTTTGTCTGTGCCACGAACCTGAGACTGACTGTGATGAAAAGCCGATAGAATTCATTTTGCAAACTAAAAGAAAAGCAGGCAGCCCGAGAGTCAAGATGCCTTGAATGTGATGGCAAACAGACAAGGATGTCGCATTCATACCTTCGACGTCATCCATCTTTTTCTTCAGCTCCGTCTCCAGCTACAGGGAGGGAGACAAAGCAGAGAGAGCTGGATGAGAGAATGAGAGACCCTTTATTCTAATGCAGCACTGACTACGGGGTGAAACGGTTACCGAGTTAAACATCTCGGAAAGACAGAACGTTATGACACGAGGATTGTGGGCGGTTGACAGCAGCTCTCAGAAGCACTTTTTCTTCCTACAAGTACAAAACACAGAGACTTTGATTTGATTCCTGTGGTGAGAAACACGGCTGAAGTACAGTACTCACTGCCTGACAACACACAGGTCCGATCTTTTTTATTCCCCTTTACTGCAAAAGTAAAAACCGTTTGTGTGTTATAGAAACCTGGTGGATCCTTATTCAGCTCTTTCCCATTGAGACATGAAAAAACGCTTGATTACTGAGCAGAGAATCTTCTTAAAGGTCCAATACTTTACATATTTTATATTTTTCCTATGTTTTATTTTGAAGTGTTGATCCATAAGAAGATATATTTGTGGTTTTAAGAACCAAAAACCCTGCAAGGTGGGATGGTGGGTTCAGGTGGGCGGGGCTTGGGGCATGGTTCAGAGAGGTGACTGCTTTGTTGTGACATCACAAAGTTCCAGAAGTTCTGACGGCTGGTTTTAAGCCTCAGTTTCTGAATACAGGCTGTGAGCATTTCTCTGTGGACTGAGCCCTTTGATACGTTCACAGTATTAATACAGAACTTAGACCTGATCTATAATCAAACAACAGATGGAAATCTTCTACGACAAAATCCTCGACTCAAGATTCTACTTGTGTATGAGGTTTTCAACCATGTCATGACTAAAACTTAAACCTCCTCTCTGATGATGATGCCCAGCAGATATGGTTGAAAGCTTTGGAAGTAACGGCAACTAAGTTCTTCTCTGTAAAATTGTAAATTCTTGACTCTAGCGTCAGAAGAAAAACAAATTTCTTGTTTTGTCTGAAACTACAGAAAGCAACATGGACAAAAATCAAACCTCTGACATGGATTACATTTAATATCTGTATGATTTACAGGTTTTAAAATGATCTTGCTACTTAGAAAAATAAATACACATAATAAAATATGTTCTGGTCTCAAATAAGAGTAAGAGTTAGTAAGAGTTAAATCAGCTAAATCTGCAACAGAGCCCATGAAACAAAGCCCAGCTGCTCCCTCTCTGTAAACGGTGTAAACGTACAGAACAGTGATAGTAATTAGACTGTTTTACTTTAAAGGTTAATGTCCTTCATTAATTATTGCTGAAAGCCTGAGGGCTGCAAATATTCATCAAGAAAATATAAGGTAAAATTTTAATAGTCCTTTTTACTGTGTGCCTCTGGCATTTATCACAAATGTTACACGTGGACATATTACTGCACTTCACAGACATCTGTGGCTCCGCAGATGATTTTAAAGGCTCCTGGAAGCGACTTATCTGAAGAACTCGGCCCCTGATTGACCTCGCTGCGCGTCCACACACGTGTTCATACCTGCTCGATTTTCTTCTTCTGTAGTCCAGCTGTGAAGCAGGGCGGGTCACACTCCTGATCCAGATCGATCTTCATGAACTCCTCGATGGTCAGCTGACTGGTGGGCGTGTCCTCAAACTCTATCAGTCTGATGAAGGGAAGAAATTACAGCCAGATCATCAAATACAAAAAATACACATTTATTAGAAGGATAAACCCCATTTTTAAGGCGGTCCTTAACACAAAATACAATACATGAAGCACAAAAATTACTTCCGGACTAATTTATAATTGCATTTATATTTTATACATGCGCGCACGTACATAAAATTAAGATGAAACTTTTTAACTGTCACCACCCACCTTTTTCTTAGCGTGCTCTCACACACTTTCACAACGCTGACAATTTCTTTGATGGTGCGGCGAAACTCGTGCACACGAGCAGCAACGAGAAGAGCTGGAGACAGAAAACAAAACCAAAAACAAAACAAAAAAACACAGTGTGATGAGATTTAACCAAAAGGTACAAACAGCCCAGTGACGTACGACCCGTCATGCCCCATAACTCAACCTGTGTCGTCCCTGAAACCACAACAGTGCACAGAATATAGATGATTTAATATTCTGTGTCTTATATTCGGCTTTCTTTCTCCATTTTGGGAAGAAAAAAAAATTCATATGCACATAGTGATACAACAAATGTGCACAAACACAGTGAAGACGTGACTCAGGAGTGAATTATAGTCGTGGCTGCAGTTCAGGACTTTGTGTGTGAACACCTTGAAGACTGGAGGACGGAGCCGACAGGACGAGGGCACCTCAGCCTTCAGAGCCAACAGCCAGCCCCCGCACCAAAACAGTTTTAAAGAGGAGTAACAACAACACTAATATTATGCAATGAATTGCAGTGCGGGCCTTGAAGGGGAACAGTTATATAACCGTCATTAGAGTTGCCTCCCTCACTCAAGAGCCTGTTAAAAGATGGATGCATGCTTCTAGTCCTACATGCACACTTCTAACAGCCTTTAGGACTGAAGTGGTGGCTTTTAGCTGCGCTGAGGACTTGCTCAAACATTTCAGCACCATTACCTTGAAACCCCGTACTTGTAAAGTTGCTGGTTTTCCTTTCTTAATGCAGAGTTAACTTTGTGATTTTGTTACTTAGCGATCATGACTCTTTGTCCTTGAACTCGCTGAATGTAATCAGTGATGTAACGCTCTTCTTCTACCCTGAAGAACTTTCTGCAGTTGCATGTTTCTGGTTCATCAGCAGGAGATATTTGCATCAGTTTTGGGAACAAACTTTTCCTTCTCTTCCGTCTGAGTGTATCCTTCTCAATGATTTATGATAAGCAATTAATTATTCAGGCATTGCAGCAGAGGAACAGAGAAAGCAGAAAATTGAAACCATGAGTGTAAACATGCAGGGAGCAGAGGAAGCCGGTGATTCAATTTCAGGACGTCTTAGCTGGTAATGCGTCAAAGCCGAGCGTATTCAGGTTGACGCCGGCAGAGGGAGGAGCTCTGAGCTCAGCTGTTTCTCCTGAACTGCACCACAACACTCCGAGGAAGTGGGAAATCAACACCAGGCGAACTGCGGGAAGCTTAGGCAGGTGCCGGCGGGTTCGCCTCAGCCACGCGCCTCTCCGGCAGGAAACCAGCGAACAGTAAAAGCCTCAAGTGAATTTAGAAAAAAAACTTTATTGGTCAAGTGAACACCAGGATTCACCAGCCACTGCAAACCTGTTCATGGTGTCATAAACAACACTCAGGTTAATGTGCATGTGTTAAATTTAGGGTTTCAACGATTCTGAAACCGGGATCGAAACCGCCAAAAACAGGAACAGCAACCCTCCAACCAAATTACTGTTCTATTTAAAGTAAGGGCAAGCTGAATATTTGGTAAATTAAAATAATTAAGACTTAATAACCCCATGTGCCTGGGCGTTCCCTCAGATCGGTGGGTGGAGCTCTGCTGGTTATTCCAAGGTCTCAGCTCGAGACTAAAGGTGACCGGGTCGTCGCTGTTACAGACTGAAAACTGAGGAACAGGCAGCATCATGAGTGTCTTTTAAAACTCTTCTTAAAACATTTTATTGGAAAGCTTTTATGAATGTTTGACATGTTGTTGTGTTTTATTTTCCCATGAATTTATATGTTCGTGTAACTTACCCCTGTTCCTGAAAAATCATTTTAATTGCCTCCTATATGAAGTTAGATTCATCTATAGATTAAGATGACTGGAAAACAGTCTTTTTTTTTCCTACATAGTAGCTGCTCATCCAACTGAAAATGAGGCACTTGCAAAGTACATAACTTGTTTTGACTGTTTAATAGTTTTTAAAGGCAATTAGAGCAGGAGAAAAGCTTACATTATCCTTTGAAAAACTGAAGATTATAGGAGCTGTTGACCCATCAAAAGTGGGTCTGTATGATTAGTTAAATTTCCCAGAGGAACATTTTAAACTAAAACTGAATTTAAAGACATTCATCTGACATAAAAACAATCGTCCACAGTGCAGACACTAGATATCTAACCCCTCCTCGTCTCGTTGGTTACCTGCTCCGCAGAGTCCCGACGGCCTCCGTCCCGTGTGCATCCAGTCCCTCTTCATCCTCTGCACCAGTCTCATCGCCGTCATGGAGACGTCGTGGTTCTTCTCACCAAACTCCAGCAGCTGAGCGAACCGGGGAATATACAGGCACGGGTCTGACGGAGACAAGAGGAGGAAGGTTTGCTCAGTGTTTGTTGTGATGCATGTTCATAATATCCACTATTATCCACTAAAGAGCTCATGCTGTAAGACTTCTTGTGTCTCTCATGATTATAACACGTTGACATCAGATGTGTTTGGTTCTCAGACGCTGCTGCCACAAACCTCACAGGACGACACTTCAGCCAAAACTCTGTCCGATGAAGCAGCTGCTTGTGTGTCCATGTGACGTGTGTTTACAAGCCCTGGTTTGTTTTTGTCTGAGCAGCAAACCAACCAAAAGCAAAAAAAAAAAAACAAGTAATTTTTCCCCCACTTTGGTTCAGACGAAAGAACATTTTTTTCCTTCTTTTTCTTTCACCAAAAATCCTGCCTAAAAATACATCCAGGTTTAACTTCACCAACACCTGTGAGCTCCCCAGTAAAACCAGTCCCCTCCTGCTGCCTGGCTAATTAGCTGCACCAGAGAAACCAGAGGATTAGCATTTTAGCTCAAGTGCACCTCAAAAGCAGCCTGTTTCTCATTCAGTGTCTCCGTCCAGATTTTCTCAGCTGGCCAAAGGATTTGAACGGGCAGCCGTCCAATCACAGGCTCACGTCTCAAACTTTTCTGCTCCTCGAATGTCTCTGAGAAACGTGTACGGTGCGTCGTATCAGAAACTTTATGGAAAACACTTTAGATGCAGCTGAGGAGAGAAAAAAGAAAAATAACAGAACCACCTGCTTTTGTCATGAAACAGCCTGGCAGGCGGCCAGTTCGTCTCTTTTTCTTTTTTTATTCTATAAATGAGAAATCTAATTTAATTCTGAAACTCCACTCTGACTGGGAGACAAAAGGTGGACTTTTGTACCACGGCCATGACACTGGAGAATCTTTGAAGTTAGTGGCTGCGTTTAAAGAGCAGTCCAGTGGAAAGCTGGTAGAGCCAGCTGGTAATAAGATCCAGGCTGATCCCCCCCCCCCCCCAACTCCGCACCATGTAATGATACGTCTGCAGAACTGGCCATCACTGCTCCAAGTTTTACTGGAGTGTCTGGGTCCAGGAAAAGATCGCCACAGAAAAAAAAAAGGGTGTTTAATAAAAAAGAAATACAAAAAATTCCACCTTAAATCCTCCTTCAGTTGAATATAATCAATCTGCGATGCTCAAACAGCCCAGGATTCATTCTGTGATGGAGTGCTTGTGGTTTACCTTTTTTTTTTCGTGAACCCACTTTCCCTCCACCTGCCTCGCCTACTTTCTAACTTCGGTTCCCCACATTCCCCCAAAATTACTTCGACCACCCCCTGAGAGGGGCCGTGAACTTGCTCCTTTCAATCAAATGTGGGAGCAGAGCTGCATGAATAGCATTAAAGTTGTGAGGAAGCTGCGCCCCTTTCCTACTCAAAACCCAAAACGGTCTCCGAGCCACAATGCATTCTGGTCCATTTTCTGTTACTGAGGGGGTAGAAATTGGTCTCAGAGTCTCCTTCTCTCTGATGGATTTCTCTCCGTATTGGACGTCGGTGCAAAACGGCAGCTCCAGAAAGAAGCCTTAACTCATCAGGACCACACCGAATACTGATGCTGCTTTAGGTCACTGAAATCATTTTCTGATATCAAACTGCACTAAACCAGTCACAGATATTTGGATATGATGTCACGTTCGATCAGTCATCCAAGATACATCATCACAGGCAGCTAGGTGAAATCACAGTAGGTGTTTTCAGGTTTTAAAAAAAGGAGAAATGTATTGATTTTTGCGGATATTGGAACATACAGTAGTGTTGATTGTTAGTTTGATCTGCAGGAGATCCCAGAATGAAGAGTCACATTTATCCACCAGTATATTTACCGTTATACAGGGATGTAATGCAGTGTAAAGTTAGAAGTTATCTTTCCAACCTTTGTGACATACTTTTCCAATCACAAAGTATCAATATGATGCATGATAAGTTAAATATTGTATTTGTGTTTATATTTGTGGGTGTCTGACTTAATTTTCTTTGATCCAAATCGAGGATGAAAGTGTCGTATGTCTATGACACAAATCTTCCCTTTTTATATTTTTCCATTTTATCAATTATAATTAACTATATAAGGGAGAGAATTTGGGAAGCAGAAAGACAGATTTGTTTTGTTTTTTAGTTTTCATTAGGTTATGTCTTTGGGGACGGTCACGGTCTCTCTACTTTCCAGTGGTGAAAAGGAACTAAAAAATATCACAAGCCCAAAAATACTTGTAAAAAACTGTATTTTCCACCACTGCTACATGAGCGTGGTCTGGGAAGAAAAGGACATGCATTTGTGTATATTTATATCCATGAAAAGGCTCCTTTACAGACACCACAGACTAATGGTAGAGAAGTATAAACCGTGTGTGAATTCAGCTGCACCGATTCTCCTTTATATTTACAGTCAGAGGTGTAGTGCTGCGTATACCCACCTCTGGACAGGTGGATTTATCTATACTTATCTATATCAGTGCACATTGCTGCAGTCAATAATGCTACAGTCTCTCACTTAATCTGTGGTGTTTACTGTGAACTCACACCTCCGTTTCCTGACTTTAGTATTGAAGGCAGTGCCTCCTCCCAGGTAACATCAGTACACAGGTAAGACTGCACCAAGTCTCAGACTCACCACACAAATACGAAGGGGACACATTAGTGCCCTTTTAAAACTTTTAAAAACTGCCTGCCAATGACTACGCCTGTTGTTGCTGTGAGCTGGAGGAAAGAGCTGATATAATGTTAGATAACGATATTACACCTGTCAGAGGGAGGTGTGTTGATAAGTGTTCAGATTCAGAACGTAGCAACACCTCATTACAAGTAAAAGCTGTGCACTGAAGTGTGTCAGTGCTATACTAAATCACAGGGTTATTACTTCTGATGCGTTCAAGGGAAGGCAGCATTTTACTGCTGTGAGTGGTCGAGATGGAGCTATGTTTTTATTTACTCTTGGGCAGTGTTATTTATAAGAATGCTTTATACTTTATCAGCTCATCAAATCTTTTGGACATACAATCATAATTAATGGAGAAAATAATAAACTCACATTAAAACTCACTATACAGTCGTCCGAATTAAATTAGTATATTTAAATTACAGTATAGTACACACACACACTTGAGTACATTAACTTACCACATTAAATTACTTTTTTTAAATTAAAAGCATGAAGTTTAGTTGAAGTCACAGTAAACCCACCAACCAAAGCACCACTACACTACTGTTTAATATCTATCTCTCCTCATTACTGTCGTGGGCTGAACGGTCTTATTAAAAAAGACATCCTTTTCTTTTTTCTTTTTTTTCTTTTTTTTTTATTAAAGTTTGATTTTTATTTTTATTTTTTTAACCACCGGCTCTAATGATTGGGACGGAGGAGGAGCGGTTGCCCGGTGACGCACTCTGCGGAGCTGCGGAGGGAGGCGCTTCGGTCCCCCTGACGTCAGCGCGGTGCTTGAACGTGATTGGTCCTCGACGAGCCCTGGGCGTCCGAGGAGATCACGACGAATAAAAAAAAAAAAAAATAGCAGAAAAAATAGAGTAGACCTTAAAAACTCCCGACAAATGACTACTTAGCTCGGATGCGTGCGGCCGCAAACGGGACAACATAGCTGGGTTCTCGTCGGTCGGGCAGCCGGTTCGGAGAAAGCAGAAGGAGAAATATGTGTGAGGATTAACGCGGAGGCGGGGTGGGAAAAAAAAATAGACTTGAATTACCAGCTGCGACTCTCCGGATTACCCACTCGCTGGAAAAAGGGAAAACAAGCGACGCTCCGCGGACGTTTTTCTCCGTCCAGAGAGGATGAGGTGACCGCCAGGAAACGGAGGAAAAAGAAGAAGAAAAGGAAAAAAATAAAAAATAAAAAAAGTGTTCGCGGTCGAAGTTGGGAACGGAGGAGGAGACGGACTCCGCCGGGCCTGGACACACATTTATATTTAGATGTTGTCGTGTAAACTTCGCGGTCGATGCCGTGTTGAAGCGGCGCCGTAGGAGCCGAATTCCCCGCAGAAAAAAAACGCCGAATCCTCCGCGGAGCAAAACCTCCTCCCCCCTCCTCCTCCTCCTCCTCTTCCTCCTACCACCACCACCACCACCACCAACCCCCCCGGTACAGTTAGTTCATTCACACCCCGACGGCGACTCGGTTCACCGGATACCAACGCGAAGGAAGACCGTGTTGCCCGCGCCGATGCCAACGGCAGACTGCAGGTTGCTCCATCATGGCCGGATCATGAGGTGTTTGACTTATCTGCTCCTACTTCCCGAAACACTGAAAAAGTCCAAGAAGGTCGGCAAGCTCCCGGACAGGCTGCCGGTATGTTATGAGATCCTGACCCTGTCCCTGACGAGCAAGAAGCAGCAGCAGCAGCAGCAGCAGAGCAGAAGGAGAAGAAGATGGCTGCGGAGCTGTACCCCGCCGCCAACACCAACAACACCAACCTGGCCAACGGCACTACGGTAGCGGACGCCGAGAAGACCAAGGAGGTGCAGGTGAGCCAGGCCAGCAGCAGCAGCGCGGCGACCACCCCGACCACCCAGCAAAACATCAACAACAACAACGTAGACCCACCCAGCTGGCAGTGCAGCCACCCCACACTGAGAGAGAGGTAACTCCGGAACACCCTGGTTTACAGCTGTAGTAAATTTAATAAGTGTGTGCAAAATATTCCTGAGAGCCCCCCTCCCTCCCTCGCGCTGCAGGGTTATGACCATAAAGTACATTAAGGTCATTATCAGGTAATGACAGCTCACTGCGGCCGCTGCATTAATATGACAGCAGCTGAAAAGGGAGATAAAATGCACCATAAAGTGCAGTAAGGTCAGCGGACTCTCGGCTCGCACAGTCACTCTCCCTCAGTGGGGTTTTGCGTGCTTTTATTTTGGAGGATCTAGTGATTTTGGGGCACACTATCATGATTAAAAGTTTGTATTAGAGCATAAATGTCAGGTTGCATGCGATTTACTGCATCATCACTTTTTTTATAAACCGGTTTTGCTTGTTTTGCTTGTCTCCAATGTTAATATTTTGATTCTTATATGATATTAAACTGAATATATTTGAGTTTATGACTGTTTATCCGACAAAGCAAGACATTTAAAATGCTCTGGGAGCACGCGATTGCCTTTTTTTTTTTTTTTTTACAGTTAATTAACATACGGATAATAAGCAGAGTTAGTGATTATGAAAATATTTGAGTTGCAGCCCTGCTACGGTAGCTATATCCTCCCCAAACCTATGAAAATAACCAGTGTCTCTAGGCAAAAAGAGTGTGGGAGGACTGTTATACAATACTTGAGGCTTATTCATGAAACCTGCTCCTGCTTTTAGGAATGCCTTGATGTTTAACAATGAGCTGATGGCTGATGTCCACTTCATTGTTGGCCCCTTGGGGGCATCGCAGAAGGTCCCAGCACACAAGGTAAAGACGTTTCACCTCTTGGAAAAAATAAAAAATGTCCTTTAGCTGAGCAGGGAACTTGTTCATGTCTCTGCACCACTGAAAGCCTGCTTTTTTATTGAACTTAGCAAAGAAAAGTGATCAGGTTGCATGTGTCTCTGACGCATCTGTTTGCTCCCTCCCTCTCTCCCTCCCAGTATGTGCTGGCCGTGGGAAGCTCGGTCTTCTGTGCCATGTTTTACGGCGATCTGGCGGAGGAGGAGTCTGAGATCCATATCCCAGATGTGGAACCTGCTGCTTTTCTAATTCTGCTGAAGTAAGCCACTCACCATCCCTCACACAGCCAACCAGAAGGAGAGATGACAAGCGCAGTCAGTGTCACTTCAAAGCATATTATTACTCATCCAAAGCTAAGCAGAGGCGAATGCCAAAATGCTGGAAGCGCCAGAGAGCAGTGGCAGCAGTACGGTGCTCTGTAATTGCTGGTTTTCTCAGCGCTCTTTGTTCAAGTAGAAACATTTTTTTCCCTTTTCCTCATCCACAGCCTGACAGTTTTCTTAGAGGGGGATATATGCAGACTAGGAGTTATAAATAACTTGCCTTTGTTTCTCATTTAGTAGCACCGGCTAAGCCAGCACCATGGACTATTGCGTGTTATGTCTTTGGAGAAAAGGTTAGGATGTGTTAAGTCATCGTAGGAAGACAGTCATTATTTCCATTTAGCTTTTTTTTTGTGGATGCAGTGGAAAATAGACAATGTACAAGCAGAGATTAGCCATTTTCAAGGATCCAAAGTCAGTTTACATAGAAGCACATGGTCCATCACATCTAATTGTGAGGAATAATATGGAAGATGTAGTTGAGCCGTCTCTCCAGCGGAGCTACTAAGTTAGACTTTTGCATATTTACTGTGATTTAAATACGATTTCCCCTCTGCCAGGTACATGTACAGTGATGAGATCGACCTGGAGGCAGACACGGTGCTGGCCACCCTGTATGCTGCCAAAAAGTACATTGTCCCTGCACTGGCCAAGGCCTGCGTCACCTTCCTGGAAACGAGCCTGGAGGCCAAGAACGCCTGCGTGCTGCTGTCCCAGAGCCGCCTGTTCGAGGAGCCCGAGCTGACGCAGCGCTGCTGGGAGGTGATCGACGCTCAGGCCGAGCTCGCTCTGTGCTCCGAGGGCTTCTGCGAGATCGACCTGCAGACTCTGGAGATCATACTGCGGAGGGAGACCCTCAACACCAAGGAGGTGGTGGTGTTTGAGGCTGTTATGAGCTGGGCCACAGCGGAGTGCAAGAGACAAGCTTTGGGTCCCACCACCCGCAACAGAAGAGATGTCCTTGGCAAGGCGCTGTTTCTGGTGCGCATCCCCACCATGAGCCTGGAGGAGTTTGCTAACGGGGCGGCGCAATCTGATATCCTGACACTGGAGGAGACGCACAATGTGTTCCTGTGGTACACTGCGGCTAAAAAGCCCCAACTGGACTTCCCTCTGTCGGCCAGGAAGGGCTTGGCGCCTCAGAGGTGCCATCGCTTCCAATCCTCGGCCTACCGGAGCAATCAGTGGCGCTACCGCGGCCGGTGCGACAGCATTCAGTTTGCGGTGGACAAGAGGATCTTTATCGCCGGTTTGGGACTGTACGGGTCGAGTGGCGGCAAAGCCGAGTACAGCGTCAAAATCGAACTCAAGAGGCAGGGGGTGATCCTGGCACAGAACCTGACAAAGTTCGTGTCGGACGGGTCGAGCAGTACGTTTCCGGTGTGGTTTGAGCATCCTGTTCAGGTGGAGCAGGACGCGTTCTACACGGTGAGCGCCGTGCTGGACGGGAACGAGCTGAGCTATTTCGGCCAGGAGGGCATGACGGAGGTGCAGTGCGGGAAGGTGACATTTCAATTCCAGTGTTCCTCC
The DNA here is from genome assembly GCF_002814215.2 of Seriola lalandi dorsalis. Lineage (NCBI taxonomy): Eukaryota > Metazoa > Chordata > Actinopteri > Carangiformes > Carangidae > Seriola > Seriola lalandi. The sequence goes on from NW_019525050.1 coordinate 392,835, forward strand.
GACAGCACCAACGGGACCGGAGTACAGGGAGGACAGATCCCCGAGCTTGTGTTCTATGCTTAAGCTGCTCTGGACTGCTGATGGAAAATTAGGTTCATCCTCGCCTCCCAGCCTTTACAGTAATGTAGCATTAAAGACACTTGAGTAATGTCACACTAAATGGCCTGGTTAGATCTTTGAGAGACTATTTTAAAAAAGCAAAAGGAGCTGTTGTTTTATCTTATTTAATTTAATGTTATTTTTTTATTTAAATACTGGGTTAACGTTATTTGCTCTGATGCCTGTGTTTAAAGGGCTGCGGCTGCTGTAGAAACAACATTAATACGGTGATTTGTGGTTATGTAATCAAGCTGAGCTCCGCAACTGGAACAAGTAGGGACTGCTTCAAATTGTGTAATTGCAAGTCTATATACAATGTTGTTACTATAGTCCAAGCAGCAATATTACACAAGGAGCAAACTTTATGTAGTGTTATGATTCTAAATGCTAAAAAAAAACCAACAAAAAAAAAAAAAAAAAAGTAGAAATCTTGTCAGACGCAGAGATGTTTTGCACTTCAGAGGACGGCCTCGGAAACGTTGTGTCTTTTGTAAAATACGATTTAACTGTTAACAGCTTGATGCTGTTAAAGACCAGATGTGTTCTGTACAAGAATGCTTATACACCTGATGATAAAACATAAAGGTTATAATGTGACTGAAGCCACAGATGTCATATTATTGTTGGTGCCTGGGTGAAGGGAGCAGGGGGGGGGATTCGAGGGGCAGCAGCGCCCTCTGGTTACATGGGAGTGAACTACACCTGGGGCTTATGGAAACATGAGGTTCTTGCAGACGTGGATTGATGACTTCACGGGTTTGGTGGTCACAGGTTCAGGGGGCCATTGAGTCGAGCGGGGGGGCCCTAAGAAAGCTGCTTTTTAAATCAACTCTCATAATCTTTTGTTTTAAAGTCGGGGGTCATTTAAAAGTAGAGAAGCCACATATTTCTATCCTGATCTGTACATACTAACAATCTGCCTCATCTGATATATATTTTTTATTTTATTAATGCTCATTTTCACTGACACAGCTGCACAGGAAGCAACTTAAATATGCCTGAGTACAGAGCAGAACCTGCACTACAGGTCTGCCATATCTCTGCAGGGGAGAGTTTGTGGCAGGGAGATCTGGATACGATTAAGACGTGACTCATGTGCAGCGTAAACAAAAATACTTTCAATTAGCAACAGAACTTTAGTTATTAGGTCAACCTGCAAATTACAGTGGGGAAAAAAAAAGGTGTGATGGGACCGAGTGGTGGTGATGCTCGGGTGTGCAGGAGAAGATAATTAGGACTAAAATAGATTCAGATCTTCTGGGGAAAAGAAAAAAAAGTTTAAGGGAAAGGGTATGTGTGAGTTTTCTCGGAGACTTTTTAATTTTCTGCCTGTGATTCAGCAGGAACATTTTAAAGCTCAACACAGTCAGTTAAAGTCCAAATCCCCTGATATCAGTGGGTTAAAGAGCTAAAAATTTATTTCACAGACTCACCAATCAAGTTAATTTTTATTTCTTTCCTCCCCGATACCTGAACTCGTCCCGTGTGCTGGTCCTGAACACATGGAGCTCACTACAGTCTGTTTGGTAACATGAGCCCAGGGATTGCTGTGATACTAAGACCTTGAGTCTGCAACCCGCTGTGACTTCATGAATCATCAGGGACGACTTAGTTTGGGCTTGGAAACTGCACATTTATCAGCCTGAGTTTAAAAGAAAGGACGTGGGTGTTTGACCAGGCGGGGAGCGTCTGAAGAAAAACACAATCAAGGTGCACTGTGGGAAATGAAGGATGCAGTGTTTTTTTGGAGTTGGACACACTCTGGATTAAAATTCAGGATCTCTCGGCCTCTGCTGCTTCAATTTTGACCATTTTTTCTTTAATCTGTCACTAGAGAGTCCCCAATTTATTATGGAAGAAATAATAAATCCCTGGAGAATCCCTGTAAATCATTTATCAAGAAAAAAAAATAAATATCAAACATCCTCGGGTTCCAGCTCAGGAAATGTGAAGATTTTTGCTGCTATATTCTGTTTTATAATCATTGTAAGTTGAATATATTTGGGTTTGGGACTGATGGTCGGACAAACCAGGATGTTTGAATATTTCTACATGGGTCTGGGAAATTCTGAGAGACATTTTTCACTAGTTTTTGGTTTTATATAGACGGGTGGTTAATCGCAAAAGTAACTGAAATTAAATGACAATGAGATTAACCAGGAGCCGCTCATATCTACATATATGTAGTGAAATGGACACATTATTAATGTAGTAAAAGAGTGTGAAGATGAGGTCGGTACCTATAGCCGGGGCGTTGATGCACAGCTCTCTGGCCAGGACGAGGAAAGTTCTTCCCAGGACGTAGACGTTCACCTGCGGAGGAAAAGAAAAACAAAAAACAGACGAGATGCTGAAGGTAAAAAACACCAGAGAGCGAAGCATCTGTCAGAAGGAAAACCTCGTGCTGCCAAGCGGAGTCTAATTTCCTAACTGGATTTGCGTGGTTACGTGATCCTGCAGCTCCTGTAAGTGAGCTCAGTGACTCCAAGAGCCATTAAACCCATTTAAAAACCATTTACAGAATTACACTGGAGCCCGAGCATCAGTCTGAAATTAAGAGTTTGTCTCACAAGACGCAGCGTTTCCCTCTAACAGGAGGGAGGTGATGGGGATGACTGGTGTGTCTGAGAGGGAGAAAAACACCATCAGGATATGAGATGAGGCCGTTAAGTTTCCCCGTTACATAATCGACCCAAAGGTTGCAGAACATTTCACTTCAATATGTGATTAAAAGCTGATCTCTGCTGCGATTTCAAGGGTTTTTTATTTATTTTTCCTTTTTCAGGCTTGGTGCAGTCTCTCAAACTCACAGTTGTGTTGATTAATTTCTAATCAAATTATCTGCCCCTCAATCACCCCCCCCCCCACTGATTTCCTGTCTCTAAATTACAAGTCTGACTAATACACACACACACACACACACACACACTTGTGTGTTTGGATGTTTCTGAGTCTTTACACTGACGTTTTTCTTTCACTCTCAGAATCTTTAAAAGTTGACTTTTAAAATAACTCGTTTGTTATTTCTGGTGATTTTCACTGGAGGCGACATGATAACCTTCCTGTACCTGAGAGGACATGACTGATTTATCTGCACACCGCTGTGACCTTTGTACAGACGTCTGCAGCGGACAGACGTCAGCACAGGCAGCGAGACAAAGGGTTACTGTGATAAGTGACTGAGCTCTGAGGGGAAAAGAAAGAGCTGAAAAATGGGAAAAAATAAGTTGTTTAGTCGCCGACATGAAAATGAACATTTCAAATTTACATAAATACTTCTATTATTGAAAATTTCAGATACTATTTTGACTGAACTGAAATCATTTCTTAAAGACCAAAGAAAAACCGCGAGGTAGCGACGGCATCAAAGTGAGGTCTCGTCTCTTTTCACAGAAATCTTATGATTTCCTTCAAAACTGACAATCCTGTAGTATTTTATTTTGGAAAAAATCTAGTGTGACAGCTTGTGGTCACAGCGCTGTGTATGTGTGTTTGAGAAGTTGTTGAAAAGTCTGTGAATGAGGAATAAAAACCACAACAAGGTACAAATTATACGAGAGGGAGAATAAATAGGTTTTCTCATTAGGAGTGCCTGATAGAACAAAACGTGCTGCTCCCAACAGGTCGCTTAGTAATGGCCAGAATAACGTGATCTGCGTGCACGCGGGCGAAAGTGAGATCTAAAGGAGTTCTGCCAACTGAGAAGTTGCCAGTCTTTTACCAGTTTTGTCGGTGGAGCGAAACTCTTGCGTTTGGATCTGGGTGAAACAGGAAGTCAGAGCAGCGAAGACAGAATCAGTGTCTTGTGTTCAGATGAGTAAGAACTCCTGTTGTCGTAAGTGCTACAGGGTCGAGGAGCGGCGAGGAGCGGCGAGGAGCGGGCTACAGCGGTCGGGTGCAGATGAGACTGAGAATGTATGAATGAGAATCTGTGTTAGAGACGGACGAAGCTGTTGTGTTCGTTGACTGCAGGAGAAAAGTCAAAGCTGACATCCTTATCTCTTAGCTGTTGAGTTTGGAGGAACAATACGAGACTGTGATTGGACTGAGCACCGGGATCAGCGGTGAACAGGGAGTTTGTGGAGCAGGAGCTGATGAGGCGGTTTGACTAAGCTGAGCATGAACCTGCTTCACTGGACCACGTGTCGGGGGAAGAGCAGGGGGATGAGAGCCAGCGTGTCGTTGGGGTTATCACGCTGGCGCCTCCCATCACAGATGTTTCATTGTATTTTAGCCACAACACCTCCAGAAGGCTCGGCAGTAAATTATATCACCCCCACCCACACACACACACACACACACACACACACACACACCACTCCATGTGAAAGGATCTAATGACGAATACTGCTGAATAACAAAGCCACGAGGCCGCACATCTATCATATCATCCCAAATTAACGGTGATACGGCGCAGAATTAAGTTCCTGAGGCGCTCCGAGCTGAAATCTGAAGCAGAAGGCAGCGAAAGCCGGAGGATCGGGTTGTGAACTCAGGTCAGATCTCTGTCATTCCTTCAGACCGACTCTCCAGACCTCCGGGGGCTTGGGGGGGGTTTTGAGCAGACAGACGGACTCTCGCTCTCAGCCCCCTCTCTGCAGTCGGGCAGGGACGCAGATGCTCCACTGCTATTCTGGGAAGTGGATTCCAGCGAGGAATTTATACACAAAAGCAGAGAGAGTGGAGGAGGAGGAGGAGGAGGAGGAGGAGGAGGAGGAAGTGGAACAAGTGCGGTCACTTTTAAGTTTTTACAGCTGAACGGCTAAAACGAGGAACAAAAATCAACATCTTTACTCAACTGCAACATTTCAAAGCCACCTTAATCAATATTTCTCCATCACCAGTGGCAACAACAGCATGACGTGAAAAGGTAAACCCAGAGAATCGTCACTCAACTCTGGAGTTCCCCCTCGGCATTACAGAGCGTTTTGAGCTCATTGTTTTGGGTTTTACGCTCCATAAATTGACTGTTTCAGTTCGGTCTCACGCTCTCATCAGCAGAAAAAAAAAAAAGGCAGCGATAAACAAAAACAAATAGGAAACAGCTGGTTTTATTATTTCCCTCAGGAGGCGGCGGAGACCAAATACAGAGATAAAAGAAGAGGGGATACTGGACTTAGATTGATCAGGAGGACAAATGAATGTGTGAGAACAAGTTTGCTATATCAGCTTCATAAAGTAATAATACGTCACATAATAAGTGTTTCTTGTTGTTGTTGTTGTTGTTGTTGTTGTTGTTGTTGTTTGGTTCCCGAGAGGAAAAAAAATAAAAATAAAATGTAATAATTGCAGGGGTTGAATTAAATGTTTTAACTTGGGTCTCGTTCCTGTAGTTTCACTTCAATCATTAGGAATCAAATTAACTTGGTGAGAACAATGTTGATTACTAATTATCAAATCAACGTGGCTCGGGTTCATTTGATTAATTGAGATCTGGGAACACAGCAATACCACGAAAAGCCAATCAAGCAGGTTGTAAACAAATGTCCAAATCAGTCGAATGTATTTGTCAGAAGAAGAAAACGAAGGCGAACAGTAAAATTAAAACTGTTTTAAAACATCCAACACTGTTTAGGGACCAACTTCCTGCCTCATCTTTGTCCTACTGCACTTTCCTGTAGTTGTGTTCACAATAAGTTTTCCTGTGCAAAAGGTTTATTACTCACATCATGCTCTAACTTTCTGTTTAGCCTCCAAATAAAGTGGTTTAGATCATCTGGGTAGTTTTATTCAAACCAGGAAACACCGTCGACGCTTTATTTACAAGAGAGACCTGGTTAAAATGTCAGCGTCGAGTGGCTCCCACATATCACATATCACGTAACACACACACACACACACACACACACACACACAATTAGTTCATAACATTTACATACAACCTGAGAGGCAAAGTGTAAAAATGCATAATGCAGGGATGTTATCGTGTTTCCAGATCTCCGCATTTGCTTCGGCGAGTGCAATGTTATAATGAAGGACAGGAATAATGTCCAAAACTGAAAAAAAAAATAAGACCCGAAATTGTTTCATTTAATTTTAAACACTGGGACTAAAAGTGATTCCTTTACATAATGCATGTATGAAAGTCAGTCGTCCAGTATCTCTGTGCAGCCTGGCAGAGTTTTGTTAATCAAACACAAAACTTTTCTTCTTTAATCTGTAAAACTGACGTTTGACTCGGCAACTAAACGCTGAGCTCGAGTCTTCAAATCAAAATGAATGACGGCTCTGAACCGTCGGCCGCTGAGCCGCTCGCAGACGCAGACGAAACCAGGAGAAAACGATCCCCCTCTGCTCTGCAGTGCTAAGTGAAACTTTCCGGGGTCAGGGGTCAACTCCAAACAAAAACACTGAGCGGAAACTTGATACTTCACAGAGTCTCAACAGGTGGAGGCGGCGGCCGAGGCTTCGAGGGGGGAAAAGCTTTCAATTAAAGGATTCCTGATGGGGGCCGGTACGACCGAGGGCCGCTCTGATGAGATTAACGAGCATCAACAACCTCTCTCTCCTGAAGCCACGGGACTAAATGACAGAACCAAACAGCTGCTGACAACATCTGTAAGTCCTCAGCTTTAAATTTTGATGATGATGTCTGACTGATGGAGACCTGGTGGGGTGGAAACGCTGGCTGATCAATTAAAATCAAAATGTAACAAGGATTCAGTTTCTTTCTTCGCCTCCTGGTTTTATATCTAATTTGAATCTGCATCAAAACCACTTATTGAATCTTAAAACAGTCAAACTGGGGAAATATACTTTCAATGAAAAAATAAAGAGGAGAAGAGGATTCTGTGATCTGTCCAGAGCTTTGAATAAAATATTTTTTTATCTGCCGGGAACCTTCCTCAGCTTCCTCGTGACCCGAGGAGACCCCTGCCAGATTAACATGACCCTCCTCATGTTCACCCTCTGACGCACCTGTTGTTTAATCCTCCCAGCTACTGATCCACACGTGATCAAACCTCCATCACATCTGAGGTGGTACAACACAGAAAACAGCTGATATTTAAAGTCAGTATTGATCCAGCCCTGATCAATACTTCAGCAGCTGAGTGAAGACTGAAAGTGACAGAGCTCCTCATTCATCCCAACAATGCAACAAACACCAAGTGGCGCGGGTGTGGATCCATAAACAAGTGATCGGTGGAATATCACTGACCCCACACCCGCAGCAGCAGCAGCCGCCGAAATGTTGGGCATTAATAACCCCCCCA
>NW_019525050.1:400349-401649 GCF_002814215.2 Seriola lalandi dorsalis
GGCTCCCACATATCACATATCACGTAACACACACACACACACACACACACACACACACACACACACACACACACACACACACACACACACACACCTCAGGTTTAATTACACGGGTGAAAGTCTGAATGCAAGATGACTGCAGGAGCAAGTGGTTAGGCAGAGATGCATTATGGGAGTGGTGGCGAGAGGTAGGTGTGTGTATGCAAGAGGCTGCTCCAGCGGGGTGGGCATCAACACACATCACAGTAAGATTTAGGAAAATAAAGTTTTCTTTAAAGTCTGCAGAAGCTCAATTTTGTTTTGATTTACAATAATTAGTCGATTGATCGATTGACAGAATATTTATCTGCAACTATTCAGATAATGGATTCATCATTTATCTTACATTATACTACACTGGATATTTAGAGGTTTGGATTGTTGATCGCACAGAATACGACATTTGAGGACGTCACTTAGGAAACTGTTGATGTGATGGTTTTATAGATTAATCAAGAAAATAACTGGCAGATTAATCGATAAGGATCATTAGTCTTGACACTTACCTGCAGGAGATCGCTCAGATCCAGCAGCATGTCTGAGAAAAACAGGTTAAGAAGTAAAAAAGAAGTACAGAAGTAAAAAATGATTTGTCATGATTTTAGATTTAAAGAGTCACATGCAGAAGGTCGACCAGAGACACGGGGAGGTTTGAGGAAAATTAAAGGTCAATTAAGTTTTATGTTTTGTGACCGACGGCTTCCTTCATGCTTCCAATCAAACAACAGAAAATATAAAAACAAACTCTTTTTTTTTAGATTAAAAAACACAAACACTCAAGAGACCGTGTGACTGACTTCAGGGTTTTGATGCTGGAAAGTCACACGGCTCAGTCAGTGGTAACGTACATGGTAATATCTTTGTTCCCAGCATAAAGCAGCAGTGAAGTCCACATTAAAGAAAGCTAGTGCATGTTTTCTTTGATGGTTTCAAACTGGAGGTCTGATTCAAGACCGTACAACGAGGAGGAGCGAGAACAGCCGCAGAACCGAACTGTGTTCCTTCAACAACACGCGCCTCAATCAGACACGCACGATGTAAACAGTGTGTAACCAATGACAGCGAGAGATTAACAGCACTGGAGTGCTTGAATAATAGCAGCAGATTAAATTATTTGACAATAATCCGATGATGTTTATGTATCGTGTTGTGTAGGATATGTTTGCGTCATGTGGCAGAAAAGCTTTGGGAAACATTTACACAGACTGTTTCCATCTGCAGCACAAACAAACAGCAGGTTAACCTGAAAGAGGCAACAGGC
>NW_019525050.1:401669-459356 GCF_002814215.2 Seriola lalandi dorsalis
TGGGGGGGGGGGGGGGGGGGGGGGGCATTGTGTCATAACCCGCCCCTGGTGAGAGACGTGTCTGGATCCAGTCGCTTCGCTCCCACATGAAGTGAAATAAAGAGAAATAAGTGAAACATGTTGAGCAGCTGCGTCAGTAAATCTAACGAGACACTGAAGCGTCACCTCTGACCACACGACTAAATATACTGATGGACCTGTCGCCTCCCCCGCCGTGACCTCACACACACACACACACACACATATACACACAAACACACACACACACACACACACACACACACACACACGTACGTCTACCTCTTCAGCCTCTGGACATCCCACCCTCACAGTGACCCCCCCACCCCCCCTCCCCCATCCCTTCCTCGGCTCGGAACACGCTGGTCTCCGTGGCGACGGGGTCTCCGTGGAGACAGGTGCACCTGTCTCCAGGCTGCCAGAGTGGATTAGCGGGGCTCCTCTGAAAAGGCCTCACAATGGAATTAGCAGCAGCAGTGCAGATGAAATGGAAAAGATAATCCCGGCACACGCCGTCTGGAGATTAGAGACGACCGCCTTAATCAGGAAAACAAACGACAGCAGGTCCTTCAACACATCTGGGCCCAGGGAGCAGAAATTAAAAAAAAAAAACTCACATCTTATGCCACAGGAGGGACGAGAGATGGATACTGAAACTGATCAAGTGGTCACGTGCGCACGTTTGTGTTTGTCCATTTCATTTCATGATTCAACATAATATTGGCGCCGTGACAAACCCAGGTGCATGAAGACGCTTTTCGACAGTTTTTCCCCCACATCTGGGATGAACAGGAGCGCCAGACCTGATCGGCAAACATCAACCTCACTAATGCTCTCGTGTCTGAACGGGAGCTTATCCCTGCAGCCAGGTTCCAAAATCTGGTGCAAAGCCTGAATCCAGAAGAGTGGAGGCTGTTACAGCAGCAGATTAATGCCCGTGGTTTGGAAATTAAGTGCTCAACACACACGGCAGCAAATCTACTGAACTCTCTCTGCAGCACAACACAGGTGAAGGCTGCCGCTCCTCCAGAGTAAAGGCTCTGAGGATACGGCAGATGGTTGAAGGACTTAAGGCCAGATGCTCGGTGCATCTCAGACCTACTGGTTTTGGGAAACTCGTGGTGGAAGCAGCCTAACAAGCCAGTTCACTCCAAGCTGAACCCTTTAAGGACTGAATTCTAACATTTTAATCACCATTTGTCTTCTGGAAGCAGAAAAGAAGCGACCAGTTTATGGGAAACGACCTAATTTCACCAGAGATTAACAAAGAATTGCTGTTATTCATCAAGTTTCTTCGTATATTCTGCTGCATGCGACAGTTTTCTAGCTGGTAACAGCATTTTGTTCTGATTCGATGGTTTTAATTGGTGCATGGATGCAAACATAAGTTTCTGGGATTATTTGAAGGGGAAGGACAAACAGAGGAAAGAAGAAGAGACGAGAGAAAGATCAGAAAAAGATGGATTCAAAGAGACAAGTTCAGAACAGATGAACGATCCGTCTGCAGCCTGAAACCGGATGCATGATCCAGATCGCCTGCTCCTCCTCTGTACGGCTGCCTCGTTAAATCAAAGTCCAGATGAGACGAATGTTTCCCTCCGCTTCTCCTTCTCCCTTCGTCTTTGTCCTGATGCTCCCCTGCGACAGCGTTACAGACTCACCCAGCTGTGGAGAAGGAAGTGAGCGGAGCTATTTTTACCACGGCCTCACTCCTCCGAACATGAACAAACAGACAGGCCTGTGCTGACAAACACACACACACACACACACACACACACACACACACACACGCCCGGTAAACAATGCAGCAGGAAGGCATTACACCGTCCTCGCCCCTCTTTCATTAGGCAAACCTAACCCGGCCGCCCTGTGCTGCTGTTACATAACAACAAGCATCCTCTGAGGCGAAGTGAGTCAGGACTGAACCAACGGTGGCACAGAAAAACACAGAGCCGCTCTGCTTATGAAAAAAGGATGAACCTAAAAGTCCTATTATCCCGGCGCTGACACGTCGCTCTCAGCTCCAATAAGCTGCCGTTTGCAGATTATGAAACATTAAGACGGCGACAGGCGGTCCTGTTCACATCAGACGTAACCTGCAGACTTTGATGTGCCATCCTCCATCAGCTCAAGACGCAGGTTCAACAAATTTAACTTTGCCTCGACTAACGCTGAACTTCTGCTCGGCTAATTACAGCCAGCGTGCGATTAAACGGAGGAGGTTTGCTCGTGCACGCAGGAAACGCTGCTCTGTTCAATTATGGAAGCGGCGCTTTGATCAGATTTCATCTCCACTTTGTTGCAACATTTAATTAGACTGACACACGCAGGGCGAGGGCCAACGGCTAACCGTGCTACCTGCTCCTTTGACTCTCTGTGTATCCACTAGCATCCAGCTGTTTATTTACACACTTAATTCACACACAGATAAAACGATTAATCGATTGGTAAGTCGATCAACTGAAATTTAATTGGCAACAATCCTGATAATCAAGTGATGTATAGACAGAGGAGAAACTCAGTGTTTCAGCCATGTTGATGGGACATTCTCTGTCGAATCATTTTCTGATCCTGTTTCTTTCACTCTTATTTCCCTTTTGAGATGAACAAGATTAAAAATTTGGGACTACAGTTCCCATCATGCTTTGGCTGATGCAAACAGGAAGTATAGTGATTACATGGAATCAGTGAACTAGCTGTGGGCTACACCTTGAGACTCAGATTAGGAAAATAATTACCTATTAGCATCTGGATTTGATTATTATGTGACGTCTGAAGTTATAAAGAGCGTCCTAACAGATTTATGTAGTTGTGTCCGGAGAGGAAGGGTGCAACGTTTGGTTCAAAATGTGTAACTAGGGATCTAAAGATTTATGAAGATGCTTTCCTCCTCTGGCAGCTGCACAGTTCACATTATAAAGAAACACAGTTTGTCGGTGTTTTTGCAGAAATTATTACGCTGATAAAACATCTGGAAACCCCCTTTTTCAGTTTCTACAAAGACAGAAAATGAGCAGTAAGGATACGTGGCGTTCCCTCGGTGCGGCACACCAGGTAGAGACAGGCGGCGATGACGTGCGAGGACTTGCGGCCGCGGGTCAGGTGTTTGGTGAGCGCCATCCTGTAGAAATTGAAAGCCGTGTCCAAACAGTGCTTGTTCATCTGCAGCTGGTGACCCAGAGTGTTGATGTGCTGTTTGGCTGAGGACACACACACACACACACACACACACACACACACACACACACACACACACACACACACGTCAGTTCAAAGAAACAAAGTTTTCATTTAAAAGAAATCTGCCTGTTATCATTAACAGAGACAAGAAAAGAATCACAAGGCCGCAGCGTGTGATTCACTCATCAGGATATTCAGCGACTGTGGGTGGGGCCGTCGTCGTCCTGTCTCTACGCCACTTTTTCAGGTTTTTAATTTGTCTATATGTGTCCAAGACAGGTTCAAACAAAACCACTTCTCATTGTTTATGGGCGTCCAAGTCAGATGTTTTCTCAGCACCATTAATGATGAACACTGAACCACATGCAAGAAAAACCTTGAATCACCGCCTCTGGTTGTATGTCTCTGCGTCTCAGACTATTTCAGGTTACACCCCTGTTTGTCACTATCAGACATGTTGTTAACAGGGTCAAAACATCTGGTCACGACCACATCTGAAAACTTTGCCTCACCACTTACACTCTTACTATATCCATTAACTGATTATCGCTTGGTTTGACGTCTTCTGTGCTGCTAATGTTGAGATTCCTGATCCAGGAAACCCGTCTCCGTCTCCTCCTGCGAGATCACATGACCACATCGTGCCCTTAATGAGAAACAGTCAGTTACGACTGTAGTCTGACGTGTTGCTAACACGACAAGTCATGACGGGAATTTAAGGCGTGAAGTTCGCCTAACCTGACTTCTTAACCACAGAGAAAGACATAACTGCGGTGCAGCCTGAACCCGACGTGAACCTGTTTTTGGTACACAGACGAACACACAAACACACAAACACACAAACACACAAACACACACACAGGCATGTAATTACACAAGGTTTACTGTATGCAAACAAAGTTCTGTAAGCATGTCAGGACACACGCCTGGAGACAAGCACAAGGGTTCCATTATACACGCGTGCAAATACACACAAACAACTATGTCCTTACACGCAACCACACATCAGCATGTGTGCTCCATCACGACACACACACACACACACACCATAAACCAGTTCAGACATAACAGGAGGTGGAGACTGAGGACAAAAGAGTTTATAATCACTGCCACACCATGTGTGTTTGTTTGTGTGTATGTGCAGAGTTCATGATATTACATGAGCCCAACATGTTGAGTACTCTCTCTCTCTCTCTCTCACACACACACACACACACACACACACACACACACACACACACACACACACACACACACACACACACGTCTGTGACCTACTGAACTGAGTGTGATGTCTGGGAATGTGAGCGGCTCTGAGCTCATTGAGTCTCGTCACGCTGTTCGGTTTTACACAGGTTCATATCTGAGACAAGAACTATGACACACGCACACACACACACGCACGCACATGAGTACACACAAGCACACATATACGCACACACATGCACACTATTAAACCATGTCTGCTTCTCAGTCTTCTGGCTTTCATCGTTCCAGTAGAACATCAACATCAAATAGGAAAATATACGTTACTACTGCTGCTGCTAATGCTACTACTACTACTACTACTACTACTACTACTACTACTACTACTACTACTACTACTACTACTACTACTACTACTAGTAAAATTAAGGCCGGCCTAAAGATATGTAATATATAACATATATGTCCCTCTATCAAGAGTAATGCTGCCGTATATGTCACCTATAAGGGGATATATTACCATAGTCGAAATACCCATATTAACATTTATGTACATATATCAAAATATCTAGGAGGAAATTTTTATATGATATAGCATGTTGCAAGTATATATGTTAACAATATACATTTAATTTATATATGCAAGTTTATAAAAACAACGTACATATAAAATTCTATGTTTTTCTTATTCATTTTAAAACATGTCATGTCTTCTCATTCTAGGAGCTTTGGCCTCTGCTGTTTATAATATCAACATATACTGACAGGCTTTGGGATGGATAGACATTAACATATGTCTACAATAAGAGCATACATACATTAACATACATATTTAATTTATGGAATCGTTCTGATTTCTAATAGGTTTTATATATAACTTTTTCATATTTTTATTCACATACGGAAATTCAATAAATGTACATATATATATATATACACATTTGCATATGGGACGTCTTAAACGTCACGAAATGGTTTCAATGCAGCATAAATCTACTGTTCTGAGATTAAGTTAGAATTTAAGCAACATAAAATCCAGATTAAAACCTGAGTCCGTGACTGGAAATGATCAACAGCCACTGGGGCCGACCAGATTAAAATCCATCAGTGCGATTATTAAATGTCTGAGGATGTGTTATGGTTTATGTCAGCGGCGTCTTGAGCTCTGACTCTCAGCGCTGCAGTTAACGTTTGAAAATGTCACTTCACTGCAAGGACAACTGGCCTTCGGCACATTCACACATAAAGTCTATACAAAAAATAAACCAAACAGAAGAGAAACAATCAAATGCAAACTGACCAAGTATAAAACAGAACAGCACAAGCTAAAAGGGAAAGTTCTGTATCTGTTTTGTTTGGTGAATTTTAAAGTGAAGCAAACGACTGTGAGCAACACAAAGTTAATTGCTCCTCTAATTCCGACCAAGTTTGTGTCACAGATGATAAGTAGGGCAGAGACTCTGCGCTGCAGCTGTAATTAGGACTCTTCTTCCTCTGTTTAAAAAAAAAAAAAGAAAACATTTAAAAAGTTCCCTGCCCTTTGAATGACTCTTCAGCTCAAGCCTCAAAACAGCAACTGACTCTCTCATAGGTGCCTCTAAATAAATAACACCTCATAACATTTACATGAACAAAAACTGGGACACCCTGGAGCAGAAGCTTTCACACATACGGACTCAAAGAGCTGGGAGAGCGACGCCTGCTATTCATCGTGAATGAGACCCGGCTTCGTACCACAGGGGACGGTTCAGCGAGTGACAGCCAGACGAGATCCAGTCGCAGCAGAAACAGAAGCACAGAGTCGTTTAGTACCACACTCAACCACGTGAAGGAACTTTAAAGGTCCCATATAGTCTAAAAGGTAGATGTCCATGTGTAGTTTTATTATAAAGCTTCTATATTAATACTGTGAAAGTATCAAAGCCTCAGTCCACAGAGAAATGCACACAGCCTGTATTCAGAAACTGAGCCTTAAAACCAGCCGTCAGGACTTCTGGAACTTTGTGATGTCACAACGAAGCAGTCACCGCTCTCAGCCACGCCCCAAGCCCCGCCCACCTGGACCCACCATCCAACCTTGCAGGATTTGGTTTCTCTGAGTGTTTTTACCTGAAATCTGCTCTATTTTTATTGGATCACTCAGAAAACAGTCAGCCAATCAGAAGAGAGGCTCAGAGCCTCCTCTCTTCTGATTGGCTCACCAACCTGTTGTTGCTAGAGCTTCAGAGAGAAGCCTGAGAGAGGAGATGTTAAACTACACTGAGATGGTTTTTGGTTCTTAAAACCACAAATAAATCTTCTTATGGATCAACACTTTAAATAAAACACAGGAGACGTGTAAAATCTGGAGCTTTAACCCTTTTTAACTTAACAGGAAATGGAGGAAAAGCTGATTGTCGCTTCCCACTTTCCTGCAAACTGTCTTTAATGAGTTACTGAAACATAAAGAAGAAGAACATGTGGGAACAAATCACTGGTGGTTTCAGATACGTCAGAAAACAACGGTTCAGTCAGAGCAGAGTCAACACAACACACCCACAGACTCATGAGAGGCCAGATGTTGACATTAAGAGTCTCGTCTTTATTATCTTACAGAGAGAGATAAGAATATCAGCACCACTATCATGTCTGTGCATTATGTGTGAAGCTAGAGCAGCTAGCTTGGCATAAAGAGTCCTAGACATTCATTTAAACATTCATTTTAGAGGATAAGCTGCGGCGACAATGTGCAAACATCATCATCTGGTTTGGTCTCCACCAACTCCTGAGAAAACATCTGGCTATTTCACCTCCAGCTGTTCCGCTCCCTTCCCCAGTTTGTCTCCGACCGTGCAGGTTTGCGTACATTCAGTTTACCGGAGCTTGTTTGCTGGAAACTGACGGGACAGTAAATGTACCACTGAACCAAAACAAGGAGCTAAATGAGGCTAAAAAGCTCCGCAGAGCTGCAGATGTGGTGCTAGTTCTCCGTTTGTCAGAAGCATTAGACTCATTTGATTGATTGTTAATTAATATTAAAGTAGAATCCCAGTATTGACGTATTCATACATCTTCTAGCTTTACATCTAGATTGAAGGGAACTCAGTTTTTTACTGCAGCTGCACTTTGTGATTCACATTGTTCAGACTGAGTGTGTTTTCACACATAAATCTTCCCTGCAGCAGCTTTTAAAACTACATTTAAATTCTAGTCATCACGCCTACACTGCAGCGTGCTGTGGACCGATACGCAAGGGACCGGTGATACATTATTGCCCAACTCGTACACACAAACACAAGGAGGAGGCGGGGTTTGTGCTCCCAGACATGAATCAGTCGCTGGTGAGACGGAGGAGGCGCAGACGGCCGCCGGGGGAAAGTTTGTGGAGGACAGAAAGGAGAAGAAGAAGAAGATGAGCTGTTCCCCCTCTCTCAGAGACGCCTGCAGACTCACTGAGCCACAGACGGCCATAAGTCTCCCTGCAGACCAAACACACACACACACACACACACACACACACACACACACACACACACACACACACACACACACACAGTATGACAAAGCTATTCCCAATGCCACACCAGCTAACACACAAAAACACACGCCTGCACAGACTTAAAGGATCTGTCTGACATTTTGGGAAATCTTTAAGATCAAATCCGCTGTACAGTAAATACGAAGCCACAGACAGTTAGATGATCTTATTATTATTAAAGACTGAAAACAAAAACAGGTGGAAACAGCAAGTCTTCCTTTGTACAGAGGTGAAGCAGAAGTTTCAGGAAACATCATCACAATCTGAACTTCCTGAGATACAGCGCTGAATAACGGCGAGAAAAGTCTTTTTGCAGAACATTGTGATGTCACAGTGAAGTTTGACCTTTGACGACCAAATTCTAACCAGTTCTTCCTCGAGTCTGAGTGAAAGTTTGTGCCAAATTTGAAGAAAATTCCCTCAAAGCCCTCAACCGATAACATGACGGATAATTATCAGTTTATTGAGGCTGATAACTGATAATAATAACCTTCCCTACAATAAAGAATATACTAAACTACTGTAAACTTGTCTGTAATCACCTTTAAAAAAGTTCTTCTAATATGTATACTAATTAAAACCACTGTCTCCTTACTGACAAGGATGTAAAGGCTACAGAAGCCATTACACAAACTTTACAAACCCTTACTTTAGTTAATGGCTCAAGCATTTTACTTGGAGGCTAAAAGCTCCGAGGCGTCCTCCTTCCTCTCCTCTGCCGCTGATGTGCAGAGGCAGGTCGTGCTGCTGAAAAGCCTTGGCCTCAACGTCTACAAGAATTCAACTCATTTTCAGATGCACGGCTAATCAGGCTCAAACGTTACACACAATTACAGTTTAATCGTTTGGAGCTGGTTCATAAACATTCCTTATTAGCATAACGAGCTCCATATGTCGGTGTGAAACACGCCGGCTGCGGATGAAGAGGCCACAGAGAGATACAGGGCGTCCACACATACGGACTCTGAAGCTGGACCCTGAAACTAACTCAGCTCGATGGAATGAAGCCATTACTAATGCTCCGACATGCCGAGGTGTCGGCTGTGAGAAAGGTCCATTAGTGAGCTTCAGAGGAGCAGGGAGGTGGGTTTTGTTACTGCTGAACAGAGCCAGGCTGGCCGTCTCTCTCACTTTACAGTCTCTATGCTAAGCTAAGCTAAGCTAACCATCTCCTGGCTCCAGCTTCATTCTAGCGTACAGACATGAGAGAGGTATTGATCTTCTAATCTCATCCTCAGCAAGACAGCTAATAAGCACATTTCTCCACAAAGCTCAAACTACTGCTTTAAGCTGTGTGTGACACTGATATAACCCCAAACACACACACACACACACACAATCAAACAGCAAAGCCTCCACACACGCAGAAAACTTTTTCCTCATGCGCACAGTGAAACACACACACAGAATATAACAGAAGTACTCCCCAATCCTCTTCCTCATATCTTCTCTCTCACACACACTGACAAAACTAATCCCCTTTCCCACACACACACACACACACACACACACACACACACACACACACACTTCATTACTCAGCGTCTGCTGCAGTCTGACAGCTCTGTGACTCTGCGGCTCCGCTGCTGAAACACCGTCAGCTGAGCAGACGGCTGGCCGTCGCCGCGGTAACCAGCTGCCCGCCATCGTACACGAGCTCTGGCTCTCCGCCCGACAGCCTGTCAACCCTCGGCCCAGCAGTTTGTCGTCTTGTACAAGTCGTCGACGTGTTTTTAGAGCAGAATTGTTCAGATAAAAATTGTGAGCATCAGGTCCGTCCTGGGGGGCCCCTCACGGTCCCTGCGGGGGGGGGGCCCTCAGGGTCCCTGCAGGGGGGGCCCAGCAGAACGGGGAAGACTTCACTGTAGAGCCTGACAGATATATCAACAGGGCCGATGTTATCAGCTGACAGTGGCTCGTTACAGATGCAAAACAACCCTAAAGAGAGAGGAGCATCTCTCATCCCACTGGAGCTGCGATGATTAGTACATTAATCAATTAGTCGATTCAGCAGCTGTTTTGATAATCAATTAATCATCTCAGTAATTTTTAAGCAATACTGCCAAAGATTTAGTGCTTTCAACTCCTGAAATGAATTGCTGCTTTTCTCATCTTTCGCTCGTTAAATGAATGGGTTGGTTGGTTTTCTCTAAACTGTGTATCCTCAGTGTCGAACCGTCATTATCCAGATGAGAAACACGTCTGGATTTCCCTCCGGGTTAATAAAGGATCTATCTGCAGGGATCAAACGTAGACACACTCATCTGGGGCGCTCTAATGGAATAGTTCAACGTTTTAGCTTCATTCTTTCCAAGTGTGAGATGAGACGATTGACACATAAGGGGAACAGCGGCCGTCTCCAAGGTCAAGACTGAATTTTTTATTTTACACCACAGTTTATCTATTTTAGTCAAGCTGCAAATACAAGATTATTCATCAGTGGGAAAACTTTTAAATTAGCCGTTGGCCTCAAACTTCACCTTAGATTATCTGTTTTTACAATTCTGGTTATCAGAAGAGGTCATTATCTCCAAAGCAGTATAGAAAAAGAAATACACGCAGCTGTGACTTTAAGATGCAGATATGAGACGAGCCGTTTGAACAAACAGGATAAAAAGATCGGAGTTAAATCTCTGAAAATGTTGAAGAGCCTTTAATCGCTCGGCCGAGGCGTCAGATGAGGTTTGAAAACACCGACGTGTTGCTACACAGCAGCTTCCACACGAGAAGTTTAACACGCAAAGATTAAATCAAACGTGTCGATGCACAAAAACCTAAAAAGGGGAACAAGTGCTGGAGATGATGTTTTCCTAAATCTGATCACTGTCTGAAAGATTAAAAACTTCATCATCATCTCCTCCTCCTCTGTGATGAATATTAACTTTCAAACTTCACTTTTTCTTCTTCAGCACATTTAATAATGTCTGTTGATCCTCAACCAATCAGAACAAAAACTTCTGACTTATCAGAACAAGAAAGTGGATAAACTCATTTCCTGACTTCTAAAAACAGAAAAACCTCCGTCAAGATCTCGCAGCTTGAAACAGTCGAACAAAAGGAACGAACAGCGGTGACAATGTGCAGCAGACGCTCTCGCAGACTGTAATGGCGGTGTGTGGCGCCCTCTGCTGGTCGCTCACCTTTCTGCAGAGTCTGGGCTCGGGACTCCCTCCCCATCGATGTGAGGTGTGAGTCTCCAAAGGAAGGATGTTTGGCTCCATCTGACGACACAGAAGAGAGACGTTCATGTTAAAAAAAGGGGATTTGACAGAAAATAAACCTGCAACTCTTTAGCAATACAAAATAAAACAGTCTGAATTAAATAGAAAACAAATATAGGGCTGTAACTAACTTTTATTGACGTTATCGATTCATTTGCTAATTTAATGATGATTACTTTTATAAATCAACTGTTTAGTCTTTAAAATGTAAAACAAAATCTTTCAAATTATGTTTAAATGCCACCACAAAATAAAAAATTTAATTTACTTCTTTAAAGCAACTAACAACAAATACAACTGAAAGATATTTAACCGGCCATCACACATGATAAAAAAGTAAATCATCAAGTTCCAGTTCCAAAATAAATTTAAAAAAATGAAATGATTCATTGATTATCAATAGTTGCAGATTCATTGTCTTTCAATCGACTAATCGAAGAATCAACTGTTTGTTGTCGCTCTAAACAAAAGTAGATTCCTCTCCTGGGTCGTTTCTTTCTTTAGATTCTACCTCAGAGTTGCTGATCCCGGGTCTGTTTTCTGTCCCTTTACCTGCCCCCTGTGGTGATCTGAGAGTTAACACTCCTCCTGCTTTGCTGTGCACCTGCGTTGTATTTGATTGTCTTGTGTGTGTGTATGTGTATATATATATATATGTGTGTGTGTGTGTGTGTGTGTGTGTGTGTTTGTGTGTGTGTATGTGTATATAGTGTATAGTGTACATATATATATATATATATATATATATATATATATAAATAAATAATTGAGCTGCTGTTTAACATTATTCACACTTAGAGGTCTGCAGCTGAAAACAGCCTCTGATTGCTTCGACGATGTGCCACTTTTTTCTGTTCAATCATTTTGTGCATCACAGATTCCAACCTTATGTACAAAAGCCTCAAGACTCAGACTCTCAAAAAGTCTGAATGCTGCAACGAATGATAAAAGAAATTCATGAAAATGAATTAGACTGTGCTGTGCTGATCAGAGCAGATCAGCTGACTTCATCTGCTGTAAATAACACCTGTGACATGATGGATCAGGACGCAGTGAAGACTGTACTGCCATTCCAGATCACAAAGGTTTTTCCCTTCGTCACAAACAAGGATTCAGGATAGCATAAGTGTAGAAAACATCCAATTTTTACACTCAACGACAAATTAAATATGAAGTTAATTAGTCATGAAAGTAGAAACATGCCGATAATTCTTACTAAGTAGTGAGTGTTTTATTTTACCTTGTAATATTTGGTATTACAAGGTACAGAATAATTTGAATAGTGTCTTCATACGTCCTCAATGCAGATGAACTAAACATGAAGTTTAACAGCAAAGAAACTACAACAGAGAGACAATACATGTAAACCTGCAGCAGCAGGAAAAGAAATGTAGTCAACCCTCTTAGTATTTACTTTTTCTCTCTCTGAAAGGATGTTTTATTTATATCGTTTTATCGCTTATTATTGTTTTTACATATTTGAGATGTTTTTATTTATGCTGTTCTAAACTTTTTATTATGCTCAGGTAATCTGGATTTTTCTTTTATCTGGTTTTATTTTTTCTTTGTAAAGCACTTTGTAACATTTCTATATAAATAAAGTCCTTATTAATATTATTATTTCCAGAATCTTCAGCTTTATCTTATATTTACTCTACAAAAGAACAAAATACCCCGACCATGTAAATGAGGGGGCAGTGCAGTGTAGTGCAGCAGCACCATCTAGTGGACAGTCAGCGCTACTACACCACAGACCATAAAACCTAACACGGGTCGTCTTGTGCAGACTCAGCAGGAGCAGAAGGTCCTGCAGGCTGAAGGTCAGAGATAAACTCATGGCCAACGTTACACTCACGCTCACTCTCACACAGATAAGCAGATGTGGACCAACACACACAGTAACTCACAGAAAACCATTACATAAGATCCACGCTGTCCCTGAACACCAAACACACGAGATCATTCACGTTCTGAAGCACAGCATGAGGACACCTTTTAAAATGTGTCATGATTTGTTGAGATTTATTCTTGCTGATTCTGAGAGCATGTATGAGGTAATTAAAAAAAAACTCCTGAATCTGAAACCTTTAAAAAGGCATTTTTTTACGACGACCACACAGAACATATAATGTGAATTTAGGTTTCAACTATCAACTCTACATCAACGTTGCTTCAACCATCACTGGTCACTTCTCACTCAACTGTCATACAATCCAAATAGAAATACATGTTTTTGATAACGGCCAAAATCTGTGAAGAATCCTCATGCGTCAGTGCTGGTCCAGAGTCCACATCAACAATTTTTGTCAGTTTTAATATGAAAACACCCAGAAACAGTTCAGCACAAAGACCAGAGCCACCTCTCCCAAAGCATCCCGACACAAGCAACAAGACCAGCAAACATCACACCGGCAGCCAACTGGTTTTTGTCTGCTCTCAAACTTGGTTTCTGTTGGTGACCGTAAACTAATCAAACCACAACAAACACTGATCTTACACCTGTGGCCTGTTCTCCTCTGGATGGTTATCACATTTAACTTTACACCCAGGTTAGAGGAAATAATTCAAGTTCAGAAGTAATAGAAACTAGAAATCACCGGCTTGCGGTTGAATGCCTCCGCCACTAGTTTCAGGTTTCATTCCTGTTTATACAGTGTATGTGTGAAATTTTGTCATAATTGCTGTAGTAATGGCTAAAAAGAGTTTTCTTAGGTCACCGTGACCTTGACCTTTGACTTTTGATCACCAAAATCGAATCAGCTTGTCCTCGAGTCCAAGCGAACGTTTGTACCAAATCTTAAGCAGTTCCTTCATGATGGAGAGTGCGTTCACAAGGCCAAAACTGTATTTTGTAAGGGTCACTGTGACCTTGACCTTTGACCTATGACCCTGAAAATCTAATCAGTTCATCTTTGAGTCCAAGTGAACGTTTGTGCCACATTTGAGGGGATTCCCTTGAGGAGTCCTCGATATATAGCGTTCACAAGGCCAAATATCATGTTTTGTGAGGTCACCGTGATCTTGACCTTTGACCTTAAGCCCCCAAAATCTAATCAATTCATCCTTGAGTCCAGGTGAACGTTTTTACCAAATTTGAAGAAATTCCCTCGAGGCTTTACGGAGATATTGTATTTACAAGGCCAAAACCACATTGTGTGATGTCACAGTGGCCTTGACCTTTGACCTTTAGCCACCAAAGTTTACTCTGTTCATCCTTGAGTCCTAGTGGTTAACAGTGGAGGAGAGTTCACACATGACTGATCTACACTGATGTTAGAACAAAATCCTAAAGGTTTAAATTTGAATCAATGATCTCACATGTCGAGGTCGAGTCACCTGACCTCATCAACGTGTCATGTGACCCGGCAGCTCAGCTCGTCATCCTCACCTTGTGAAGAGACAAACTGTCCGACGGCCGACGACCCTCCGCCTCCCGTCTCCACGAACTCCACCTCGGACACGATGATGTTGTCCTCCAGCACGGAGCCACAGCCCATGCAGACGGCGTCGCCGCGCGCATGGTCCACATCGATGTCCGAGCCGCCGCAGTTCTTACACACCCTGGAGCTCATGGCGTCGCTCGGCGAGCCTCAAAGCCTGATGGGAAAAGATGGAGGACAGGTTTGGAATAAAGGGAAATGAAGGGTTTATACATCAGCTGAGAAATATTTCACCAGGCAACTAGATTGTGACACTTGTTTTTGTTTTTGTAAAATGTGCAAGTCGATGTAACCGTTGACCTTTGACCTGGTCATTGAACAAAATAGGCATTGTTTAAAGAAAACTAGAGCTGCAATGATCAGTCGATTAATCCATTGTTTGATCGGCAGAAAACGTATCAGCAGCTGTTTTGATAATCACAATCAGTTTCAGTCTTTTAGAAGCAAAAAACGTTCCTGCTTCTCATTTTGAACTGAATAATTTCAGATTTTTATAAAACGTATTTTCACAAAGAAAATTTTTTTATAAACCAAATCATTAATGAGTTAATCAAGAAAATAACTGGCAAATTAGTCGATCATAATAATAGGTGAAGCTTTTCAAAACAGGCAAAAAGTCTAATTGTTTGTGTACACACACACACACACACACACACACACACACACACACACACACACATACACACACACACACACACACACACACGTCGTTGGTGCTCTGAAGTTGGTCAATATTATTTGATTAACTTCAAATTTGCTGAACATTTGTAGCACTGACGGCTCCTTAATCCTCCATCTTGTATCCTTGTCTTGTTGAGGACCTTCATTGTTTAAGTTTATATTGATCTTATTTGCTGTAAACTTGTGTTTTATCACACTGCTTCATTTTTGTCTGCGAGACAAAGTAATTAACGCAGAGAAAACCTCGGCTGAGGTCGTATTAATCCATCAAAGCAGTGCCGTAAGGCTGCGACCAACAATTACTCTCATAATCAGTCGATCTGACAATTATTTTCTTTGATAAATTGATTGTTTTAGTTTATAAAAGTGGCAAAATAATATTGAAAAGTGGACATTATTATTTCCAGGAGCTCAAATTAACTCCCCAAATTTAGAGTTTACTATGAGAGGAAGATGATTAATCAATTATCATTATCAATTGTCTAATCAATTAGTCATTTCAGCTCTGGGGCACAGGTTGGTTTCTGGGTGCCTGGGTAACTAATGAAACTACCAGGGGTCCTTTTGCCCCAGGGCCCCTCCAGAAGGTTAATGAGGCCATAATGAAGTGCCACCTGTGTAGATCATTTAATGATCTATTTAACTATTTTTTACATGGTTGTAAAGGTGCATTTATTTAAGATAAAGGCTGCTTCTTCCTGCACTGTCTGCTGAGAGTGTCCCCCCATTATCATCATCACCATCATCATCATCATCATGCCATGAATGAGACGCAGCCTCCTGCAGTGATTGTGCAGAACTTCACCGGCTAGCTACGTGGCACTGTTCAGCACCCGGCGGCTAACTCAGCGTCCTCCGCTCTGCTGTCTCCATGTCGAGACCCCCACCCGGGTCAGAACTGACCATTAAAGCCCTGAACCGTCTTCTTTCTTTCCCCCACATCCGGTTCATTTTATATTTTCCCACCGAGCCGTTATCCGGTTGAACAGCTGGAGTCTCACATGGAGCTGCTGACAGCTGATTTGAGAGCTAACGGAGCGCTGCTAACCGGCGAAACCGACTCCAACAACCGCTTTGACACACAACTACAGGCTGGACTGAGGGTCGGTTTAATAAAACAGACTCCCGGCTGGTTTAACACACACACACAATGACAGCATGTGTTGTCGGTGAACGTACCTTCAGTCCGGTGGAGTCCCGACAGTAGCAGCCCGCAGCCACGCTGAGACGCGTGTCAGCCTCCTCGCCCGCACACCTGCAAGTGTTTCCTGCGATGACTGTGAATTTTTAAAGTATTTCTCAGTGGCTGTGACACTTATTCCCTTGTGTGTGTGGTCTGTGGAGAGGAAACCGCGGTGTGACAGCCCTCAGAGCTTCAATATTTGCCGTAATATCAGCGCAATCCTCTGCACAACACACCCAACATGTGCGTTTGATGCTGGGGAGACACGGACGAAACCATTACGGGCCGGAGGGGTGGAGCGCTGTCGAGGTAACGTTTGATTTGAATAAGTTTTGTACAAAGGTGACGTTTTTTTTTTTTTATTGGAAACGTCAGGTAGAAATGTGATGTATGTTCAATGCTGGGTGTTACAAAAATTTAAAATTAGCTCACACGGACAAATGTTAGCAAATGTTAGGTAAAAGACTCCCCTGCTTCCGTAAAGTCACTTCTTAACGTCGCCGCTTTTAAATGGACAGTAAACTCAAATGGACATGAGAAATGAAATAAAATTAGATAAAATACAATAACATATTTTTCTTTCTTTATGTTTCCAGTCCATGTGCTTATATTCCACTTATTTGTTGTACTTGAATAAACTGTGTTATTCAGTTTTGATTTATTTAAATGTTTAAACCTTTCCCAGTTTGAAAAGTAAGGTCTCATTTTCTATATTTTGGCCACTGTTTTTCTTTTCTTTTTTAAGTGAAATTAAATAAATACAACATGAAATAATGAACTTTTCTTAAATGTTAATGCAGCTTAAAATGTATAAAACATCAATTCAACAAATTGTGGCATTTGCAAAAGTTTGGGGACCCTTCTACTTAAATTTAAACACATTAAAACACTCAGAACTTCAATTCATTTGGGCTTAATTGACACCTTAGGACTTGTAAGGCAGGTGAAACCTGTCACTTGTGGTGATACTCAGCAACCATGGGCTCCTATAAGCAACTGACTGACTCTGAAAAATGAAATTATGTGATGCTACAAAACAGGAAGCTATAAAAAAAGATATCAAAGCATTTCCAACTTGAAATTTCCACTGTCTGAAATGTCACTACAGAAATAGCAGATAATGGAAACTGGAAGTCAAGACAAGATGTGGAAGACCAAGAAAACCTTCAAATAAACAAATAAACATGACTGCAAAGAGCTGCAGGAAGGAGTAGTGTGGTGCAGTGTTTAACCACAAAAAGGGTCTGCATGGAGGAGTCACGAGAAGGAAATCTTACCTGTGATCTTACCTTTTGATAAGTCAGTGTGTCTGCAGAACAACATCTGGATAAGCCAAGGTCGTTTTTGGAGACAAGTGAAAATGTAATTTTTTGGAAACTCAAGAGAACTCATTGGTGGGTGACAGGTGACACAACCTGCTCTCTTTGAACATCTCTTGCACATTACTGGGACAAGATTACAGTGAAGGATTTGTGTCTTCAATGACAAAAGGTAACAAGATCAAGTCCATGATGACTCACAATTGATACAGTAATAGATCTTTATTTGTAGTAAACATACAGAATTAAACATGGAACGGTTTAACTGGGAAGATACAGGATTTAGGAAATAGTTTGGCAAGACTATGAAAAATACACATTCATATACCCTGCAAATTTTCCACACTTAATATTAAATATAACTGTATTATGCTACTGGGTGTATGGTCACTTGGTGATGCTAAAAATTACAATCATACTTATTCTTTCCCTTACCACCCTCCGTTTCCCATTTACACTCCCAACCAACCCAAGAAAATAGAAATAATATTAATCTAAATACTTTAATCAAATAAGCTTATTTCAGCTTTCACCCTGGCTTTAAAAGTCATCCTATGGAAATTTGAAAAACACAAACAGGAAAAAAGGAACAAAGGCAGTAAGCGCAAGAGCTTTAAATGAATAAGGAACAACTGGCACACAACCGGTCTGGTTATGACACTCAGAAAGAGGGGTGGCATTTATGACACAAAATGCATCTACATGTTTGGGGATGCGGCAGTGGGGTGGGTGACTGCCTGTCTACACAAGAGTTAAAAAACAACAACTCCTTCTTACATCTCACACAGATACACTGAGGTCCCTACTCCAAACCCAGGGTAGAGAGGTTCAGTGAATGTGCAGCTGAAGGTGTGGAGGTGGATCAGTTTGTCCCAAGAGACGCCATAGAAGGACAGAGTGCCAGCAGGCCAGTCCAGATGTAATGCTACTCTGCTAAAGACAGAGGAGGGAGGTGGGTGTATGACAGTTTCTCGGTTGTTGTGCCACACCGAGTAATTACCATCGGAGCAGTACAGACTCCAGGACTTGTCATTCCCTCCAAACCTGCAGTCAGGCATGTTCCCTCTTCGTATTCCTCTGTAAGTCACTGCTATATCAACCAGTCCTTCCCACTCGACCTCCCAGTAACAGCGGCCGCTCAGACTCTCTCTACACAGCAGCTGGCAGCAGTTAAATCTGTCTGGGTGATCAGAGTATGTCATGGCGTCCTTCATCTTCATCACCGATCTGTTGTTTTCAGACAGTTTGAGGTTTCTGTGCGCTGTGTTGGGGTCCAGAGTGAGTTCACATGCATCTGATGGTGAGACCAAGATATAAATCGGTAGAAGTTTATAATCCAATAAATTATGAGCAGTTCATCAGTGCACTGTGTTCACTATGCACAATACAGACCATGACCTTTGAACACCAAAATCTTATCAGTTAACCCCAGAGTCTAAGTTAATGTTTGTGCCAAATTTAACAAAGATTTCCAGGTGGGACTTTAATTTGTTTTGGCTAGGTGTTTCTAATAAACTGACAACTCAGTGTTTGTATGTTGTATGCTTTGAGGTGAGATTTCAAAGTAAAAGAATAAATATGTGTCGCATTCTCTCTATGAAAAACACTTACATTTTTTCAGACCTGGTTTCAGCAATTCTTCTCCACAATGGTCCAGCCTGAAATGAGAGAGATCAGGGTAATGCGTCCACACTCATGGAAACATGGCCTTCAAATTGCTCTTCAAATTCTCTCAAACATATATGCATCAACTTATAACAATCGCACACTTAAACTCATCAACGTCAAACACATGGTTCAAAGCAGCAGAATATATCCTCCCCAGTTATATACACTATGCTGCTTCAGTGAGTAAGTGAGCTTCAGCTAGAATTACCACCTCATGGTTGTATGCCTCCAGAAACCAGTCAAGTTGCAGGAAATATGGTCACAATCTCCCCTTTTCTTCCTGAGTTACTTTGTTGAATGGTCAGAAATGGGTTTTTGCAGAACATTATGTCACAGTGAAGTTGACCTTTGACCTTTTGGTTATAAAATGTCATCATTTTATCCTGTTTGTGTTAAAATTGTATCATAAACAGCATATGAATTCTTGAGTTATGGTGTTTTGTCCAAGTAAAACTTTGATATCCAGGCACATACAGCACAAACTAATAAAACATCGATGGCAAAACATAAATTAGCCACTTAGTTCCCTGCTCTAACACTGCCACTGGGAACAGATATGAAGAACAGCCTCTTCATACCTGAGTTTTTCCAGTTTCCATTGTGGATTCTCCAGTCCATCAGAGAGCAGCTTCCCTCCTGAGTCTCCCGGATGATTGTAGCTCAAGTCCAGCTCTCTAAGGTGCGAGGGGTTGGACGTCAGAGCTGAGGCCAGAGAAGAACAGCCTTCCTCTGTGATCTGACACCCTGACAACCTACAAACGAACATTGATGTAAATAATTAGTGCCACGGGTGCTCAGCTCCGAGGCAATCCTCTACAGCTAGAATAGCTGAGATCATCTTTTAATATTCCTCATACTTATTATTATTCTTCCGCCAAATTTTGGCGCGTATCTCGTCCCGCAGCTTTGAGAAAACCCCGGTAATATATACATCAAAACGTGCGTCCTGATCCCGAAAGAGGTGCTATGACTTTTGGTGTTAAAATTCCAATTTTTCCCAAAGTTATTCCCAAAATACTGGGAATAAATAATGCATTAGAAATGCATTGGAATTTTCTTTAAAAACCCACAAAATGTCACCTTTTTTTCTACAAAATTTCACAGTTTTTCTACAAAATTTCACAGTTTTTCTACAAAATTTCACCTTTTTTCTGAGTCACCCAGCTCTCTCATACCTGCACGTAGAAATGTGATTCAAACTATAAAACGGAGGAAAACTTCTGCTCTCTCAAAAACACAACAACTGTTTATGCATAACATGTAAACTTTTCAAACTGTGAGCACTCAAAGGAGGAGTGCAAATCACTTTTTCTTCAAAGTTAGAGTGAAAGCGTCAGTTGGCTAGAGTGCGTGAAGCAGTAAAAAATAACCTTTATTTTTATTTTTAACTCGAGCTCATGGCCAAACCGTAAAAAGGAGACAAATAATTCTTTCTCAAAATGTAGACATAGTTGTTGGGATTCATAAAATGTAACTTTGACAGGCAGGGTCTGCACAAAATTTAAACGGGGGTGCCGAGTCCGGCAGCAATACCTGTCTCACTCTCATTGACACCTAATGTAATCGTCTTTTTTATTTCAAAAGAATCTCACTCTGTCTCCGCACTGAGCTTACGCACTCATTTTAAGGAATATCTGAATAAAATAGAGACTGTAGAAACTTCTGGCTTCAGTGTCTGGCACGGTGTTTTCGGTTTTTGAAAAGAAGTAACGGTTTTCTCATAATTTGCAATAGTTTGAAGCCATGTAGAAGCCAAATTCTGGGCAGATTTTCACATTGCCATGGCAACGGCAGCTCCTGACCTGACCTCTGACAGTCAAGGGCTGCGTGATGTCATCGCTGCAGTGACACAGAGAAGATCTTTTACCCTAACCGCATTAAGACTACATATTAACTTCCAAGCCATTTCCAAGCTGATGCTAAATCCTGATTTTATAACCACAACGTCGTCTAACAAAATCACCAAACACAGACACAGTTAAAGACAAAGACTGTGAGTGACTATTTTACAAGTAATTATAACCCAAATCACAGCAGATTAGAAAGTTAGAACCTCACGTCAACTGCCATGCAGTCAGCATAGAGAGGTGTGTCTAAGGAGGGATAGTCAGACCTTGCGCTTGTGAGGCACTAAATTTGCCACCATGTGCTTTTTTGAAAAAAGGCGTTAAAAAAGGTCTGAAAACTCAATTTATCTAGTGACAAAGGTTGTTTTGTGGCAACACTGCTTTAGAAAGCACAACAACCAATGGGGAAACTCCCAATATTCGGCCAGTGGACCAATGATGAAACCTTATCACTCAGTCAGTCAGTCAATGCCAGATCCGTTTATAGGACTGGCCTTGCTGTTGCAGATCAGGCATCCTGTGAACAAGCTGATGAACTCTTACCTGAGAGTTTCCAGTTTACAGTGTTGACTTCCCAGTCCAACAGAGAGCCGCTTCACTCCTGAATCCTGCAGGTCATTGTTACTCAGGTCAAGTTCTTTCAGACTAGAAGACTGTGAGCTCAGAACGGATGAGAGGTTTTGACAGGATTGCTCCGAGAAGCTGGTTTGATTCAGTCTGGTAAAAGCAGAAATACTTGTTATTGAGGTGCCCAGGATACCGGAGTAATTTTTAGTTGTATTTTTAGCCATGCTAATGTAATACTTTTTATGAATGGCAATGTCAGTTTGTCAATCAGCCCACCACTTTGATCCTGACTGAAATATCTCAACCACTGCTGGATGGATTGCCATGAAATTTGGTTCACACACTCATGTCCCCCTGAAGATGAACTGAACACAAAGCACATTTGACCTGATGATGGTGCTCGATGAAAAAGCAGCAAAGTTAATAGGACACATCTTGAGGGAATATGAATGACTGAACCAGTCGTTCCTGATAATCCATTCAAAAGCTGTTGAGGTATTTCAGTCTGTAGTTGACTGACCCTCTGTAGAACCATGTTGTTGGCACGAAAAAAATAGGGAAATTTGCAGTATTTGCATCAGTTCATCTTGTATGTGCTTTGATTCTAGTGAATAACATATTCAACATGCAATATTACGTTTCGCTAGTTACATTTGATTATTCAATATCGGGATTTTGCAAGAATGCACATGAATGTGTCATTGTGTGCCAACCTGAGAGTTTCTAGTTTACAGTGTGGACTCCTCAGTTCAACAGAGATGAGCTTCACGTCTGATTCAAGCATGTGGTTGTCACTCAGGTCCAGCACCTTCAGGCTGGACGACTTGCAGCTGAGAACTGAGGCTAGAGCTTTGTAGCTCCTCTTTGTGAGCTCACAGCCACTCACCCTGAGGAAGCAATGAAGAGAGAGAAGTCAAATAACATCAAAACATCAAAATCAATTAAAATTCAAAGTCCAGTTACACAAAGCTTCCTCAAGCAAAGATCCGGTCAGTTAGGAGCTGCTTTTAGCTTCAGGATGTTTAGTGAATACAAAGACACTGTGAAAGAGATTAAGGATCCCTTCTCAGTCTACTGTGAACACTGCAATAGGCCAGGAAAAAAAAACTGAATAATCTAACCTGAGAGTTTCCAGTCTACAATCTGAACACTGCAGAGCAGCTGAGACCTGCTTCACTCCTGAATCCTGCAGGTTGTTGTAACTCAGGTCCAGCTCTTTCAGACTAGAAGACTGGCAGGTGAGAACTGAGGTCAGAGCTTCACAACCTCTGTGTGATAGGTTACAGCCACTCATCCTTGAGAGGAAATGATAGAAAACAGAGTTATTTCTTTTTTTCCCTCCTAGATGGCAGTGTTTTAAAAAATACTGTATATTCAATACATTCAATTCAACCTAGTATCTCTAAACTTACACAGATTTTTTGGAGGTTTTGACCACTGGCAGCAGCCTCAGGAGACCCAGGTCTGAAGCAGAGTATTTCTTCAGGTCAAACACGTCCATATCCTGTCCTGATGATAGTAAAATGAAGACCAGAGCTGACCACTGAGCAGGAGAGAGGTTTTCTTTGGAAAGTCTTCCTGAACTCAGGTACTGTTGGATCTCCTGCTCTAGAGAGTGATCGTTCAGTTCATTCAGACAGTAGAACAGATTTATGTTTCTCTCTGCAGAGGCTTTCTCCCCAGTCTTCTTCTTGATGTACTCAATCGTTTCCTGATTGGTCTCTGGTCTCCCACCTGATCCTGTCACTAGGCCTCGTAGAAGAATCTGATTGGTCTGCAGAGACAGGCCCAGTAAGAAGCGGATTAACAAGTCCAGGTGTCCATTTTGACTCTCTAAGGCTTTATTCACTGCACTCTGGTGAAGGCACTTTAGGTCAGATTTTACATTGGCTGCGTTAGATCTCTGGCAGGTTGTTTCTTCTTCTGAAAACAGATTCACTCCGGAGTTGATGAAGGTCAGATGGACATGAAGAGCAGCCAGAAACTCCTGAACACTCAGATGGATGAAGCAGAACACCTTGTCCTGGTACAGGCCTCTCTCCTCTTTAAAGATCTGTGTGAACACTCCCGAGTACACTGAGGCTGCTCTGATATCGATGCCACACTCCGTCAGGTCTGATTCGTAGAAGATCAGGTTTCCTTTCTGCAGCTGCTCAAAAGCCAGTTTTCCCAGAGACTCAATCATCTTCCTGTTCTCTGGACCCCAGTGTGGATCTGTCTCAGATCCTCCATCATACTTGACATTCTTCAGTTTGGTCTGAACCACCAGGAAGTGGATGTACAGCTCAGTCAGGGTCTTGGGCAGCTCTCCTCCCTCTCTGGTTTTCAACACCTCCTCCAGAACTGTAGCAGTGATCCAGCAGAAGACTGGGATGTGGCACATGATGTGGAGGCTTCGTGAGGTCTTGATGTGGGAAATTATTGTGTTGGTCTGCTCCTGACCCTCTCTGAACCTCTTCCTGAAGTACTCCTCCTTCTGTGGGTCAGTGAACCCTCTGACCTCTGTCACCATGTCGACACACTCAGGAGGGATCTGATTGGCTGCTGCAGGTCGTGTGGTTATCCAGAGGCGAGCGCAGGGAAGCAGTTTCCCCCTGATGAGGTTTGTCAGCAGCACGTGCACTGAGGTGGATTCTGTAACATCAGTCAGGATCTCAGTGTTGTTGAAGTCCAGAGGAGGCCGACATTCGTCCAGACCGTCAAAGATGAACACGACCTGGAACTCTTCAAACCTGCAGATTCCTGCTTCTTTGGTCTCAGTAAAGAAGTGATGAACAAGTTCCACCAAGCTGAACTTTTTCTCCTTCAGCAGATTCAGCTCTCTGAAAGTGAACGGGAATGTGAACTGTATGTTGTGGTTGGCTTTGTCTTCCGCCCAGTCCAGAGTGAACTTCTGTGTTAAGACTGTTTTCCCAATACCAGCCACTCCTGTAGTCAACAGTATTCGTGCAGGTTTATCTCTCCCAGCTGTGCATTTAAAGATGTCTTGACTTTTGATTGTTGTTTCTGGTCTGTCTGGTTTCCTGGATGCTGCTTCAATCTGTCTGACCTCATGTTCATTACTGACCTTTCCAGTCCCTCCCTCTGTGATGTAGAGCTCCGTGTACATCTGATTCAGAAGGGTTTGGTTTCCTGCTTTTGCGATCCCCTCAAACAAACAACTGAACTTCTTCTTCAGATTAGATTTGACTTTACGCTGGCAATTGGCAGCAGGCCATTCTGAGTGAGCAAACAACACAAAGATTACATGAGCAGAGGTTACAGTAAACAATGAAAGGAACATTTCTTTTGGAGAATGAATGAGTTTGCACCTGAGCGCAACCCTACTAGTCCGACAGCATGATTGTGTGTCTGTCCACAGGTCGAGATACTGCTGCCACATTATAAAGATGTAGTCTCATAAACTGTCTAAATATAGTGGTGTTGAACTGCTCCTCTCTCTCTCTGCAGATATCCTGAACTGAGGTATTCTTATCAATACTGAGAGAGAGGTCTGACGGTACAAACCAAAATTGCTGAGGTGCCTTTGATTTATTCTTCTAACCTGCGGCTGCTGTGGGACATTTCAAGCTAATCCTCAGGAACTGGTGTGCAGCTCTGCCATGAAGCATTCAGGCTCCACTGCACTGGGCCCTGGCAGACTTTAACCCATGCTAAGGAGATGTGTAGACTGTTAAAGCTGCTTATGACAGTTAAATGTAGTCATCTCCCATTTCTTCTTTCCCTCAAGTTTAAGGTATTAAAATCCTCTTACTGCTCTGCAGAATGTCAGCCAGCACCTCCTGCTTCATTCTCCTCAGGTAGTGCTGTGTGATCTTCAGAAATGCCTTTGAGGTGCTCCTCTGCTCTTGCTCCTCTTTGTTCATCACTTCCTCATCGTTCCTCTGCCCCTCGACAGATTCTGCATAATCTGGTGTCAGAAACCTCTGCAGCATCTTCAGCTCGTTCTTCACAAAAGTGACAATGTTCTTCTCAAGCAGCTGGAAAATAAAATTTGATTTAATATCGATTCTAAACTCATAGAACACAGCAGCATTATTTCTAAAAAGTTCAGTATGGACACTATCATTGATAGAATGGAAGTTAACATTTGTAACAGGGGAAAAAGGTATCTTTGCACATTTACATACCGTAAATACAACGTCCAGGTCCATTTGATTCAGCAGGGCAGACTGACCACTGAGAACTTCTGAACTCTCTTGGTCAATTCTGTGGAGGCATTCTGATATATCAGCTTCCATTATATCTTAACTTACAAACAAATGTTTAATCTCCATTAAAGAGCACCTATTATGCTCATTTCCAGCTGAGGCGACGATTGTATGAGAAGAAACCTGGTGTTCAGAACAGTCTGACACCTGAGCTTTTATCTCTCAGGGACTTTTACACACGTTTACCTCATTATTTGAATCTTTGACCACATTTAAAATGACATCCACGACTTTAACATTATACATATGACAGAAGATAAGGAAAAGCATATTAGATACCCTTTAAGCAATACATTTGATTTTAACAATGACTCACACACCTCCTTGTAACCCGCCAGTGTCACACCCATGTTCTGGGCTGATGCTCAATGTATGCCGAAGCATATCCCCACCCCCCCCCACATTTTTCTTATTCTCAGAATTCCTCGTACTTTTCAGACTGTTATTTATCAGACTTTGCACAGCTCCCTCTGGAGGCATGACCTGTAACTGCACTGACATGTAAAAGCATTGTTGTACGCTCGTATAGCAAGTCATTATTCCACTAGAGCTGCCCAGTGTCAGCTTGTATCCGAGTGGTTGTACTGAGCATTTTGTTGTAGCTCATCCACCTCAAGGTTGGACATGTTGTTCATTAATGGATGTTTTTCTGCTTGGTGACTACTCAGTGAGTGTATATTCACCTTTGTGTGTTGTTCTTTATTTTGTTTCATTTCAGAATCTGTCAGTGAGTTAGATTCTAATGTTAGTAAAACTTACTTCTTTTTATGAGAGGAGGGTCTTTTTCTGACATTGGTGAGGTGACCTTTTGACCTCTCACTCCTCTTGGACACACCACTGAGTTCAGGGGAACCTGGTCTCTCCAAAGGGACTCTGGTGGGAAAGAGGAAGACGACCAGGGTGGGAAAATAACTTGTTAGCCATCCTGCCTCACCAGCTGCTGCAGTACATGATGTTCAAGGGACCCCCTCCCTTCTCTTCTATACGCTTCAGTTCTGCAAAACTAAAACGTCTAATTAAACAGCTGAAATTTTAAAATGCTGTTTTCATGTTACAGCCAGTGTGACCAGTTTGACTCACCGATGGTCTGAAGAGGGGACGATATAACCATCATCTGTTGAAACGTCCTCCTCTGTATCGTTTTCTGAGAAAAGAAACGTGCTGAACAGAACACAAGTAAAAAACATGGTTATGACACCACTTTATACGTAAACATGATTTTATGTGAGGAATTATTAAGGGCAATACACAAACTGATGGACTGTATTATGTTGGAAAAAGACTAACCTACCAAGCTTCACTAATATATTAAAGGGAAAAAGGATATTTGAAAACGTTTGGGGATATATTATTATTATTTATTGCTTTTGTGACATGAATGGACTTAATAGATGATGGAGAGGAACTATCCAGACAGTAACGATGTGAAATTATTTAATCAAATATCATTTCATACCTTAGTCAAAATTTTGATATGTTCTATTAGCGGGTACCCTAATAGTAATAGTACCATAATAAAATACTGTTTTCTGCCTGAGAAGAAAGTCATTTCATGTGTTTTATACTGATGTTTGTTTTAAAGTGCCTAAATACATGCTTTGCTTTCTGAATTTTGGTGTGTGCATAAGGAATAGAATAATAATATAGTTTAAAAAAAAGATGTTTTGGCCAGTCAAAGAGGATAAAAATATGTCATTAATAAATTTCATAAGGTTGGGGAGTAATTGACTGAGCTCTTTACTGAGCCTGAACTGTGGATGAAACCCTTTTATCATTGACATTGTTTATCATAAATTAGTTTCTTAGCTTTTGCAGATGCAGTGTAACTGGTTTACTGTAGGTTTACTCTCCACCTATGTTAGGTTATTCATAAGTGGCCAAATACACATTTAAAACTTTATATATTACACCTGAGTGGGTGACAAAAAGCAAACCATAATCAGTGTTGAATTCTCACCTCTGTTCATCAGAACGGTGTCTTTTTCTAAATGTAGGATGATCCATTGCCTCGTCACTGCTCATGGACATGTAGCTGGAGAGACGGTGGGCTGGTCTTTTAAGCTTTTTCCTGCATGGTGAAAAAATTAGCTGAAAAGTACGCAGTTTAAACATATAGTTTCTTCATTTTCATTTTGATTAAAAATGGATTAAGGAGTGAACAGGAGAAATCTCACAGCTAACACTGTGACCAATAGTCAGGTTAGAGGTCGTCATCTCACCTCTGAGCTGTGGTCTGGCTCTCATCAAGTAGTCCAAGCAGAGGGATTCACCAGGATGGAGTGAGGAGACAGAGGAGGAAGTCCAACTCATTGCAAAGGGTTAGACCCAAAGGCATGAGTGTCACATGGTCCATAAAAACCACAGAGCTGTAAATCAGAACCCCCCCCCACCCTGAAGTATCTATTATCCAACCTTGACTTAAAACTAACAAACTACTCTGAAAATAGTGAAAATATTATCGAACATTAGTGCACGACAAACGCTCCAGGAACGTAAGCGACATCGGCGCGTCTGTCGATAGAAACCCCCGATAAAAAAAAACCCATAGACACGGGAAGCTTTCGCACTATTTTCACTTCCTGGAAAAAAAAAAAAAAACACAAGTAAAAACCTTTAAAAGTTCTCAAACGCACGGTTCCTGTAATGCGGACTAATACTACTACTAATACTACTACTAGACTAATGTTACAGCTACTACTACAACTGTTATAATGTTAGTTAAAGTATAAACACGTCGTTACTCTTTGGAGGTGTGTCTGCGTCACCAGTGAACAGAAGTCAGTTTCCTGTCTCTCTACTGTACTATCGAATAAAGGCATTAAAAAAAAGCCCAAAAAATATACTTAAAAAAAAAAGAGAGCACAGGGGAGATTTGTCTACCTCCAAGTTGATGCTGCTCACTCCGGGGTTAACCCCCTCCACCTTTACCAGCAGTTGGAAAGCAACACACAGGAGCTCCACTTGATCTTGAGAAGCTGCCGCCTTTGTGAACTGCTAACCCTAACCGGACTGCTGCTGCCGCTGCCGCTGCCGCTGCCGCTGCCGCTGCCGCTCTGCTGCTGCTGCTGCTGCCGCTGCCGCTGCCGCTGCCGCTCTGCTCTGCTGCTGCTGCTGCTGCCGCTCTGCTGCTGCTGCCGCTGCCGCTGCCGCCTCGTTTCTCTACTCAGCTTGCCTCTCGCTTTCTCTTGATCGCCCACTCACTCCATACTCTCTCACACACACACACACACACACACACACTCACTCCACTCTCCCACACACACACACACTCACTCCACTCTCCCCCACACACACACACACACACACACACACACACACACACACACACACACATATATATATATATGTGTGTGTGTTTATGTCAGAGATGGTTTGATGGTGCACGCTTCCTCCTCCAAATGACACAAACGACATCACAAAAACGTATAAACACTTGATTTTATTCTCAACAGAATAATCCAACAGAGGGTGTAGGTTCAGCATTTTCAGCGTAATAAACGAAGCAGTGGGATATAAAGGACAGTCATCAGGATGGCTATAAAGTGCAGGTACAAACACTGGCTGAGTAATGACTTGGGGTGATTTTACATGTAGTGCAAACTTACAACAAAAACCTTGAAGTGAAGATAGTGTAAAAAGGGGCTGCACAGCAGGTCACATGATCACATTAACTATTTCCTGGTTTTTGTTGCGTTTCTTTGACGAAAACTTGGAAGGATTATTATTATATAAGCGTTATGGCAGCGTGTTATTGTGATGATATTTTAAATGAACACAACTGCCAACATCATATGTCTGATTTGGATTTTTTTTTAGATTTAACCTACTGGGATAATGAATCAGATCTTAGTATCTGTGCAGCCCTCACATCTACCTTCACCACAAACACACGTATGAGGGGAAGAGCGTTATAATGGATAATGGGGTTGAAAAGAAAAAGAAAAAGTACATTACTGGATAACTTGGTGAGTGTAACACATCGAGTCGACCACACAGACAAATCTTTTACAACCTCCTCCTGCGTCTCTGTTGTGAAAGCCTCAAACCAAACGACAACTAGTGATTTCAGTTCTTAGGTTGAGCAGCGTATAAAAATAAACTTTATGTTACAAAGTGGAGGTGAGGAGGTGAACGTTGTTTACACCGGGGCGTGACGACAAAAAGGCCAAACACACGCTCATCCCGCCCTGTGCTCCTTTAAAAACCGGTTATATCTTCAAGCTCGGACAAGAAGGGGGAAGACGCACGGACAAGCCAGCCAGATTTAAAAACGATGATAATTAGTGTGACGTCAGTGACACCTGGTGATCTCAGCTAAATGTAGCGCGTGGCGTTAGCAACTGAAGTGCAACTGTACATTTACAACGCACGTGTTTACTCAGATTTAAGGTCACGCATGGTTGTGAATTAAACGCAAGTGTTTGTTTTTTAAAAAAAAATCCTAACTCAAGGTCCACTTACTATCTTTTTTTCCAGAGATTTCAACTGCATCTCAGCATAGTTTGACTAGTATTCATCACATACGGGATACTTCAAATAAAGTATGATGACCTGTTATAAAGGTGGTTAGTGACGAGGTGACAACTGAGCGTACACCACCTGCTGAGGAAGACTGTGAGATATGGCTGAAAGCTCCTGAAAAAGCTAGTAAGCACAGTCAAGAGTTTTGTGTCACAACACAACACATAAGCTTAGTTTACAATCTTGCATCATCTTAAATTAAAGCTTAAATGTACAAATTCACTTCATGTTTAGGCTGAAATGGATTTTCAATTATGAAAATGTCAAAAATACACATCTTGAATTTGTTATAGGATCAAACAGTGCCTCAAAATGTTCTCGCTTTCTTTCCTTCTTTCAAAATTTAAGGGGAAATTAAAGGAAAACTGGGGCTTTGTGGGTGGATCTGTAGGAGTAATGTCACAGTGCTGACATGGCATCAAACACTCGCATCAGGAGAAACTCGGGGTTAGGAAAACTTTAAATATCAACTAAAAAGAAGTTTGACTTTCAGACGGCCCCAGTCTGCACCTCATGTATAACAGTTAAATTTCACTCATTGAGTTCGCCATTTGTTTTTGTGAAAAATATCTATACCCAGAAATCTTTGAAAACCCAAGAAGTTACAGCTACTAAACATCTGGATGAAAAAAATATTTAAAAGATTCAAACTCCATATTAAGATGTTACTAAAAAAAAAAAAAATGTTCATACTCAACTTGTACATTAACAAAAACTTTTGGGGAAGGAAATGTCATTTTCATCTACTTAAAAGAAGTAAAAAATCTTTATCAACGTGCAGCAGATAAAAGAGTTGTTGAGGATTCAGGAAACATTATAAAACAGCAGAAAGGGTTGATTTAGTGACACGTGTGGTTTCCGTGGCATTTAACTCAGAACAACTGGTGTGTTTGTTTACAGCACCACCAAGAAAACTTGAGCTGCTTTAATAAATAAGTCAAAAAGGTAGAACATGCATCTTGTTTTCTAGACGCCTCGACTAACTGATTAATAAAAGTCACTCCCTGTTTGACAAGTTGAATTCTTTTAATGTGACGCAAAATGAAAATGATAATAAATAAGAGGCGCAGACTGGGGCTGACTTTCAGAAATCTTCTCAACAATTGGAGCATATATTAATATATTTGGCTGCAGCGATGATTCATTTCGTCTCACACTAAAATTTAGTCAGCTCACTCACCACCTCTGTCTAAACTAGGTTTCTGTTTACGATAGGTCCAAGACTAACAACCTGCCAAACTGACAAACCCACCAACTCAACCAGAGGTGAACGGCGTTTGGTTGATGGAAGGCGGCGAGTTGACTTCCTGGTTGTGTCTCTGCACAATGACAATAAAACACAGAGAGGAAACACAGACTCTGTTTAGGCCTCAGAGTAAGGACATAAGGAAACAAACTGTATACAAGAGTTACAAAAACTATAGTCATACTTCAGCTTTAAAAATGATGTAAGTACGTTTACACACACCTCGTGTTAAAGTAGGAATATTAAACAAAATAGCTCATACAAAACTTGAATACATGAAACTACATTTAAAGCATTTATTATGTGTCTGTGTTTATGCTTCACAAGAATCAGTGAATAGTCTGAAGTCTCCTCAGACGCAGACGCCCAAAGATTTAAATCTGTAAATACTCGTAGCAGAGGGAAGAGTTACTGACACAACCCACAGAGAGGAAAACATTAACGTGTCACCTGAACCTTAAATCTCAAACTCAACTGTTAAAGGAAAAACCAACCAGGTGATGTCACTTTTATATAAACTGTGGATGAATCTGTGATGTTCTTTGCATTTCAGGGTATTATTCTCTCAAGCTGCCTCTTCTACCTGTCCTACATTTCCCAGAATGCCCCTCACTGCCTGCTCAATTTGCTGTTACAATCTGGTTTATTTCATGTGCCTGTGAGTGTACAAAAGGCCTCTGCCTCTTTGCTCGGATGATTATTCCACTGTATGAATGTTGAAAATATGTGAAACACCGAGAGAAAAGTCTTTGCCCTTGATTTTAAATAACTGGCATTAAAACCTGACATTTAATTTTAATATTCAACAGCCAATTTGCATCCAACCCAGCTGTGTCACAACTGCCAGGTCTATTTAAATTCACCTGTGCATGTGTATAAATGTCTAGATTTATTCGGCAGTTGACTCAAGTCGTTGATTCAAACCTGCGACAACAACATTTGGCCAAGTCGTAAACACAACACTGGCATTTGACCTTTAAGTTTACATGTTGAGCTTGAGAGCAAACAGTTGCTAATCTCCACATTCAGCAGTTACAGAAGAACCTGATCATTCATGTGGAGGGGGGCCCAGTGTTCCCTCTCTTTTAGCTCTGTTTTTGGTCTCCACCACCTGCTGAGGGAAATATCTGGCTCTTTAGCTCCTAAATGCTGCACTGTGTTCTCCAGATTACCAAAAGCTAAACCGAACAAAGTCCCTGAAATGCAAAGTCCATCCCACACAGCTGCTTTTCTATCTGCTTTAAAGGGTTTTAAGGCGGATTTGTCCTTTAACCTGCGGCCTTTGCTTTATGTGGAAGATCTGGGTTCTGCTGAAGGTCCCTTGAGCGAGACGCTCCGTCCCTACTTGGTGCTGTTTGGCCGACCTCTACGGAAGCAGGGTCAGCGAAGATCCCACAGGGATCCATAAAGTGTCTCATCACTTCTACCAGGAAATAAAATCCTCGTTGACAGAAAAAAAAAAAAAAAAAAAGGAACAGCAGCATATAAAATTATCGTGTCGTCATTAAAACAACTGTGGCATCTGTGAAGTTATGAAAAAATGGTTTTATGAAAGGTGTAATGTCACATTTCATGGATGTTATAAAAACGAACTGTAAGTATCACAGGATCACGTGGCGAACAAAATGTCCAGTTCTCAAATCTGAGAAAGTAAAAGAGCAGGAATCAGACGCAGAAGCCTCCAAAAGTCAGAAGATACTAACTAGTGTTGGAAAGCTTCTTCTCCTGCTGCCTCACTGCTCAGTCTGTTACACCTTTATATATATAAACATTAATGCTGCATGCCCTGATTCATGTTCAAATCAAAGAGCAAAATGCAAAAAGGAAGAACAATCAGCCCACGTGTGGTAAACATGAAGTACAAAGTACTGGTTATAGAGGTAATAAAGTGTTTGTTTTCTATAAACTTTTCTTTCTTGCAAAAAATTACCATGATAAGAACTGGTATCAAGACCCGATGAGGAATCAGACGGATAAGCAGAATCAGAACTGGCGTTAATAAAATCCAAAAAGATACCAAACCCCGGTGAGACGGGTACAAAACACTTGGGTGTGTGCTGCCTGGAGGTTCTGCACGTCACTGGTCCCGAGCTTCGTACAGAAGTTTGGCCGCCTGAGGGGAAGACAGACATAAGAAAAACATTTGAATTATCCCATGCACAATAATTGCCCATAATTCCAATACATTATAAGAAACCGGTGGCTTCTCCACAGAGATTAGCACTTCAGCTTTCTTATCTTGTATTAATTGTTGCTGTCTTTATCCCACACCTTTAGTACCGACACTTTTAATGTCTTATTGTGTTTTTACTGCGTTTTAGTTTCATGTTTTTGTGCATTTTAAGACCAGCACTCACAGCAGGTCACTAAACGCCATTAAACAAAACTGCTGGATGAAAAACAGAAAATTAAAAATGCAAAAACAACTTTTCAATTTTAGATCCTTATTCCACATGAGGAAAAAATGTCATCTCTGGCCTGACGGGGGCGCTAGAGGAAAGGCAACGTTGCAGACTTGGCTCCGCAGTATTTCTATCAGCCTGAGCTGCACCGTCCTTTGTGTGTCCTTTTTTTACACACTGAGCTTCATGCAAATATACAGGTGAAAAGATGTGAATACGACCTCTGCTGCA
The DNA here is from genome assembly GCF_002814215.2 of Seriola lalandi dorsalis. Lineage (NCBI taxonomy): Eukaryota > Metazoa > Chordata > Actinopteri > Carangiformes > Carangidae > Seriola > Seriola lalandi. The sequence continues at coordinate 436,128 of NW_019525050.1, forward strand.
AACACGTTAAAAAAATCCTTCTCTCAAATGTTCATGCACTGTTTTTTATTTCAACTTAAAAATGAACTTTGCCAATTGTTGAGCATGGGACTGAAGACTATGTTCATTTTTTGTGATGATTTAGAAAAATGCTCTTCTGATTACAAGAAACCTGAGCTGCGTTTCAGGAGGGAAACTTTACTGGAGCTGATTTTATCTGCAGAGTCTGGAGCAGGAGACGAACTTCTTTGTTTGCAACAGGATGAGAGAAGTTGTGTTCGTGTTGGACAAATGTGTCACCACTGCAACCGTCCTTTAAGTGCCAGCAGTGGGAGCTTTTCTGTCTCGTTTTATCGTTACCTTGTGCATTGCAGCCAACCACAACGACGCCACCTTCTTGTCGTCCGCTGCCTCCATGCGGAGCTGCTGGGCGTCCTGAGAGCCCATTGGCTTGTAATGGAGCAGCATGCCACTGGCCCGTGACGTCCCTCCTGCACACACACACACACACACACACACACACACACACACGCACACACACACACACACCTTAAAACATGAACTGAAAAGAGACTAAAGACCAACATTAAACTGTATGAGTCTGTTTTTCAAATAATATTCATTCTAGAGATGCAACGATTAATTACTTTGGTGTAACAATTAATCAATTAGAACAAATGTTTGGTAATCAATTAATAGCTGAAGTATATATCTGTTATATATTATTAAACTGAACATTTTTGGACTTTGGTTTAAAGTTTGGACAAAACGAGACACTTTGAAGACGTCACCTTGGACGCTGAGAAACTGAAAAGTGATGATTTTCACAGTTTTCTGCCATTTAATAGATTAATAAGATATTATTAATAATAGATTAAAAATAATAGATCATTAAGAAAATAATTGGCAGATTAATCAATGATGAAAATAATCGTTTGTAGCAGCCCTAATTCATTCTGTGCCTCTTTTGTCTGCAAGAAAAATTTAAGTAATCAGCTCAGACTGGAGGACATTTTGAAGAAAGTGATCTTGACAAGTTAAAGACTGTTACTAACGAGATTTAAGAGGTTTGACTATAAACACTGAACAGATTAAGTTTGTTATTATCCAGCACTAACATTAAGATCAGTGAATAGACAAAACTTCTTCAGCTCATTAAAAACAGCTGCAGGTTATTGAATGAAAGAACAAAGATGAGCTTAAATGATAAAGAAAAAGGGGAAGGGTACAGTACAGTTACATTTTTAGTAAACAAAATAATAAACCAAAACTAATGTTTAAATATCCATTTATATATATATATATATATATATATATATATATATAAATTTCAGCTGCACAGAACTGCTCAGCCTCATCAATATCAATAACGAAGCCATAAAAGTGATCGATGCACAAACACACAGATGCAATAACAGAGAGATGGCAGAGGATTAAAAAAATCAATCACAACTGAACTGGAAGATTTCAATCAACGAGAGAACAGAACGGAAAAACACAGCGACACTGTCCTTCAAAATCAAACGAAGCACAGATGGATGATGACAATTCACTCAGTAAATCATCGTTGTTTTGACAGGACTCCACATGATGAGGAGGTTTATGATGAAATGTTTTCGCTGCTCTGAGACACAGACATGCTGAACGCAGGAGGAGACACGCACACACCGACTGTAAACACCGAGTTTCCCAAAAGCACCAGCATCATGTTTTAGTTTCTAATTCCTCTTTAAGAGGGTTTGAGCTCATTTCAGTAACACTCACAAACATACTCACTCATTTTGTTTACAGCATTTTTAGCATCTTGTCTTTTTCTGGCGCATCATTAAAGACCAGAACAGGAGAGTCAGGCCACATACGTGAATGTGGGAGCAACTTATTGAAATTTGTGGTGTTTCACTTCCCACCAAGATGCCTTTGGGACTCAGTGAGGTGTAAAAAAAAAAAAAATAAAAGAGAGAAGCATCAGTGGTTTCATTTTCATGCAGACAGACGTGAACCCACAGGAAACAATGAGTGGAGGCCGCGGGGAGTGAACCGAAGCTAACCTTCAGAGATATAGTGACTGTCCAGCAGACTGGTGTAAGTGTGAATGTCATTCTCTGAGCCCAGAGGAAGAGGAGCCGGGGGCCGCCAGAGTCAAAGCAGCGGAGGAGAAAGAGTTTGTTAGTGTCAGCTCGGAAAAAAACAAGTTTCAGTTTTAATTAAGAAATTCATCAGTTGGTTAGTGAGTCCATCTGAAGGACAAAAAAAACAAGAGCATCATTTACAGCACAAGAGGAATAGACGACGTCTTGAATTATAATTTATACAGTGGAAAGAATAATAAGCATCAACACCTGACATTTTCATCTGAACACATTAATACTATGTTTTTATTTCTACTTCTACTCAGGACTCGTCTCACCTGGACTCGTCCCGTCTGTCAGAATCTGCATGCTGGACATCCGAGACAGCTCCACCTCGAAGTGGCTTTCACCGTCCAGGAACAGATACCTGATGATCAGGTCAGAAAAATTAATAAATAAATCAATCAATCAAAGTGCTTTGACTAATAATTACACTGTGAATCTTTCTGGTGCCATCAAACCGGTATTAGTTTTTGATTTTAACTGGATTCGTCACCGTCTACAAGGAAAGTTTCATATTTATGATCTGGAGTTTTGTATATTTGAAGCACAAGTGATGAGATCTGTTTTAAATCTAATACTTTTATGACTCTTAGGCTCTGTACATGTCTGGTATCCTTCATCCTGATAGACCCTCATTGTGTCTGAGGCCACTTCAGATGGACGGTGTTCACATGATAAAAGAATGTGCTTCAAACGCTCCTAAACATTAACCACTACTGAGGTAAATATCACGCTAAACGTTTAAAATGATTAACTTAAGGTGCCAAACAAAGATCGATCCAACTCTCTTTGTTTTCTATGTAACTGTTGTTTCTCGTTATGAGTAATATTGGGCTGTTTGTTGTTTCACACTGCAGCATCTTCCTTCTTGAATGAGCTGCCGTCATGTCATTGGCTCTCTGATCGATTACCTCTCATCCCAGTTAACCAATAGGAGATTCAACTTTACTGGTTTGGTTGCATCACTTTTTACAGGCAGGTATCAGCAGATAAAACTGAAACTTTACTCACAGTGAAACACGAACACCAGATGCAGAAAGACAGAAAATGTTAATGTAATACCTGTGGAATTTAAAAAGGCTCACCTGTGGTTGTTGGAGAGGCGGCACGTCATGGTTTCAGACTTCTCTGACGTTCCCAAAGTGACGACGAAGGTGCCACCTGGAAACAGAAAACACGTCACACTCTGCAAACCTCTTCCTGACAATAATAAATAGCCAGCAGCATCACAATAATACATTATTCATAGGTGCCTCACAAGGCACTCAAACACACCTTACAGCACACAGTAAGAGAAATCAAATATACAATAGCAACAGACAGTAAGTTAGAATAAATAAAGTTGCTTAATATAAATATGATTGTATAGAACTGCGGCGCTGCAGTCAAACAGAATGGGGAAAGTTTGTAGAGGTGTGTTTTGAGATGGGATTTGAAGGATCGCAGATTGTTTTAAATCGTTTTACACTATTTTTCTGTCAACTTCTTTCTCTTCATCAGCTATTGATAACTCCATCATCACTAAAGCATGAGGCTCCACACGCTGCAGGCTTTACATCACAGCCTCTCAGCCGGCCGTCCCCCCCGCAGCTCCAGGCTGCTAATGGATTTTTCATTAAGCTGCTGCTGTGTATTTATAGCTACACACTGACCCGCACTCAACAACAACACAATGGCTAACCAGGACAGGAGGAGGTGAACTCTGAAAGGTTATATCAGAGGTGATTTTTATCATATTTCTGCTTCCTGTTTGGAGCGGCAGGGGACGGTGCGTGTGTCAAACACTGACACAGCAAACGGCAGAGCAGCAACTCAAACCCCTGATATTCATCACTTTGACTTGATTGTGATCAGAGACCAAACTCCAAACTCCACATCAAACTGTAAATGATTTCATAATGTTAATATTTACACCCTGTTATCAGCCTTTCTGACAGGAGTGAGCGTTTCATTCTCACTGATCGATTTCCTCCATTAAACTCCCGTCGCTCACTTCGCTGTTTGAACCTTGGACTGAGATTTTTTTGTCAACGAATTATAAAACTGTGTGAATTTTAGAGACGAAATGATTCGTCAATTTATCAGTCAGTCGTTACAATTAATTGGCAAATGTTTTGATAATTTATTAATTTAATTTTCTGGTTTCAGCTTCTCAAATGAACTTATCTGATGGTTTTGTCATGTGATAGTTAACTGAACTTAAATGCCATTTTAAACTGGGAAATTCTAATAAACCAATTTCTGACAATTTGATTAATCTTTTATTTTACCTGCAGACTATCTGACGACAAAAATTATTATTATTTGCAGCTCTTGTGCAAATTAGTTTTAAAACATAGTATCTAAAGTCGTTATTGAAGGACGGAAAAATGGTCACTGAGTACCAACGCTGGAAACCCTCAAAACTTTTCAGTTCAGAGATCAGGAGTCTGACAGGTAATATATTTACAGTAAATCACCTGTACTGAAGCTCATTAACCACTGATGACTATTCTAACTTCAAGAATCTGAGGTAAAAATCTGGAAACAATAACCACCTAAACATATTATAAACGTATTAAAACCACGTTACTTCAAACTCTGACCGAAGGTGTTGCACAATGCAAAATAATGAACAGGTGGAACTTCTCACCTCCCAGAAGCACTTTGAGCTGCTTGTCGTAGAACTCCATCTCTTTCTGGGACACCAGGCTGCACTCGGCACACTGCCGCACGGGATCCACGAAACACATGCGAGGCAGCGCCACCTTCTTACTGCAGCATTTATCGCAGAAACACCGGCCGCACCGCCGACAGTGGTGCTGCAGCGAAAAACACATACAGTCGGTTTTACTGTCAGTTTGCTGGTTTAAAAAGTACAGAAGGATATGATCAAATATCAGCCCAAGCCTCCTGAATATAAATAAGTAAAGTGCATATTTTTCAGTTTGTTGTTCATATTGTTTATATCAAAGCAAATATAACAAAACTAAAAGTTAGAAGAAAAAAGTGAAAACTATTGAATGTACTATTTAAAAAAGAATATGTTGTTCATCAGAGGAAACACCTGAGCTGCAATGTGTCCCATCATTAGACGCATATGAGACATTTCCTACTGTTTGTCCTCATTCCTTATTATTTCTATGCAGATATCGAGTGGCCATGTGCACTTTTCTGCCACGAGGCAATACACAAGGAAAAGGGGGAACCTGCTCACTGCAGAAAAAAAATATTTAAATAAACTGTAGTTGGTTTTGAAACAGCTCCAGGAAGACAGAAAGACATTTTAACGATGAGTTGTGAAGTTTAATATTTGTTTCAGTTTGACAATAAGTTGCAGATATACTGAGGTCGTCTGGTGTTTAAGGTCACTAGAAAAATCTTGAGGACTGCACTTTTTTTTTAAAAGGCACAGAAAATTAAACACTGAGCTCTTTGTCAGAAATTATGAAAATCATAAGACACATTATGAATGGATTTGGATGGATGGATTAAATGTGGAAAAACATAAAGTGTATTTATTAAAACCTCAAGACAACTCAGAAGTGAGTAATATAAAAGACATGAACTATGCAATTCAAAAAGTGACTTCAGCTCTTAGTGTGGGAATGCAATGATTCACTTAGATTTCTTGTTTTTGTTCCACACAGCTGGATCACACAGTAAAATGAAAGGTTGTCTGAGCTGGTTTTACTATAAACAAACACACAGTATTTTGAGGTGAATCTGCAAAGACACAACTGGGCAGACGCACAGATCCACACTGTTATTATGTCAGTAGAAAAATGCCACCACAGAGCCCTGAGTGTGTTTTCCTGCCAAAATAAATGAACAGAAACCAAGAGCGGGGAAAAAAATAACAGCCTTGAATTCTTCAGGAAAATATTTTGTACTTGTGTGTTTGTCGCTCGTCTCTCTCTTTTTTTTTTTCAGCATCTGATACGTGAAGCTGTGACTTGTCACAGTCGTGTTGCAAAACAAAACAGACCTTTCTTCTGATGAAGTCGAACTTGGTGTCACACTGCATGCATCTCGGACACTGGAAGACGGGGAGAGAGAAAGGGAAAAAACAGGAAGTTACACAACATGCTGAGCTGGGCGGATTCAAGTTCCACAGCAGCTGGACGAATGTTCTGAACAATCTTTCCCATTACATGTCGTTTTAGTTTTTACTCAGCCGTTAAACCACAATGAACTTTTACCATCATGAGGTTGGTTTTAATGTTGTACATGAAAACACATTAGGTACAATAATAAAGCTGCTGCGTAATGATGGTGGATGGAGACATTAAAAGATTATGTGACAAATAGTTTCACAATCAAATTGCTTAAACACAACCGGAAATACAGTTAAGAAGGAGTAGAATCAAATTTTCCTCCATTACTTAGATAAGTGTGAGAAAGTGCTTGTGCCTCTTGAGTATTATCAATACAATCGAGTCACAAAGCTTAGGTGACTCGAGGTTCAGTAAAAGCACATACCAGAATCCTAAAAGAGTCTTTTATATTGTATATTTTAGATAAAATATTCCAACTGCGGCACAACAAAAAAAATGATTTGTCACTATCTTCCTTTTTAAATAAAGAGGGTTGATGTTCACATCACTCTGCTCTGTTTGCATGACACAAGGAAAATATTAGGACTACAGATGATTTTCTTGATTATTCCATTAATTGTTTTGCATGTAAATGTCAGACATTCAGCTTATGATCACACACGACATAAAGGAGCAACAAATCCTCACGTTTAAGGAACTGAAATCATTTATTATCGAAATAGCTGAGGTTGCAATAAACTCATTTCAGATCATGTCTTAAAAAAAAAAAAAGAAATAAAAAAGAGGGCAGATGGAATTTCTGATTTCTGATGCCACCACACCAATACTAAACTTTCATTATCTATAACTAGAATCAATAGGATCTGTATAACAATAATTCCTGATTATTTAATTACTTAAATTAATGTGAACCTGAGCAGCACCCAGATACATTTCCTAGCTGCCATAGTTTACAGTAGTGACAGTGTTTGCTACAGGTCTGATGGTACCGACTGAAACTTCACAATAACAGGACAGAACAGTTTTAATCGACTGTCACAACAATCCCACTATTAGTTTAGAGGTGTTTAATGTCTCCCGATAGCCCGAGACCCCTTACAGAAACATTTTACAACTAACATTACAGTCAACGGGAGGTAAGAGACGATGCTTTATAGATATTTTATAGATCAGAAGAACAACTTATGGGTTGCCAGGTCGTGGAACGACACAGTAAAACAGTAAGTTGGTTTAATGAAGACTCTCAAGCATCAGTGTTTAAACAAAATGTTTTCGCAATAACACAGTCTGTGCGTTTCTATGTAGTAACTATGCAGTGATAAATATTAACAAACCATTAATAAGTTTCTGTCTTTCTAATAAGGCATCAGGTTTTTCGTTGGAAATGTTAGTATGACACAATAAACGGTCTTTGGTTTCTCAATTTCTGAGCCATCAGCAAAAGTTCGTCAGGGACCTGTAATTCTAAATGTTAATAAATCATGGGTTCTACAATCTATCAAGTCTGCAGTTGTAAATATTGATAAGCAGTTTATAAATTGATTTTGGTCCAGATGTGCTGCAGCTGTTTTCCAGCAGGAGTCAAAGACTCCACTGGAGAGGTCTTCCTCATGAATTAAATGGATAAAAGGACAACTTTATTAATGGCTTAGAATTCATCTATAAAAAATTACCGTGTGATGATTTATTAACCATTAATAAATCAGTATATTACAGATTGTTTACATTCTTTTTGGAGGAAACTGGATTCAATGCTTCTTTAATACTTCTCAAACCTTGCAGACACCTCTCCCCAAATAATCACGGATGTTCCTCTTATAATCTATTTGCAGATTCATCCTTGACACAAACACCAGCAGATGATAAATGATTAACTTTTCTGGCTGTAGTTCACTGCCAGTCTGGTCAAAGTGCCTCTGGGGACAGCCACAGTTATATACACTTGAGGAGACAATTGGTGTTTGTCTAACTGCAGTTTAATAGCTCTGACATATAATAACTGACCACCACTCACTCACACGGAAAGCTGCTTTCCATGCAATTATATGAGGAGCTAGCATAACAGCTCCTCCAGCTAGCTGAACGTGACAGGCTAACCGTGCACGTAGCTGTCAGCTAACACACAAAACAACAGCTGCTTTGTGACGTGAATGATCTCTGACTAAGGTAAACATCACGACTGCGTCTGACAAATAGTTTTACGTGTTAACTAGCTGGTTAAATAACTGACTCCGTTAGCTGCCAGGCTGACCGTTCCTGCCTGCAACGCCCAGTCCGGGGGCCAAGTGCAGTGTCCAGAGCTGCGTCAAAACCACCACAGTTAGCACGGATGTACCGGATGTTAAGAGAGTTTACCGCAAAAATAAAAGTATTCCAACTGGCGACAGTATAGTCTCGATGTTAACGATACTGTTTAAACTTTACATACGAAATTAAACAATAAGTAATTTCATCAATGAGTCAATTGACAGAAGATAAGACTAAATACTTGTTTAAATAATGTTTATTCATTAAGTCAAGAGTTTCTATTGATGACTTTCTCATTTTTCTATAATAATAAACTGAATATCTTTGGGTTTTGGACTGTTATTGACACTAAAACGCTATTTCAACATGTCTGTCAAGATGTCATGTATTAGCAACGCTGCACTTTCACAACTTATACAAAAGATATATTTCATTTTGAAAATACGGAACGGAAACGCTACATTTAGTATTTTAGCTAACTTGTCGCTGGTCTCCGTACAGCTCGGATAGCTTCTCGCTGTCAAAAAAATAAACCCGTCCGCCTCACCTCTTTATCCGGGACCCACTGCGGCTCGTCGAGGGAGAAGGGGCTGTTGAAGGCGCCGTTTTCCGGGACCATGCGGAGGCCGCTGGGACTCCGGACCAGCTTCTTTCCATCAGGCACTGAGGACATTTTGCTTTGACGGCTGTTTCTGCTCCGACCACAAACTCCTGTCTGAAGAGCCCCTTCGGAGTGATTGACAGGGCGGTCGACGAATCAGAGCAGAGATTTCAGATCACGTGGTGCGCTGGATAAGGTGGAGTGTTTTGGTTTTTACAACCCCACCCGGGAAACGACACTGCTGTCGGGAAAAGAGGGAGAAAAATAATGTTTTATTATTTCTGCTAATAATGTAAATGTTCCCACATCAACTCATTGTAAATTTAACAGTTTATCACAACTGTACAATTCCAGACTAATTTTTAATTCTTCAAAAATAGATAAAAGGCGCTTAGAGAGAGAGAAATCGATAGGTTTATGAGGAAAAGAGCATTTTAAAAAATCATGAGTGGTCGTGTGCACATCCACCACACCTCACCTTTTGTACATCTTCCAGAGGTGTAAATTGTTGAAATTAATGCAGGTTTAATGTGAAATAAAGTTGTTTTTTTTATGAAGCTTTGTTTTGTCGATGGTTTTTCATACCAGACATGCTCCATGTCTGGTATGAATTTTAACAGTAGAAGCATGCACAGTATAAAAGATTACACAACACTTTAAACTTTTTCCTGAATTAGTAATAAATTACAAGAATTTCTATGTTGCTTTAATCAACTACAAAAATGATAGAAATGTTTAAATTTGTCTGTCCTTCAACGGTGATAATACAAGATCTAGAGATAGATACTAGAGTTTGTGCTTTTCTAATTTGTCTTATACTTACCAATTTTAATAACAATGAAAACACTAATTCACCAAAGTGTCCCTTTAGATTCATCATGAGGCATATGGTGAATATGAAAAAAACATACTCAGTACAATTCAATCACAGACGGTTTATTTATTAAAAATCTTTTCAATGACAATTAAGTTATGAATAAAACTAATGAACATGAGCTGTACTATACTGACAACTGCTTAAAAATCTTAACTGTCAATTTTCAGTTCACACTAAAGAGTGTGTAAGGTGAATACATACCTCTCTGAGGTCACAGCATCACATCTATGAAGAGTCTCGTTTTGCTTCAGGTTGCAGTTCTGGTGGGTCAGTTCCATCTGTTTCCTACTGAACACCGTTTTGATGTTAAATTGGTCATTACTTTCACCTGTGAAGTTGGTGATTGTGCTAGAGCTGAACAGGTTCTGCTCTTAAAATGTTATTACTATCATCCATCAACAACAGTAGAAATGAAGTAAAAGGCAAGAAACTGAATCTGTGAACACTGAGGACAGAGAATAATAAACAAAACAATTCCTGGAGAAATTTGGAATGTGCCCGCTTCACTTCACTCTTCAGTTTCATTCATGTCTAGAGACTCATTCTGATACTGACCTCAGTCACTGCAGGTGTCCCTCAAAGAGCCTTTCGAAGCTGTCACGACAGGCCACAATAACCTCACACTGAAACTCAAATTAGTCCCCACAACAACAGCAAGACATGTATACACACATGTACATGCCCTTACAGAAGTTGATCTGCAATAATGCTGTACCACTATATATAGACAATAGTCTAGAGTCATTCAATGAAACAGGAGCCACTTGGATCTGCAACATTTGATGAGATGCATAAGGCACAGAAATGTGCAAAAGTTTTTCCAGATCTTAAAATCATTAAACCAAGTTCTCTTGCCATGATGTTAAATGAGAAAATACCATTTATAAAGACTGACACACTATTTTTAGCCATTTGTCCTTAGAACACAGTAATTCTCACATGTTCGTATTAAACAACTTGACATTTGTATCAAAAACATCACCAACAAATGTTTTTTTTCATCATTTATTATTGTCAGGATTATATGTTTCCCTATTTACATAAGATTTTTTTTAAATAAAAACCTACTTTTATTGTAAACATGTAATGATTCGTGTGTCTCCCTCATTTTGATTCACCACCCCTCACACCAACATGTTTCGTCTATAAACAATGTACTGTTGCTTTTAACTGACATCACAAAGAGGAAGTGACATCATATCAGGCTTTGGAGCAGCAAGGAACAAAAGCAGGCAAGTTCTGACCTGCACATAACAAATGTCTAAACAGCTGGTCTGTCCTCTCATCAGAGGAAGCTGAACTGGAAGTGGCTTTCTATCATCATCATCATCATCATCATCATCATCATCATCATCATCATCATCACAGCCCATTTGAGAACTGAGGATGTCCATGCAGGCTCCTTTGTCCATACATGAGGTCCTCCTTCTGTTGGCACCAGTCATTCACTTTTCACTGTGGATTCCTTTGAATGACAGTAAAAGACAAACACTTTAGTTCAGACATGGTGGATCACAGTTAATCACACACATATACCAGCTGTCAGGACAGGTGCATGAATACCTGCTTCAGTTGAGGACTCCTGTGAATGAATTTACAGTATTAAATGACAAACCCCTGCAAGATAATGATCTATTATACACTGTGTATTGTACTCAATACGATACGATACCAGGGAGAAGACAAGACAGAAAATAAGTTAATGAGATGAACCTGCATGTTTTGCTGCATGTAAGAAAATTCTACCAGCGACTGATTTTTTCTAATAACATGATGCTGAGTTAATTTTTAAACTATATTTATCATTGTCCTGCAAATGTTTGCATGTTTGGGACCAGGTACGGTTAGCATAACAAACACGAAGTTATCAGCTAGCTAGCTAGCTAGGTTAGCAAAGTGCAGTCTGTTGGTGCCGAAGAACGAGCCATAATTACTGTGAACAGAAACTCATTAAAACTAAAGAACTAACAGCAAAACTTCCTCCTCCACCGACAAATACTGGGAAAATAATAGAAATTTAACACAACTGATTGAATACGATGTGCACACGACCCACGCTCTCCTCCGGTAATCGACCTCCCGGCCTGCCGCGTCATCTGATCAATCATTGCAGACCAGGTGTGATGCCACGCCCCCAAAAATACCTGTTATCTGCCTAATATCTAATTAATTAGATGATTATTTTCAGATGGACCACCAGAACACTGAACGAGAGGTGTGAATGAATTTAGACCCTCACACCGTAATGACTTCTGGAAAACATTTATCGACTGAGTATTTCATGAGAGAATTTGTTTTTTGAATGAGTGTGTGTTGGAACCAGAGTTTTTTGGCGCCAGCCCCCAGCGGTCCTCGTGGTATTGCACATTAAGGCACTAATGCATTGATTTCACTTTCCAGCCCCGGAGACAACGTCCTTTCTAATATGCAGTCTATACAATCCACTGACTAATCAGTGGATTGATGGTAACTTAAGGGTTAGTAATGAGCAGCAGAGGGCACTAAGATAAGAACATTACCCACTGTGCTATTAAGTTAAGTTAAAATAAATATAAAATAACAATAAAAATCACAGTCATTAAATCTAATACAGTTAAGATGTACAATAATTTGCAGGACAAACGTCACTACTGCTCAGTAAAAAGTGTTTGCAGACTAACTTCCTGACAATCACATATTGTTGGTGAGACTTCCTCCGTAACTGCTAAGTTATATCACATTACTCTGTAACAACACCATAATTAGTGAGAGTGTGGTGTTGCCTCGTGAAGATCACCAGCACGAGAGGAAGACTTCATGTGTGGGAGAGCAGCAATTACACAGGACAAGCAGTATCACGAATGCCAGTCTCATCCAGGACCATTTGTTTATTTACTGTATAGACAACATATACAGAGGACGGTTGTGTTTCATATTTTACATGGAGCCAAAAGTTCTGCATTGGTGTCTCGTGGAACAACAGTGTCCTTAAAATAATTACAGGTTACACGAAAAACAATTTAGGAGCCTCTTGAGTTGTGGAGCGGTGCATGATGAGGGTGCAGCATCCAATATGTTGCCATGGTAACTAGGTGTCTGATAAATAGGCACAACTAATGCACTTGACATATCTGATGGCACATTACATTTATATTTATTTATAGTTATAGTGGTAAAGCTCTATCAGTATTGCTGCAGTTCTATAGGGGGTGATAGAGGGCGCTGTGTTTACACTATAAAACTATTTTTTGTCCCCACCTGAGAAAATACTTTGTCCAACCATCCACATGACCGCTCCACACAACAACATGGTCCACAGGCATGGGAGGAGAAAACAACAACAACAACAACAACAACAACAACAACAACAACAACAACAAAAGGACAGACTGTTACACTTTTACCTTCACTGCTTTAACAAGAAACACACATAAAGCCAAATAAAACCTTTCTGTGCTTTCATAAATCACACATTTACATTCATGTCATCATAATCACCACTCAGAAATCATTTTGTGTAGTAAAAATTGATTAGAAATCGTAGTTTCAGGACGGATTTTTAAGATTTCCTTCCTGTGATATGTCAATTTCTCTCTCTGCTGCTCATCTTTAAAACGTAACAGCAGCGATGGAGAGGGCAACAGTCGGAGCAACTTTGACCTAAAACTGGGCGACAGTGTTTCTGATGATACAAGTCAGTATATACGTACAATTACCGTTCTTACCTGGAAGTATTACCATAATAAAATGTTTTAAAGAGAAGAATTTTAACAGTTTTAACAAATACAAGTGTCACAATAAAAGCAAATTCATAAGTGAAAATACTGTTTAAATCATTATTAAAATGCACAAAATCATAAAAGTTGTGTGTATATTATTATTATATCTTTGCTGCCATATACAGCTACCTTGAATTTATCTTGTTTAAGTGACAGTCAGAACTTTAAAAACCTTTTAATTTGCCTGTTGCTGAAGTTGTTGCCCAAACTGTCGCCCAGTTCATCAAAACCATCAGACATTATTAAGTTATGTGCCTCGTTACTTTGTGGAGCTTCTACATTAAGACAATAAAGACAAAGGAAGCAGGTTGATGAGCGGACTGATCAACAGTCAACACGAAGCTTCAACACACTCCACTCTGACCTGTAGTGTCAAACAGTGTCAGTAAGATCATCAATATAAAGAAAAAAAAAAATAAGAATCTAATTCCAAAATGAGATATTTGACATTTAAAAAAAAATACTATGACTAAATTATTGCAGGCACACAAGGAATAAATGACAATCCTTATTATTCAATTATCAAATCTACTCAGCTTTTATATTTATGCTTCAGAGCTTCATCTTTGTTTTTTATTATTTGGGAAATGAGAACAGATAATAATGTATTTGGGGATATACAGTATAATAATGTCTTGGAATGAAAAGCCTTTACATAAAATCTCTGCATAGGTTCAGATGTTCATTAATTATCTTCAGATTTACAAATCACAACCAGAAACTGTAACATGTCAAGAGTTCTTCAAATAAACGAGTGTTAACGTCAAACAAAAGCTTATTGCACAGCCCTGCCAAAGACTACACGTTCATCAAACCTCTGCAGGAAAAACGAACTTCGCAAAACAAAACAAACACGTTACAATGCAGCAAACGTATCGGTCACTAATCTGATGTGATCAGGTCAGTATAAAAATAACCTAGGTTCATGTAAAGTGGGATTTCATTTCGTGACTGGTTGTTCTTCCACATTATTTGATTATTCTGGAAATCCAGGATTCTTTTGTTCAAGATGAATTCGGTCTAAAGATGAAGAATTTAAAATCCTGAAACTCCTTTAAGTAGGATGATGATTAAACCTGATTACTGCTGGGTACTGTTTTACGTAAAGGCCGAACTGTGTCTGTACAAACTGGACTCGAACGTTTGATCAGATTTGTAAACTCTTTTAACTTATTCTTTTATCAGTTAGTTCCTGATTTTATTAAAAAAAAAAACAAACCAGTTAGAGACTGTACCTTATTTAAGCAAAGCTCTTGTACAGCTGCTTGTTTTTAGACAGTTTTTAACATTTCAGAACTTTGGCTTCTTTTGGTTTTATATTTCTCAGTGTAAGATAAACTCAGGTATCATGTCTGCATTCATATTGAGGTACCATGGGAATGGAAATCCGCCTCCTCTCCTTGTTTTAAGAAGAGTTTCAATCACTTCTCGTCTTTATTTGAGGGAACATGTCCTCCGCTGACCAGCTGGACGTTTGCAGTTGATTTAAACGACCCTGTTTATTTGAACTATGCAAGTTTTCTTTCACTAAAGTACAAAGAACATCTGCAAACCCACATCTGCATAAAGACTCTTTCAGCCTTTATTAAAAAATGTATAATAAAGCAGCTGTGGACACTGGTGATACAGTTCATCTCTGAATAAATGGATGTTTATTTGCAATTGTGGCGACATTTTTTGTCAGATTTTAAATACTGAAAATGTTTTGACATAAAAAAGCTGATGTGTAAAATCAACAATGAACTTTTTATGATCAGGATTATGTTTGATTTCGATCCAGCTTTTCTAATAATGCACGTTTATTGATGCATGTTTTCATCTTTACATTAAATTCCAGTTTTTAAAAACACTTTGGATCTAATGAGTTCAAAGTGAATCACTGGTATACAGTGATATATATTTATTAAACTATATCTAACTATAGCTAAAGGAGGAATAGTCCCTCTTATTTTGGTAATAGCAAATATATATATATATATATATATATATTATATATATATTTTCAACTTAAATCTCCTCTGAAGATACTCAGGAATTATTCTAACTTCATTTAAATAATTCATAATTTGCATTTTTTTTTTTTTTTTGGTTGGATTTGTTCAACTTCACTCACATGGTAAAGTGTTGTCTTGAGTTTTAACATTATACCTTGGAATTTGTGTGTGAAAGTGAGGAGTGATATTAACTTTGCAGTCAGTGTGTGAAACTACAGCCTCGGTCCTGAGAGTGTCGGCCGGCCGTCATGTGCCAATAAACGCAGCGATCCTGCCGCTTTTACTCTGAAGCAGAGGAGACAGCTGCTGCTTTCTCAAGGCTGATTACAGACAGATATAAACAGAAACTCTTCAGAGCAGCGGAAGGACAAGACACAAATTAAACATCATTTAAAAACCCCCAAATGTAAACATAGAACTTCATACATCAAAAGCAAAAGTCTTCAATCAACACAGGACGGAACGTTTTAGGAAACAGAGTCAGTCATCCTAAAACCAGGAGACGTTTGAGATGTGGATTCCTCTGGAGGTTTCCAGCATCTTTGTCTCAAAGGGTTTTTAATTAATCCAGAAAATACAGTCTGTGAATTTCAGTTTCTGTGGTTTAAATATCTGTTGATTTGTGAAGAATTTCTTACTGAACAAAATGTGTGAATATCATAAATCATTATTTGCGCCTGAAGTTTATTTATTTTTTTTGTAAACTAATCAAAAACCCAGTTCAGAAGTTTGAAGAGTGGAAACCTGCAGAGTGAGCGCAGAGCTAAGCTAACGTCCGGGTCGGCCTCCTGAAAGACGTCATTGCTGGACAAGTTCTGCGTAGAGTCGTTCAAACATTTTCTCAGAGGCAGAAACGTTCTGGCTGCTGGATTCAACCTCAGTGTGTGAAGCCAAACAGCGTCAGTGAGAGCGAGTGTGTCGACCGGAAACTTCAGCAGCTGAGAAACACATTTGACATCATCCTGTCTGTTTTGCACTTGTTTTTGTTTCTGTCTACGCACCTCATGTTTTCCTTTTGTCTTGTTTTACACTGTTTAAATGTTAAATGACAGAAATTACATTTTATCCCTTCTGTAAAACTGTTTATAAAACAAAGAAAAACATTTCTGTACATCTGACTGATGCTCAGCTCTTGCACCTCTTTAGCAGAATGTTTAACGTAAATTAAAAAATGTTTTGTGCTTTTTTCAGCCCTGAGTTGTGTCTGCAGGTATTTTTTTCAGGCTGCATCCAGGCCCAACAACCTCCATCAAAAATAAATATCAACTTGTATGAGGACTCAGGTGATTTTGGCGACAGATTTTAGAGAGTGAATCAACTTTAAACTATTAAAGTTAATGTGTTTGTTAGTGAACTTGAACTCTGCAGCTCTTTGGCTTCACTCACGACAGTTTAACTCAACCAGCGACTTTGTGTTTTTTGCCTCAACGTCAGAAATGTTTGTGAAACTTAAACTCTACGTCTGCCTTCATTCAAGCGAGAGAGAAGCGTAAAATATTACAAACAGCTGATCTGAGAGAGCGATCACTCGCGCCAGCACACACTCACATACAGTATACGCACATTGAATTAGACAGAAAAGATTTACACACTCAAATCAAACACATACAGGTTGTTCGTGTTCCTCCTGTTTCTCGATATGTTCTGATAAACCCCCCCCCCCCCCGTCCTCTGAGAGCACGGACCTTTAAAAGTGCAATGGAAGATTAAAACCTGTACAGTGAGCACTTGGTGGTGTGATGCTGAAGTGTAACGTGGGCGAGGCGAAGCTTTCACAAACAGCTATTTACAGTGAGGAGGGGTCCGGAGTCTGGACATGAAGTCGATCCCTCATGACCTCCGTGACCTCTCAGCCTCCGTCCGTCACCTCGAAGACCTTCAACGCGCCAGGTCAGTGTGGCTGGCACTCAGGTCCCGACTATTCCTCAGACGATTATTTCGTTCCTGGAGGAGGTGAAGTGAAAGGAAACGAGATGAACAGCTGACAGGTGGATTCTTTATAATAAAAAATAAACTCAGAAAATCAGTGTTTCAGGAACTGAGAAGCTATTTCGTCTTTAGTTTGACCAACATGACTTTTATTTCCCTAAAGCTTTTCTGAGATCAAGGTTAGAGATAAAAAGATGGCAGACCTGCGATGTTTCCTTCCAACTCGGCTGCTTTTAAATAGTTTCAGAGAGAAAAAGTTGGACTTTATTAAATCGAATCTCCCTCCACTTCCCAATAAATACAGAGCTGGCATTTAGATTGGCAGAGGACTGAGGCCCGACACTCGGTAACTGATGTGACTTACAAAACCCAACGACATTCATAGGCTGAAACTTTTTTATCTGGTTATCTCTGCGATAAAAAAAAAACAAGACACTTTTATCTGTTCTGGTAAAATCTGGAAACAGGAGCTTAATTATAAAGTGTCAAACTCGTCATCATTTATTAATGAATTACAAGACGGCTCCTTTTTTACCAGCTACTAATACTAGTAACTCATTAGTAAGATTAATGAGTGGTAACCATTAACTTGATCTTGCCAAATAGTGAGCCTGCATCAATGTATGGAAACTGTTATAACTTGTAATAATTGATTATTTATGATTTATAAATGAATCATTTAAATTAAATTAATAACCTTATTATAAACTGTTAATAAATCCTTTATAAGGGTAATCTTATTGTGAAATGAAACCCCACCGAGTATCAGTGTAACGTTCCTAATAAAGTGTCTGTGTACATGTCGAGTAAAATCAAGAAAACATGTTTGTAATTGATTAGTGAAAATACTGATGGTGTGAAGTTAGTGTGTGAGTCACACTGATGTCGTGAGACAGTTTATAGAGACACGAGGAAGACTGAGAGAGAAGCGCAAGAGGAGACCAGGTCAAAAAGTATTTTTAACAGCTTGTTTTTAACCTGCTTGGTGACCTGTGTCGGTGAGTTAGTGAAAGCACGTAAATAAATTAAAAAAGTGTTTGTTTTTTTTAAACGTCTAAACTTCAAAGAAAATGCACCAGATAATATTTGACACTGTAAAAATATTGGTATTTTTTTTGTTGTTGAGTTTTTGCTGTATTCACATCAGATAAACAGTAAATTTCTCTTAAAATAGAAGAGAAAATAAAAGATATCAACTTTTCTCTCCCAAAAAGTTACACACAACTTCTTGAATTATTCTGCTATTTTCTTTTCTCCAAATATTAAACCTTTTCTCATCAATAATTCTTTTCTTGAACTATTGTGACTATTTGCTTTTTCTCCAAATATAACATGTTTTATTTAATAAAATTACAGCTTTACTCCCGAAAGACATTTTCCCATTTCCTGCATTTACACATAATTAACCTGGATAGAGCCACAATTAATGACCAGCTGATTACATTTTGACTCATTTAGTTATTACGTTTATTTAGTTTATTTATGAATTGTCAGAAAAGACTGAAAACTACAAACATGTCCCAGACTTCAGACTTGTATGTGACACAGAAAAGCAAAAGATTTCTCACCTCAGAGAAGCTGAAATGTATAATTTTGCATTTTTACTTGAAAATGAAGATTAATTGATTATAAAAGTGGTAATAAATAATCTGTTGATTGACTAATGGATTATTTGATTGATTGTTTCAGCAAAAACAGTCAAATTTGATGATGATGTCACTAGTTTTAGATGAATATTCATTGATTTTCTTCTTTCCTACAACAGATAACAGCAAATAAAGCTCAGTAAAAACATAAAAGATTTCTGCACATGTTGTAGCGGGTGTTTGTCCTTTAGTAGAAGCACACTGGGAGTTATTTTAGGGATTTAACTTTCTTTAACAGGATATTATACCGTCACCAACAGTCAGACCCTCGGCAGATACTTTTGGACCCGGGTCTCGACACTCGGGTCTCGGCTTCTTACTTGGTAGTGGTCACTCGCAGCCTTGTCCGCCACGTTAAGAACCCCCAGAGAGCTGGCTCGCTTCATGCTGCACCCAGAGCAGTGACATGCAGGGAGGGAGGGAGGGAGGGAGGCGGATGGGGTGAGGGGGGAGAGGTCAGAGGTGAGGAGGTGGAGAGTCAGCTGTGAGGAGTTTAGCTCAGTGGAGATGGTGACACGTATGTGTTGGTTAATGACATCCATGATATTTTCACACAAAGGTTAGTGTCACATAAACGTTTGATATGTTAACGAACTTTTTCTCATGAAATTTAAAAGATTAAATGTAAAAGATTTGTACCACATTTAAACATGACGTCCTCTGTAATATATACGTTGTATTTTATGGTTTTATTAATGGTGCTCATGCTTTATATTTCAGTTATCAGCCATGAAAAGGCAGATTGTGTAAAAATCATCAGGTAAATCACTTCAATGGACTATTTGACCTTTGACCTTCTGGAAAAGTGCTGCTGAGCACCTGGAACAGAAGCCATTTATTAATTACTGTTTAACTTTAGCAATTTCTTCCAAAAAATCCTTTTATAATTGCAGATAATTTACTAACTTTATTATTGCTGATGTTATTACTCAGCGTCTCTTATTCAAAATGGCAGAATTTTATATTTATTACTTGTGCTTTTAATGTGAAAAAATTGTTGCCCATCAATCTACAGTCAATAAACCATAATGACAAAGTGAAAACATTTAAAACAATTAAAGACAATTATTAGACAGTGAGACACTAATTTATATTTACATGGAAGCACCAGTCACACCTCACTCACAACCTGAAGGCTTCTCTCATTATAACTGATGTGTAAAGCATGAGTAAGTTAATTATTCACCATTAATAAAGTCATTATTTACACCTTATAACCTCTTCATGACAGGTGCTGTATTAGAAAGTGGTACCTTTTTCTTTTTTATTAAACAAATCTGTGACAGTTGTTTTATTGATGAGTTGTTAATTGGTGAAAACTGATATTTTCATGTCAGTAAAAGACCGACGCTGATGTCTGAACAAAAACACACTGCAGAACATGTCCATGCAAATGTGATCCATTCCTCAGTGCTCTCATTACACAATATAACCAGAATACATGTTCTGTACTGAAGTGGATCTGATTAATTCATAACTGTTAAAGGAAAATCAAACAACATTTCAGAAATATTTTCTACATTCAAACTCAGGAAAACATGATTTAAACTGACTGACTTTGCCCAGCTCACCTCGTGCATATATACATGTGATTCAGGAAGTTTAAATGCTCCTTCACTCTCATAAGCTGTATGTAAATATTAATATATGCTTTATAACACACCATAAAGCAGGTGTAAGTGTTTATTAATGTTTGTATCAACAAGTATCACTTGTATAAACAGATAATGAAAGAAAATGTCCTCGCAGCTGTGTACAACTACGCTTTGGTGTGTTATAATTTATCTATTAAATGTTGGTTGACTGTTAATACATTTTAAATACCGCCACTTAAAGACGGCACCAAAGTGAGGATCAACAAATAATGTGCAGCAGTCTGGCTACATTTTGCAGTTGGTGATTGGATTTTAATGGTGAGATTTTCATGATTAGATAGTCAGTCAAATTTTAGCTGCAACTAAAACTGGCTTTGTTTGCTGGTGGGAAGAAGCAACTGTAAGAAAAACTCAAACACTGATCTGTAACGTCTTCATTTTAACGCTGCATCTAATTTCTCTTTTTGTCAAACTCGATTATGAACTGTCAAATAAAAGCAAATAAAAAACAAAAATGTATCTTTAAGAGAAGCACTGCACCTAATGTCATGTTAAAATGGACATTTCTGCAGTGATTTCACATCACTGAGAGTCGGCCAGTCGTGATGATGATGATGATGATAATAATGATGGTGATGATGATAAGAGTGAAATCATCATATCCATCATCCGAACGAGCCGCAGAGAAGAGCCGCACAGAAAGGAAAAAGGAAACCAGTGAGCACACAGATGAGGCATGCAAGTGACATTCAAATGAAAAAATTTATTCATAAATAAAAATTCATCACAGCATAAAATCCTAAACAAAAACAGCCATGCAGAAGAGTTTGTTTTCAGAGTAAAATCCACAAAGAAACAAAAGAATAAAAATCCAAAGCTGAGAAAAAAATGAACTATATTTCAAACTCATTGAAATAAATAGTCCAAGGCCCCAAAATGCAATAAATAGATGTAACTATTAGTGGTGAAAACAAAACAAACGTTCCACAGGCATAACGAGCATAAAGGCATTTCATAAGCAGACATTAGTAGTTTGTGTCTCATTGCAGATGCCTTTTCTCCACATCGCCCGTCGCAGCATGTGAGTCAAGTAGTTGCATTATTTTTCCCATTTCACGAATACCAATATGTTCCTGAACACTTTGTCGTACAGTTAGTTTCCTTTGGTTTTCTGTTGTAGTTATGTTCAGGTTTGGTCACTGCAACACGAGCGTTAGAGCCGCTGTCAGGAAAAAGACATTTAAATCCGAGGTTTCGAGAATGAAGTTGAAATATTTCAAGAGAAGCTGCTGAGTTTTATGTTGTTGCTCTGCTGCTGCTGCTGCTGCTGCTGCTGCTGCCTGTTCAGATTCCCGCAGAAACTAAAAACTGAAGGTGAGACCAGTCAGGAAAGAGGCTGTGTGCTGTTCGTAATCAGAGACGTTCATCAGACGTACATTTGGTAAAACAACCACAAAGTCTCTTCTGTCAAACTGCTTTTCAATGGGAAGCATCCTGACACAATGTAATCCGGCTCGTTTCATCTAAACCTGACAGACATTTCATTCTATCCATGAAGCAACTTTTTCTGGGACTTTTTGTGACCTTTTCCACCTTTTTTTTTATTTTTTTTGCAAGATATTATGTTTTTTTCTTGAAATATTCCGACTATTTCTTTGAAATATTTCAACATTTTCCTTGAAATTGTAAATGCATTCCTTGAAATACAATTTCTTTTAAAAATATTATAAATTTATTGTTCTCAAAATATTTTTTTTCTCAAAATATTGAATTTTTTCCTCAAAATATTAAAATGTATTTTCTAAAAATATCAATTTTTTTTCTCTCAAAATATTACATATATTTCTTAAAATAATGCAATGCATTTTTCTCAAAACAATAAAATTAACAATTTCTCTTTTTTTACAAAATATTATGACTTATTTTTTAACTATTACAACAATTTCTTTTTGAAGATATTTTGACATTTCTCTACAACCTTTTCTTTATAAAGATTCAGCTTTATTCCTGGAATATTCCAACTTCATTGAGGAAATCACAGATATTTCTTTTCCACTATAATCGGCTCTAATACTCAGCGGCCTGTTGTTCTGTCCAGTGACAACCAGACTAAACTATGAGTAAATAACATTGAAATAAACACTGTACAATGGCGATGTGTGTGACAAAGGTAAACTCATGCAATGGGAAAAAAAAATAAAAAGGCCCAACGTGTATTTGACAGTAAAAGCTCCCTCGATCTTTTCATGTGCAAACAGCTTTAGAGTTACACCGCTTCACCACCAGCAAAGTCGAGTGAATCCCTTCTTTTGTTTTTGGTTAGTATGGAACCGCCGAGCTGAGGGCCGGAGGGCCGGCTCGATCCTCCAGGCCTTCAGTGCATAAAGTGAGAGTCACCTGTAGCGGCTCAGTCAGGTGTCTGGGTGGGGTGGGG
>NW_019525050.1:459376-478253 GCF_002814215.2 Seriola lalandi dorsalis
GTGGGGGATAGTTACCCAGGGTTTTTGGGTTCACTGTCTCGTGACGAGCCGCCGCCTTTCAGCTTGCGGACGAGTTTCTCGCTGCTGCGACGGATGGACGCTCGCAGTTTACTGAAGGAGCCGCTCCTCTTCAGAGAGCCGGAGCCGTCCTGAAGGGAGACGTCACAGGGTTACATTAACACACACACACACACACACACACACACACACACACACACAAACACACACACCTGCCATAATGATGTTTTTGATAAAAGCATCCAGCATGTTGACTGAAGCAGATAATAATAATGCAGATTGTGAATTTAATCAAAACTCATGATTGATTCTTGTTTGTAAAACCTGCCATGAAACCTGACTAAGAATTTTATTTATGTATTTTAATTCAGGCAACACTGGTCAATCTGTGGAGCAACATTTCATGTGCATACATGATAGTAATGCAGGTGCACACTCTACTGAGCCTTAAAGACCCTGCACACCCAGGGGAGATGGAGATGATTAACCTGATTCTGTTGTATTATTGTGTGGGACATGGACTGGAACATGGTGTCCATTGACCTTACATACAGTGACTGTACTGTACTAAACCAAAAGAACTAAAACTCCTGTGTGAGTGTGCAGCTCTTTAATATTTTACCAGTTTTTTTTTACCAGAGGGAACCAGTTCAAACTCCTAACTGGTCCCATTTACAGTCGTCTTTTCAAGTTATCCAGATAAAATCCTGATGATTTCATTTACACCTTTCTACATCCACTGTAAGTTCCTTCAACCTAGAAACACAAGTTCCACTGCTGCATTAAAAACACGAGATAACTGAACTCAAGTTGAAGTTATGATTCATTTTAAGAGTTTTGAAAATGTAAAAGTAACTGTGTTAAAGTGAAACTTATGTTTTTGTCCTTGTCTGACATGGTCACGGTCTCCCTGTTACACCTGTCTACCTGCCTGGATCTTGAGCGCAGAGGAGGAGACGACGGGATCGAACCCGTTTCACGTGACTTTTAAAGTGTCAGGGTAACAACAATATATCAAAACCACTTTTACATACACAACTGACGCCACGCTGCTGTGACTGATGTTGATTTTTATATTTGAAAGTCAAGCAATCTGAGAACGACCAGTTCTGAGACGGCCAATAATTTATTTATTTATTTTTAACTTAAAACATTTTCGAGCAGGATTCCTTGAATTTAGCTACTGTGTTGTGACCCAGATATGTACTGAGTGAGGCAGCCGACAGGTTTATATATATATATAAATATATATATATACATATCTGTGAATGCATGAATCACCAATTTAAATGAACAACATACAAACAACAACAGCTTCTTAAGGATCATGACTGCTGCAAACCAGACTCTTTATAGCTCCTGAATCAAACTGTACTCGGTGATTAACTGCATCTAAAACTGTGGTTCTTTTTGGTTCTGCCCAAACAAAAGCTCAAACCTGGGCTCATCCTAACCCTAAATCTAAACTTTGATTTCATGACATCAACTTTTTATCTCAGTTGAGTTATTGCTGATATTCACATGATGAATTGTGTTCAGTCCTTCAGGGACAAATATGTAGTTTGAATATTTAGTTCTTTTGTTCACACTTGATGAACTTTGATGACACAGTTTCAATAAAAACTCGTTCTTTGAAGTTAACAATGACATGCTGATGTAGGCAGTTAGTTTGATCACATTATCATAACCAATCCGGCTTTAGACTGAGGTAGGACCGCCCACCTAATTAACATACGGCCACAGAAATAAATAATTAAATGTAGAAATACAGAAAGAAAAAGTGTAGCTAAATCTCAACATGCATAAACAGATACATAAATAATGAATTAAATAAATGCATTTATACATGAATAAATACAAAAAGGTAGAAATACAGAAATAAATGTGTAAATAAATCCTAAAATGCATAAATACATAAATAATAAATTAAACAAATGCAGAAAAATAATTAAATAAATAAACGTGGAAATTCAAGAATAAATAAATAAATAAATGAATGTAAAAATACAGAAGTAGCATTTTTCATCTTGAAAATGTATTTATTTCTGTATTTATTTATTTAGCTTTACTTATGTAATTTTTTATCCTTCACAGACTCCTGCCAGTTAAACCTGCAGGGCTGATAATCAGAGTGAGAGTGCTGCTGCTGAGAGGTACAAAGGTTTAGAGCTCACTCAGTTATGAAGGCACACACAGAAAAGAGAGGGAGCACACAAAGAGGCGACAGGCACAGGTTCAGGTGAGCAAAGAGTTTAGGTTTTATTAGAAGTTAAGAAAGACAAACTGTAAGATGCACAAACAGGACAGGACACGCAGAAGATTAGTAGCAGGAGCCAAGAAGAGACCAACAGATGTGTATAAGAGACAGATACAGAGATATACAGAGGGTAAACAGGCTGGATGCATGATGTTCAGGCTTCGCATTAAAGCGTCACTTCTTTCCCTCCACACTCACGGCTGCAGCTTTAAATCAAACCTCATCAGATATCCTCGTTTTAACTCCATCGTGCATGAATCCTGTTACCGTTTATGTGTCCTCTGGTTGACACTGTAGTTTTAAGTCTGATATCATTGTGAACAGAGCGACACACTAATGACTAAACTCTAATAGGAGCAGAAAAAACCTACAGAGCCACGACCAACGGTGCTCTCGATCATGCTGACGAGTTTACGCTGATGTTATTTACAGCATGTTAAAGTCACTATGAGCTGAGGATGGTTCGAGTCACCACTAATGATTTTAGGTGTTAATGTTGAGTTCAACCGCATGGACCATAGAGGACAGATGAAAAGCTTCTGACCTCCCTAGAGAGAGAAAGACGGAGAGGGAAGGAGGATAAAGAGGAGCGCTCAAAGCTTTAACTCTCACCATTTCATACCTGGAGACAAACCTGGCATGTGTCGGACTAAGGTTGTGTTGTGAGAGTTGTTGTGTATTTGTTTTTTGTTTGATCAGTTGACCATAATATCAACAGGATGTGAACAGTTGTCATGTTGTCTTGCCTGAAGAAGAAATAGAGTCAAAATGTTGCTGTTCTTTTCATTTCAATAAAGTCTCAGGAGCTTAATTTAGAGTTTGGGTACTTTCCATTTATCCCTTATGTTTATAACATGCTGTAAATTTTATATTTCCCTGTGAGTCAGTCTCTTTATTTATTTCTCTTTTTTAAATCAATTATTCCCTGATTTCTTTTAATCACACAGATCAATTCTGATCTTATAAACATGTTGTTTCTGGTTTTTAAATGTCTCACACAAGAACTGCCAAAAGTTTTGACTGTTCACGTTATAGTCAGCCCATTGAACTTCATCTTAATCCATGATACTAGGCCGGAAACTAAAGACTAGTTTTACACCTGATTAATCAGTCAGTCATTTTCTGGATTGATCAACTGTTTGTTTGGTACAGTGACAAATGCCTGTTATAATTTACCGAAGCCCAAGACGACATATTCTAATTTCTTGTGTTCAGTTTATCATCACAAACGACTCAAATCTTCTCCTGTGAGAAACTGGACACAGTGGATTTCGGCATGAAAACTAAAGTGATATGATTAATCGATTATCAAAATAGTTGGCAACTAATTTCCTGTTGAATTCCTAATTAATTAATCGACTAATCATTTCAGTTCAACATGCTACATGTCACTTTAATTAGCACATTTCTACAGCAGCTACAGCGGCACAGAGGTTAACAATATAACGCTGAAGCAGCAGCCAAGCTAGATTTAAAAAAAAAAAAAAATGCTAAAAGGCCTGAAATAAAGGAATTTCTTTATATTTTTCTCTTCAACTGTTTCATTACTGAACAACCTATTAATATTTATCATTATTTTAATATTTTTGTAGCTTTCGAGAAAGATTTTTTTGCGTGTCCGGAGCTCTTTCTTGACCAAAGTAACTGTGGTCAGATTGTAAGTCCAGAGTTCATAGTTCAGGTCAAAGTGGAGAGAGTTAAAGGACAGAAGCAGAGATTTGGTTTAAGGGAACACTGTCAAATCTCCACACACAATCCCCCCCGACAACCTTTTAAATGAGTCTAAAGCCAAAATGAAAAACAGTTTAAAGACACTGGAGAGTGACAGAGAGGGAGGAAGAGGAGAAGCAGAGGCTACTGTTAAAGGAGAGCAAGAAATAACAAGGTAAGAAGCACAAGTTTAATGTTGCCATAAAGAAACATCACCCCGGTCCGCTCCCGCCCACAGCAGATACACACAGTCGAGTACAGACCTTCAACACAAGTGGGAGCCAGCAGTTTGGATTTAGACACACAGGCTGTCTCGACATACCTCCCCCTCCCCTCAAACCCACTCCTCGTTCACAAAGAGAGGAGGGTGTAAAATCAACACAATCGCTCTTCAACCCGGCGTGGAGAATCCCACCAGAACACAGAGGTGGTGGAGGAGAAAAGAGAGGGGGAGGGGGGGGAGTCAGAGCTGAAGAAAACTGCAAAGCTGAAGGGGTTGAGGCGAGGTGAGGTGAGGCGAGGCGTCCGTCATGCAGAAGACAAGTTTTTAGAACCATTACAAGGCATCTGGAGTTATGCCTGCCGGTCAGACGAGAGCAGGAAGAGAAGAGAAAGAAGGAAATACAAACGGTGAAAGAGAGAAGAAAAGACAGTGAGATGAGATTGACAGGTTGAAAGGAGCAATTAAGGAGGGAGGAAGAAAAAGAGATGGACATGGTGGGATGAGGGGAGAGAAGGAGGAGGGGAGAGGGTAAAAGATAGAGACTGTGACTTCAACAGGTTTCACAGATCAGACACAGTATCTCTCCAACAGCGTGAGCCTCAGCAAACCACCGGCTGATTTATGTGCAACGTCAAACTTTATTGACAATAAAAACCAATCTATGTTTTATTTGATATGTTTTTACTGTGAGTTTTATTTATTTAAACACTTATCCATCTACTCCGACTGGACTAAATTTCATTGCAAATTCAACACTTTTTAGATCATAACTTTATTTTGATGGTATTTCTATGACTGTATTTTCAACATGTTTTCAAAGTAGTGGTGCTAAAATAATCATTTATAACTTGTTTTTTGGACTAAATCAGGAGAATGATGTAGAAAAATTGTTCTAAAAAACATAAAATAATAGATTGATAAAATACTAAGTTTTAATTCCAGGTCAAACAAAACACCCAGACTGTACTATTCATTTTCTAAGGCCATCAGCCATTTTCCACAGTCCAGGCCAGATGGCCTTGGGTCCCGCCCACTGACTCATTATGAGCTCCAAAACCCCAAAAAAACCAAAACAAACCAAAGAGGAACGGACTGATCTTGTAGAGAAAAGACAAACAGAAGAAGCGAGGACGACACACTTCACACCTCCTTCTGCTTCAGTTGTGACGGTGAAAATCAAATAGATGCCAAGAGAAATATGTCTCGTCTTGCATGGATTCACAACTGCTGTGTTCTATAATATCAAGAATCTATCTATCTATCTATCTATCTATCTATCAGAGCGGTGTGGTGACGGGACGCCTGTGTGACAGGGCTGTGAGGGTGCGTCAGACACCGTGACGCAGTCCGCTGTTGACGCTGTCTGATTACAGCGACTGTAGTGTCATTCGCAGACTCCGACACTAGGTGGAGCTTTTGCACAGTTTAACATGACGGAGAGATACTGTGTCTGAAACATTATTAATTTAACAACGTTAAACTTTGTTAGAGAACAACATAAACACAGAGGAGATGCAGGAAGGAGACACATGAGAGCAGCCAGACTGAATATTCTATATGAAACTTAATATTATTAATTTAATATTTATTGATTGTTTCATGTAAACTTTATCTGTTGATTATTTTGACTACATAGGAATCAAAGGACCAGAGGAAGTAAGGCTACAACTAATGATTATTTTCATTACTTATTAATCTTCTGATTATTTTTTATTAATTAATCAATAAATCAATGAAAAAAAAAAAAAAAAGTCCATCAGCATTTCCCAAAATCCAAACTTACATATTAAAGCTTCTAGTTTTTCCTGATCAATAGTGCAACATCCAAAGATATCAAATATATTTCCACCAAAATTGAAAACAGTATTAGTATGTTTTTGGCTTTTTCATTGGTGATCATTATCTATTCTTGTGTTATACATTTTGGCTATTTAGCAGCAGTGATATCACTTATTTTTTCTTTTTGATCCCGGCTCCACAAATACCCATATATTCAAATACACAAACATGCAATCACATCATCTCACATATTTTCCCCAAAGGATTTAAGTAAATGTCTCCCAACGACGTACGTAACTCTGTCTGTTCACTTAATTCTGTCTATGCTTTCTCAATTTGTCTCACTTTGGTTTGTCACATTGGACTAATTAAATAGAGAAAACTGCAAAATAATAAGATGTTATTGTTTTTTTTGTTTTTTTCTTAAGAGTTTTATTTCAATTTTATGTGGTAACTTTAGTTTTTATTTTATTTTACAAGCCAAACACCCATTAAACAGTCTCTCTTTCTTTCCTCTCTGGCTGCTCACATGCTGACAAAGCAAGCAAAGGGAAAGAATAAAGACCAGAAAAATCTGACAGTACTTTACATTCTCAGGCAGCAGCTCGTCACACAAATGCAAAGGACAGATACAAACATACAGCACAGTGGATAAAGATCAGAAACATCAGCAGAGTGTCCAGAGGACACAGACGGAGTACAGTACAGAGCCCATGTGGAGTCAGATGAGCAGACTGATGAGTCACGCTGCTTATCAGAGGACTTATTTATGAGAGAAAGAAATGGGTTTTCACACCTGCCAGTGGAGAGAGCTGAAGTGGAAGTGATGATCTCTTTGACAGGTTAAAAGGCAAAATGTAGTCTGACAACTCCAGGAAAGCAGAGGAGGGTAAACACACCTACAACCATGTTCTTACCCTTCTGATATAAGTGGTGCAATACACAGTAATTTCAGTATTATCTTATAATACTTTTATCTCACCTTCAATCAAATGAAAAACTGATTCCCCTTAAAGGCATGTTTGTAAGTTCTTGTTGTTTTTATGGCCAAATTTTCAGCCACAACTTTATTTGATGTGTGGATCAAAGAAATCTTAAGGGTGGAACAAAGACACAATTATTAAAATGCACCTCCAGCTACAGCTCTTTCCAGATGAGACAGGCCGATTTCCTGATATAAATAGGTCCAGAGATCAGCTGGTGATGTGAGATCGTCTGCAGGAGGCTGTGTGCCAATAACTGACTGACAGGACGTCGTTTATATAAACGTGGATGTGTCTCACACCAGACCTCCCAAAGCCACAACCAGAGAGGTCCAGGAGGAGATTGCTGATTGGTTGTTCAGGGTCTATGACTACTGTTGCTATGTGAGCTCGGAGCGGCGGGAGCAGCCTTTTAGAAATAAGATGGTGATGGTGAGCTGCGACTCTACATCTACATGTGGTGCCACTGCAGTCACTAGAGGCTGAGGAAATACTGCAGATGCTCTGAAATGTACCAGCTCAGTTAGAAATGTGGCTCTGCAGCAGAAGGAGTTAGGGTGGGTGGCGACGACATGTGTAACCAGAGGGCTGTGCTGCTGTGAAAGCAGTTTTTAAGACTCTGAGTTAGTTGGAAAGAGAGTTTAGTGGAAAAGAGTGTTTGTTACAACCACAGCTCTGTGTAAACGTAAAACACTACAACTAATTTTAGAGATTTAAGATCCAGCCAAGCCAGCAGCAGCTTTTCACTTGGTCTTATTAATAAAAAGCCAGTAACAGTGAAGCACAAGCAATCTAACTACTGTAGGAGAGGAGACTAATTGTGACAGTCAATCAGCATAACAAGTGTAGCACAGAACAAAACGGTCCTTTTACAATCATTTTAACAGGTCTGGCAGGATTTAAATTCCTAATTAGAATAATTGAATGACAGGTAAAGTGACAACCTCGGTGTATCTTTCCCAACAGAAGCCGCTGATCATAAGCCTGGATCATATGATGACACATTTCTAATTAGTCAACCCATAGGATGGCGGTTGGGCTGTTTCATCTTGATCATGTCGTCTAACAAACACAAAAGCCGAAAGTGAATTTAGGCAGGAATCTTGTTAAATGAGTGTGAATATTGTAATTGATTTGAATCTACATGTACGTAGAAGCATGAGCAGAGAATTTGTGATTTTTACTTGCTCTACTTAGATATGAACTGAGCCCTTTAATATACAATAAAATCAGAGTCCTTTACTCTAACAGCTGTCATCATGGCATTTTCAATTTGAGGAGACTCGAGGACAAAATAACTTTGTTGGTTTTTCTTGGTCCAAACTTCAGTGGAAAAGAAAACCAGAACTTGTACACAGAAGTCTTACAGACTCAGAAATGGCTTTGGACAAAGTTTGGATCATCTGTAATCCTGCACTGGGAAGCCACACACCACCTGGAAACCAAACCAAAAACTTCTTTGCTGTAATCTGCCTCCTCTGGTGTTTATACCAGTCAACACATGAAAAAACAAACTTACAGTATAAAATGTCTGCATGAGACATCTTAGATTTTTTGGGTAGAAGTATGATAACAATATGACAACATACTTCAACAAAAATGTGTTTTGTGATTGTTTCCTAACGTTTCAGACGCTGTTATCACTCCTGAAGAATTGCTCCACAGTGTGAGAGAAAGTTTCCATGTGTCTTGCTGCATATCTCTGTTATTTGGGGCCACACAAATTTCATTAAATCAGCATTACCAGGACAAAGCGAACCTCAATTAAGGCAGCTGATGCTCCTAAGTTAAAATAATATACCTTTACTTGTATAGACAAACTTGAGCAGGAAGGTGGTTCTAGAAACAATTGCAAATAATTTGTTCCAATCTCTCTTACAGGATGTAAAAGTTTCACATTCAACAAGACTCGTGTTTACCAGACCAGATTAATTCTTATGTGGCTTCTGTGGGGAAAGATAGAGGCTGTGTCACGTAGACATGTCAGTCTCCCTGGTCTGAAGTTGAGGGCTGTGTACTGTACTTACCCCGTTCCACTCCACGCTCATACTCACTTCCTCGCCACCGTCCGGCCCGCTCTCGTACTTCACCGTGTCAGAGGTCAAACTCTCGCGGCTACGCTGCTTCTCGCGGGCCTCCGGCTCGCTCAGGACCTCAGCCACACGCTGCTTGTGCACATTGTCCAGACCCTGATATATATATATACACACACACACACACACACACACACACACACACACGGCAGCAATAAATGCCAATTCAACTAATCCAATTAAAGCAGAAGCTGAGCACCGCTGCCACCTGCGGCTTGTGTGCACTGTCACACACATAGACACTGTACAGCTGACAACAAGAACCAATTCATCCAATCCAATTAATAATGAAGCTATATACTTCTACCACCTGCTGCACTGGTCCTGGCACACACACTCACAACTTTACATTTGACACCAGCAGCAGGAACCAACTCAGCAAAGTCAGCTTCCAAGGCAAAATGGGCAAAACTCAATAGTTTCCATTAAGGCATCACACACAGCATTGTTTTCTCAAGAGGTGTCACACTCCTGCCTCTTGAAACCCTTTTTAAAAGGGAGGTTAAATGAATCGTACTCATTCGCTTTTTTGCTGAGAGTTGGTCCAGGAAGACACAGCGCATAGCCAAGAGACAGTGGGGCACATACTTTTTCTTTACTTACAGTTTTTTGGACAGATTAGACAAATGAGATATAACATATTAATTAATGAAGTTTTATAAATGTTGGTAGCTAGATTCGTCAGAGCCAGGCTCCCTGTTTCCTGTCTTTACAGTTAGCTATGCTAATCAATAAGAGTCATATTGATATTTCACTCTCAGCAAGAGAGTGAATTAGTTTCCCCAAAATGTTGAATTGTTGAACTAGCAGCCAAAATGTTTTTTCTGACAAAGTCAGTTTACAACAGGTCTTTAATTAGAAGCTAAAAAAGTGGAGACTTAAAAACCAGTGATAACATTTCACACATACATACTTGACAATCTAAGAATGAAATGTTTTAAATATAATATAAAACAGTTTTTCTTATGACAAATTCCTACTTGACAGCACATTCAGTGGGATTTCTCTTTAGGAACAAGTTGGCAAAGTCAAGCAGCCTCTGGCATAATTAAAGCTGAATGAATGATACTGTTACACCACAGAACAGACCCACGTACAGACTGTTTCCTATGAGCCTGTCTGGTAAATAAATTATTCAGGAAGGGAAAAACACAGGCCAACAAACTGTAGAAGCTTTGTGTTGTCAGACTCTTAACACTTGTTATTTTACACCTCCCTAATACAGACTTTGAATATTTTTTATGTCTTTAATAAGTAAATCTAGTTAGAATAAAATAAAAACACCTTGCAACATCAGATCTCTTTCTCTTATGTAAAAGATAGCTACACTTTAACACCGTGATCACATCAACTTTCAACTTTCTCCTACTCAACTTAAATATGTGGATCGTGCAATTACACAGCTCTCTGCACAGGTACAATATTTAAAATTTAATTAATATAATTGCCAAGATGTGATTTTCTATGTATATCTGTAACTACAGCAGCATCACAGGAATCCAGTTTAAATTCTTGGTGCAGTGTCATGTGTGTTACTGTTACTCAGATACATTAAATCCTGGAGGGAAATCCTAATTCATGATAAAAGCTGCAGGGCTTCTCCACTGCCTCCCACTTCTCATCTCCACAGGAGACGCCATTAACTTTAATAAGTAACAAACCCTCAGAGCCAGTTGAAAAAACTGCGCTCCAGGCTCTGCAGCATCCTGACAGTGTATCATCTCTGCCCTAATTTTACACCAGAATGCACATTTTCTGCTGTAAACCCTGAGCTGACCCATTTCATCTGAGCACTGGTAACCAGCAAGTCATCTGCCCCTATCCCTGCCTCTTTAACAGCCACAGTGACATCTAAACCCCAGCTAGGAATCCTGTCTTTATTAGTCACATCATCCGGAGACCACACCTGCTTTCTGGAACGCATGGCGGCTTCCTCCAGAGTCTCTGCCGCCTCGAACTTGCCCTGCCGCCTGTAGAGGGCGCCCAGGTTCTTCAGGGTGGTGGTCACCGTGGGGCTGTGAAAACACGAAGGAGAAATATCTCATTTCGGTGAAAGATGAGAATTTTTACTTATTTAGAGATAAAAAAATATTTCACATTTACGCCACAAATAAACCAATAAACACCTACATTTAAATTTGGTGATTTTTTCCTTCAATTCTTTCAAATTAGTAACAAAACAACATAAATCTGAGGAGTCACAAAAAATGACAAAATTGTGCTTTTTTTTCAGACTTTCCTTTAAAAAAAAGTTTGCGCAAATTATGACAGAATTTTGCCTCTTCAGGCTTCTAAAATACCCGTTGGTTCACCTGGGCACAGCTGTCAGTCATTTGTAAAGGTTCACAAGCCACAAATGTCGGAGAACCACTGGTCTAGAGGTTACGAGACTGACCTGTCGACTTTACAGGCTTTGTACCAGCCTCCATATTCTCCAAATGGTGAGCCGTCCTTCTGCTTCCCCTACAAGAAGAAACCCATGGTCATCGGTTTACAAGAACATGTTTTAAGGAATCAAACACACACACACACACACACACACACACACACACGTTCCACTCAAGTCTGCACAAGAAGCACAGAGCCATGAACTATAATGTGAAATAACTCCTGCTGTAAAGGATGGAAACAGGAGGCAGTGAGGAGGTACTTAGTGGCGGGATTATCGTCGGGTCAGGATTCCTTCCACTCAACAACTACACATTTTAACTCCTAGTTTGGAAAGTCAAGAGACTCACACAATCATCAGCAGTGGATGGTTATTACTGAGACTTAATCTGCTAATCCAGCTCTTTGTAGAGTCAATCCTTCCTATTCCATCTCAAATAAGATCATAAAACTGTCAGAGGAGTTTAATGCTGCTGTCACTGGTACTTAGAAACATCTGTGCCTGTGGCTGAGATATCTCTTTGTCCCGACTTTAATTGACACATAATTTAACTAGTGTTCAACTAGTGAGTTGACAGATTTGTTAGTTTCATGATTTTTCTTTGATTATAAAGCAGGTTTAGGTTCTACATTAATACTGTGAAAGTATCAAAGCGCTGAGTCCAGAGAGAGGCTCAGAGCCTCCTCTCTTCTGATTGGCTCACCGACCTGTTGTTACTAGAGCTCCGGAGAAAAGCCTGAGAGAGGAGATGTAAAACTACACTGAGATGGTTTTTGGTCCTTCAAACCAAATATGTAAATATGGGACCTTTAACCATTAAACCAGCAAAATATGGGTATAAATTATACTACAAAAGTAGTAGAGCTGTAAATGATCCAAAAAGATAAACAAACAGACAAAAACAGTTATATTTATATCTCAACAGCTACAGACTCACCTTGCTTTGTTCCTCTCTCTCCTCAGCATGCATCCAGATTGGTTTGTTCTCATCTGCAGGGAAACACAAAATCATCAAACATAGAGAGACACTCAAATCATCTGTGATGAACATTCGCTTGGCTAAACAGCAGAGAATAGGACGAGTTTCATTAGGTCTGAAATAGTACAGTTTGTCTTCTTCAGCTGAAAAGGTCGTTTTTGTTTATATCTGTCAGCAGCCTCCAAAAACTGACCTTTACATTAGAAGAAGAGAACAGCAGGGATTATGAAAGAAGCATGTGTAGCGTTGCTTCTTATTCTAAGTCACCAGGGATAACAGGATACTGACTGCAGTGTTTAAAATGTTAAAGCGTGCGTGTACTTCTATTTGTTATCCAGTCATATGAGCACATCGTACCGTCAACGGAGCCGAACTCCCTCTCGTGAGCGCGGGTGAGGATTTCTTTATAGAGAGTCTCAGCCTGCTTGAACTTGCTCTGCTTCAGGTAACAAGACGCCTAAAAAACACAAACAACCAAATGCTAACAGCCAGCGTGACACTGGACATGATACGTCTTGAGGAAAGGAAGAAGTTGTCCTACATATTGAACCAAAAATCACACAGGTACAAAAGTACAGGTATAGACATGCTGCTCCCACCCGCCTCCACCCGTCTCACCAGGTTATTCTTGGTCTTGGCCACGTTGGGGTCGTCGGGGCCCAGTTTGGTCTGGTAGATCTCCAGCGCTCTCATGTAGTAGTACTCCACCTCCTCATACTTGCCCTGGTTCTGACACAGCAGGGCCAGGTTGTTCAGCTGCTTGGCCACATCTGGGTGGTCCTTCCCCAGCACCTGGGACGGAAGCGAGCAGACAGGGGGGGGTTAAAACAATGCTTGCTACATCAAAGAAAATGAGTTGTAGACGACAGCAGCCTGTGTCCGGCATGTGCCATTTGGTCGACCAGACTATCACCAGACTGTAGCCGGGCACTGGTGAATCTCCTCTTGTAGCTGGAAAAGCTGTGACAGTTTTCTATTCAAAAAAATACGAATTCTGTGTTGTAAAAATGCAGATTGAATTGGTGTATCTATATGTATGACTATGACTACATCTACTGCCTCAATTTCTACCAGCATCAACTTTCAGGTTCAAATGTGTAATCCAGTTTTGACTCTCGTGTCTAGTGCTGTCATTTTGGATTTCCAGGAAAGGTCAAAGATGTTTGCCAATACGGAAATGTTTGTTTCATCTCTCGCCAGGTTGCTTTGATCCTTACACTTCTCACTACTTGTGATGTTCCCGATTACACAGAAATTTCTCTCGGTATCAGTTCACACATGAACTGCATGAACCTTTAATTTGGGCCACCAAATAGGGACTTTAATCTGTAACCGGAGTTAGATCTGTGAACTAAATGCAGCGGATGTCTCATGCTGTGCCACACTGATGGACTATTGACCTGTTTGTTAATGGAAAAGCTGAGTAAAGTAGAAAAACACATCAAAACAGCAACAAACAGCATTTATCACAGAAAACATTACACCCTCTCTCTGCATACAGGACCAAAAGAAGCAGAACCATTGAAAAAAAAAAAACACTTTGAAAGTAAACGTGTTTGCATTCATGTGGATACGAGAACAGTGTAAGCTTTTCCTCTTTGCTGAACAGCTTGAAGCCATTAGTGTCAAGTGTAGCAAGTGTGACAGAGACGCAAAAAGAGCCTGACTGACCAGAAAGAGGTGGGATCAGAGAGGAAGAGAGAGAGAGAGAAAAGACAGAAAAAGAAGTGTCAGGAAGTAAGAGGAGATTCAGAGACAATAGAAGAGCTGCTGGCTGCTGCTCATTGAGAAACCACTTCATTAAAAACACTGACATGAACAGTGAGAAGCAAAACCACACCGGGTAATACTGTAGGTTATAGACTGAAAAACAAAGGGAAACCAAGCAGCTCATTGTTTGTCTTTTATGGTATTTTTGTTTTCAGTTTACTGCAGTATAAAATGTGTGGGAGTTGTGACAGCAAACCCTTCCTGATGATCCTGCATCACAGGGTCATGTCCCTCCCTGTTGGAGACTGACAGTCGGAGTCTGATCACCAGGACGGTGCAGAGCTCTGAGAGCGGTGCTACCTACAGCGTTCACTCAGTCCTGGCCTTCCACGTCTCCTCCTCCTCCTCCTCCTCCTCCGAGTATCACATCTGACAGCTTTCCTGTAAACATCATTAGCTGAAAAAGGATTGGCATGAGCCACGCGCCTCGGCAAGTTCCAGGTTAGTGAGGAATTGATCCTGTTTATTGATGGACACCACGCCTTCGAATACCAAAAGTGCTGCAGTCTGTGGTGGTTTCTGGGAAGCTCTTAGAAACAACATCTTCATCCACTTTTACAGTGCGCTGACTGAACTCCTGTTTTACCTAAATATTTACTGAATGTGGGAATTTTTGAGCAGTGCAGGGATTTGACTTTATGCCAATCCATCTGAGAGACAGAGGTCAACAAATACGCAGCTCGCAGCAGGTAGGGCTTCAGTTTCTAACTCAACACACGAGCAGAGGAGAAAACTATCTGGTTTTAGGACCATCTGTTCAGGTACTCTGCTCCGTGAAGCACTAATTAAATTTAATGTTGTTTTAATTAGTTTGAGGGAACGTCACACACAAGTCTGACACACTGATCAACATTAAGTATCTAAAATCAGATTTGACCCACAACACATTATAGATGCCATTTTGTGCTTTGATAGATATTTATACTTCTTATTAAACTAGAGCTGGAACAATGAGTCAATTAATCAATTTGTTGAGCCACAGAAAATGAATTAGGCGATTAACTGATTATCATCGTTTCAGTCATTTTTCAAGCAAAAAATGCCAAAAATTCTCATGTTTCAGATTTTCAAATGTGAGGATTCACTTTTCTTCTTTTTCATGTACAACAGTGAAAAAACATCTTCAAGTTTTAGACTGAAGGTCAGATAAAACAACAGACATTTTATAGACAAAAAAAAACTTCAGTGAATCAAGAAAATATTGATCAGATTAACCAGTAATTAAAATAATCATTAAATTCAGAAAACATTAAGAAACACAGCCTGAAGGACTATTAGTTCTCACAGATAGAAGCCCTGACGTCAGTGAGGAATCTGCAGAAATGAAGATATGTCAGGGGATCTGTGGGCTTCAGTATGTCTTTCAGTGACTGACACCATGCAGCTAGTTGACAAGTTGACAAGTCAGCATTTTGTGGATTAATGAAAAACAGCATTGCAATTACATTCAGTGCAGAGGTTAATTACAAAAATATCTACGATCAGCATCAGAAATTAAATGTGGACATCTGTGAGCAGGAAAACCACAGAATCAGGTTATAAAGACTATGTATCCTTCTTTAAATCCAATGTCAATGTTTTTTTTTTTTACTTTCCACTGAAACAAACACATCAGTGAAAAGCTTCAGTAGTGGCTTATGAATTCTTTCCCTGATCTCCACCGTCCCTGAAGCCAACCGAACTCAGAAAGAAGCTGAGAACGAATCCCTCTGATTGGGCAGCTCTGCCACAGTCGCCTTTCACTGCCAATCCTGAGCAGGACAACTTAGAGGCAAGTCTTCCAGCTTAAGCGAGAGCATTATCATCCGAGTTTAAGTAGCATAAAAAAAAATGAAATCATTCAGCTTAACCAAAGCTGATGTCTCATTCTCAGAGGAGGGAGAAGGAGAGAGACGAAGGGTTTGTTCAAAGTCCAGAGCTGAGGACAGACACAGAAGAGTGAATAAAAAGTGTCTTCTGTACTTGAGGATTGCTGAGCAGCACCTCTGTCAGCACCAAACTAGAGATGAGACAAAATAATGAAGTTCTCCCTGGATGTGAGGCTGCACCATTATACATGTTTCCTTTGAACAGCACAAAGCAACTGAGATGAATGGAAACCAGGAATGACCTAAAGGAGAACAGACCAATCGCCACATTTCAAAGCTTAGAAAACGAGTTAGTGTCCACAGGAGCGACATCTTACAATTAAAAACAATTAGTCATCCCAAGTTAAATTTAAGGTTGTCGTGATTCTATTTTGTCTGGTCTAAAATATCTATTGTTGGCACAATACTTGTTCTTATGGTTTTACCGCTTTCTCTCTTATCTGCAGTTTGTAGGTTTGAGTGTTTGTTTGTCTAAATGTGTGTCTTTGTTTTATTGATCTACTTACAAAAGAGAGTGAAACTGCTGTCATTGGACCAATCTGTATAAATAAAGGTTGAATGAATGAATGAATGAATGAATGAGAGAAAATGAATCAGCAAATATTTTCATAATAGAATAAGCAAAATGGGAAAAACTTGATTGATTCCTGACGTCATCTGGGAGAGGACTTTACTTTTCAGACTTTATCTTCAACTGACACCGAGTCAAGCGTCATCACTCGCAGTATTACCTGAAAACAGACTTTCAGTGGAGTTCCTCTTTAATCTTTAGCGTTTAAGTTTAACTTAAGTATTTTGATTTAACTTTAGTCTGAATCAGACTGATTTTGAGAGAATTACGGAAAGCGTCTGGTTCTTGTGTCCCCAAACATTTCAAATGCATTTGTTCTTCATTCTTCTGCCTTTAAACCAGTGACTCGTGGGAAACAAGTTGAGAGAAATTGTCAGAGTCTAGTTCTGTGTTTGTCTAAGTAGGACACAGTTTGTCTGAAAGTGAAGTGAAAGTAAACTTTTGTTTGAAAGTGAATATTTTAAGCTTAGTGAAGAAAAAAATCCACCATCTGTTGGCTGCAGCTGCTTAGTTGCACTTCCCTCTTACTTATTTTGTTTAACAACTGAATCCATTTCATCACTATGTGTGATGACCTTTGACCTACCTTTTCTCTGATCTCCAGCGCTCTCTTGCACAGGGGCTCTGCTTCCTTGTACTTCCCTCTCTTCCCATACAGGACAGCCAGGTTATTGAGGGTGGCAGCAACCTGACAGGTACACAAACACATATTATCATTCCAAGATATTTTTCAAGCCTCAATCGTCTTCACCCAAGTGTGCAGTGTGTGTGCAACCGCAAGACTCCGCCACAGCAGTGCAGTGCCATTGATCTGGTGAACGAGTAATTGATAAAGAGAAAGAAAGTGTGCAGACACAGTAAGTGATTATGGTGGGCTGTAATTTGATCCCAATCAGCTGCATCATGAATCTCCAACACGTGCACTCAAGAGGAAGGAGACTACAGAGGCGCCTGGAGGTCACCTCTGATCTCTGATTCAGACCAGGATCTGGTGGCCATGTGGACCGGAGGGAGGAGGGGCAGAGGGGTGAGGTAGTGGGAGGAGGGGGAGATCATCCAGGAAGACAAAGAGGTGGAGAGCAGTGAGAGAGGGAAGGGAAGTGAGAGGAAAAGAGGAGGGAATACAATTAAAGTAAAGAATGAGAGCTCACTGAAAACACAGCCCCTACAATTTCTTGCTTTACCCCTGATTTGATTCTGTCATCCTCACATTTCCCTGCACAATCTAAAATAAATCACTTCACTACAGCCTTAACCCCAACCCTAACCCAAGAACATCAGAGAACATGACCAACATATGTTTCATGTTTCAGCCACAGATCAGATGATAAGACTACAAAGTGTCCACAGCATTCACCACAGAAACCACCAAGAGTTAGATAAGCCTGGTCCTGAGTCTAGACCTGATCTTCTTAGTCAGTGGGGATTCATATAGAAAACAGCCCTGTGCTAAAACAGTGCAGGGGGCTGTGATGGTGGAAGCCTGTGAGTCTAAAAGCAGAACATCATTCTGGTCCAGATCATTCAGCCTGTTCCTCTCAGTCACTCTCCTCCAGGTTTTTCCGTCCTCCCCCAACAGATCCACGAAGTCCTCCCTCTCCAGGGCTCCACTTTGAGACTTGAGAGTCGAGTTCTGCGTAGGCATAAGCCACAATCAGGGCCTTGTTGTCTCTGACCCTTTTGTTCTCTCAAATACAGAGGCACTCCTCCATAAGTGCCCGGTCACTGCAACCCTGAAGACGATTAAGCCAGTCCAGAATTTTGGTTGGTTCAGCCGATAGTGAGTTTAGAGGCGAGCTCAACCACTCTAACTTCATTTTCATAGCCAGGAGTCATCATGCCAAGCCACACGTCTTCACCTGCCGCCCAGATGGCACAGCTCCAGACTACCTCATCTTAAATTATGTTGACATGATGCACATATAAAAATATCATGTACAATATCTGGCTCTTATTTTTTTGGAACCATTTCACATTTTCAACCAGTTCTCAATACTGAACACTCGAGAGCAGGGCAAGTAGAAAACAAGATTGAGAGATTCAAAAGAAGAAGAACTGGATTCGAACAGAAAACAAGAGAGAGAACAAAAGAAAAATCAGGAGACAGTGAATTATTGATAAGTAACTGGCCATACTGTTGCCAAAACTATGATTTCTTCTAAATGACAAATCACTGATAAATGAATCACTTCGTTGTGGAGAAAGAAAAGAAGGATCAGGGATTGGTGGTGGGATCG
>NW_019525050.1:478280-494098 GCF_002814215.2 Seriola lalandi dorsalis
GGGGGATGGGATGCGGAGGGCTAACCTCAGCTTCACAAAGTGGAGAGTGACGACGGTCCAGACAGTGGAGACACAAGCCTGCTGGGGTTAACACAGTTAGTCGACCTGCTGTGTGTTTACAGTCACACTGACAGACAGAGGTTAATGGATCTGAGAACACGCCTGAGTCAATCATTTATGGATCCTTTGAGTTCACTCTCATAGTCACAGTCTTGGACAAATACATTAGCAGTGTTTGGGAGAAATGTAATTTAAAATGCATATGTAGGTAAGCCTGAACACAACCAACTGGAAATCCATTGAAACGTATTATTAGCTTTAACTTAACCTAATCTTCCAAAGGTAAAATGCTCTTGATGATTTAAATAAAGGCACTTAGCTGTGTTGTATTACTCACTTTGCGTACATTACTTATTACCTGTAAACTGGTGTTTATTATTTTTATCCATCTATTACTACATGTATTTGTTTGCCTTATTTGTCTGGTTTTGTATGTTCTGAGTTGGTGTTGTTGTTAATATGAATACAGAGGACACATAGCATCTGTTCAATTTTCTTTTAGTGTAGACAAATGCATAAGCCTTTATACTGTTTATTTCCAACTTGTCTTATGTTATTATTATTATTACTATTATTACTATTATTATTATGTTTTTATCTTGCATTATTGTTGGGTATTTTATTCCTTTTTAATAATTCAAACAGTACTTTACCTGCACTGTCATTATTATGACTGTCTCTGTGTTAAATTTGTTACCAGAGGGGGAGCTGGGAAAAATATTTTTAACTGAACTCTATTGATCCCTGAGGGGGGACAGGGACAATGCAGCAGCCCAAAATAACTGTAAAGCAAAGAGTATAAAGTAAGAACAGTATGAGAAAAGAGAAAATATGATGGTGGATGCTTATTATCTTTGTTCAAGTAACTACCCTAGCTCATGATAAAGTGTTTATCACACTGTAGCTGGGGGAACCACTGTTTGTGCTCTTTATATCAAAAGGACGGACTTGACATTTTTGGGAAATACACAGAGAGAAATGAGAAGATCAATACCAACCTTAGGTCTGCACGATAAATATGAAGCTACTGCTACCAGCTGGTTAGCTTAGTTTAGCTCAGTATAAAGACTGGAAACAGTTTGTTTTTGTGTGGATTAAATAACTGATGTATCACATATTAATTAATGGATGTTGTCTTTGGATAGAGCAGGGCTAGCTGTTTCCACCTGCTAAGCTAACTTTCTGATTGCTGTAGCTTCACATTTACCCCACAGACATGACAGTGGTATCGATCTTCTCACCGGATTCTTGGAAAGAAGGATTCTGAAATGTCAAACTATTTGTTTCGTGTCGTTGAACAGGTGGAGTAAATAGTTAAAATGTAGCTTGTGCATTTTGTGCTAGGTTTATATTTATTTTTGAGCTTTTAAGCAAGTTCGACATTTATAATATCAATTTTGATTTTAATTACGTCACAAAAAATATTGTGGTCTGCTAGAAAAACTTTGGCGTAATGCAGAGAAAGTTGAACTCACAGCTGGATGGTCCCTGCCGAGAGTCTTCTCCCTAATGGCCAGAGCATCATTCAGCAGGTTGGCTGCTTCCTTGTATTTGTTCTGATCCCTGCCAGACAGAAGCAAACCAACAGAGTCAGACAGAAATACACGGATACAGATGAACAGAACGACAGACAAGCACAGAATGAGAAGAAACATAAACTATGACGACAATTTCCACTAATAGCCCATTATTTTCAGGTGACATGGTGGAAATAGCTTCGTAGAAGTTCCCACAGTCAGTGTAGCAGTCCGCTGACAACAAGTCCACCCAGTCTCTCTCTGCTTCAGGGTAGCCAAATCAAAAGCCTGAGCTCACTATTCAACGGATAAGATTTGTGGAAGGAATAAACATGGCAACAACCCTGTAAAATACTGGTTCGGCTCCTGTGTGTCATTCTTTTGTTCTTTTCTTCGTGGACTAGGAAATTAACACTCGTCTATTTCTGTTACTGTACTGTAAATCTTTGCTTGCGTCGGGCTGTGTTTGCTATGTTCCATGTCTCACGTAGAAAGGCATCCAGCTCTCCCTTTGGAGGCCAGTCAGACGATGTTTTGAGGGTGCACACCAATGGCTTCAAGGGACATGCCTCAGTGTTGTGAGGGTGACAAAAACACAAAACGCTATTCCCGTTATAACATCTTTCTCTGTGGGAAAAAGTCTGACTTTTGTAGGATCTGAAGCTAGCATTTAAATTGTGCTATGGAAGCCACAAGGTTATTAACATTCCTTTCATTGATATCTACCAAACAATGATACTTCCAAACACTGTCCCAGCATTCACCAAGAAGCTCCTGCTCCATTCTGAAATCCCAGCAAGGCTTGTAAAATAGTCACAGGGGCCAGGGACTTTGAGGATTTACGAGCTAATGAAGGCGCTACCAGTGTGAACTAAGAAACAGAAGCACTTCCAGGAAATTGGATATTAGTCCTAACATTGAACAGTTGTAAATATTTAATATTACAATCATAAAAACTACATACACCTACATACAATGTGGCCTTGATTCTGAGCAAATACATCAGGGCTGTGATATTTCATTAAAACCTTGTTTCATTTGATCT
The DNA here is from genome assembly GCF_002814215.2 of Seriola lalandi dorsalis. NCBI lineage: Eukaryota > Metazoa > Chordata > Actinopteri > Carangiformes > Carangidae > Seriola > Seriola lalandi. The sequence continues at coordinate 480,903 of NW_019525050.1, forward strand.
TTTCCAAACTGATATACATCAGAGAAATGGTTTGCACAAAGAGCCCCATCTAATAAATACATTGTTGATAGCTGATGTAGTTTATAGTTACATTATTATACTCTAGGTTGAAAGGTGCAGGTAAAACATTTAATCACAATAATCTACTCTATTGATTTTCTTACTGTGTTTGCCTGTAATATTATATTAACAGGAATATAATCCCATTTATCACTTGACAGGTTAATCTCCTGGACTGCATAACAGAGCACTGAAGGGCAACAACCCAATTTCGAAAACCACTGCAATAGTTCAGGACCAATTAACATACTGGATTTGATTGACTAACCTGTAAACGAGGGCTAGGATGTTGAGCATGGTGGCCACATCTGGGTGGTCGTGTCCAGAGGTCTTCTCCAGGTCCTCCAGGGCCTGTTTGCAGAGAGGCACAGCCACCTCATACCTGCCCTGGGAGGCGTACTGGATCACCAGGTTGTGGAGGGTCCTCAGACGAGCCGGGATCTCATAACCTCCCTGCTGGGCAGCCGCTGCTGCAGCGCTGCCATGAGCCGGCTGGACTGGAGACGCAAAGAGGAAAATGGAGAAGACGGAAAAGATAAATACCACTGTGGCTTTTAAAATTCCAACAGTTTTTGTTACAGTTATGTGCAAAGGTCTACTGTACTAATTACCATTACAATTTCCTACAACTATAATCTGCTTATTTTGTCCAAAAAAACATCAAAACCCAAAGATATTTGACTTTTTCAATCACATAAGAGAAAAGCTCCAAATCCTCACGACTGAGAGTTTGGAAATAATTAATTTGTAGTTTCTCTATTTCAGAAATCTGAAAAATGCATTGCTTAAGACCTGCCCATAATTTAAAAATATGCAAGCTAAAGAATGACTTATTGTATTGTGTTCGAATATGAGTCAAGTCAAGTCAAGCTTGGTTTCAAATATCGCAGCTTTTCTTCTGAATTTGGATATTTGAATTCATACAAATGGGTCAAAACTGAAACCATAACAAACAAACAATAGCTGGATGTTAACATATGTCCCACAGATAAGATCATTCATTCATAAACAATGTCCTCATTCTGCTGCAGTGCACAGCAAATTCGGCGGTTAGTGTGTGTTACACTTAACGGGGTCAGGAGGACATGACTGGAATGTCTCTCATGACATACCGTACGTCTGTCAGTCTTTCTCTATGTGAGTGTGTGTGTAAGAATGTATGAATGTGCATGTGAGCGAGAGGTCAGGAAACCACCTAACCGAGGTTCTTATTAAAGGCAGGCAGCTCTATATTTACTCTGAAGGAGAGTTAGTGGCGTTTTAAAGTGGGAGCCGCCCACGGCAATAATAAGACTGACCACAGTGAAGAGTTCGGACACTGAGTGATACCGGGTGTTCGGAACCACTTGCACCAAAGCAGCCTGTCACTACTTACTCTCACAGACATGTATCTGGCCACGCCCGACAGCATCTTCAACAACATTTCAAAAGTATTTACATCTGACACAAGAGACACGAGGCAATAAGGTTTCTCCTTCTGGTTAATCAGCTGATTATTTTTCTAAAATGTCAGAAAATGATCAAATTAAAACCTTTCCTACAGCGCAAGAAGATTCAGCAACTAAAACCAACAGATATTGTCTATTATTATTATCATCATATATGATAATGAAAATCATCTGATCCTTACTAAAATAATAATTATTTAATTATAAATATAGCTGCCTGCTAATCAATTTTCTGTTGAGGAACTATTCAATTAATTGGCTAATCATTTCAGTTGTAGATATGGGATGTCCAGTCAGTAAGTCGTTCATACGCTCGGACTGAAAACCTATTTTCAGCAAATTGTCCTTTTCAAGTTTGCTAAATATCAACTCCATAGCTGAGGTCAGGCCAGCAAACTGTTGAGTGTTTTATATCTACATCTATTTATTCACATTCTCATTTATTATGCTTCTTTCCCCTGATTGGTCCCCGTTCTTTTACAATTTTGCATGTATTTGATTGAAATATCTATTCAGATTTCTTGTATCTGTGAAGCTCTTTCTAACCTTAGTTTCACAAGTGTTACATAAATAAAGTTTTACTTACACAACAACAACATAATATCAATGTCATAATGTTATTCACAATTCATTCCTCAGCTGTCTTAGTTTAAAAACTCTTCTTTAGCCATATCCTCTCTGCTGGACGACAGGACTCTATTGAGGTAAATGAGGTAAACTTAATAAAATATCTATTTATACATATATGTAAGATATATATTTTGGCTTAATGTTTGCATGTTAGTTAAAGAGTCTTTTGAAAACAATAAAGAACTCAATTTTACACATCAGTATCAGTTTAGCAGTCTTGGGGAGTCCTCATTAGACCAAAAAGCCATCCAGATGTGTTTATGGAACTTGATCTGCCAGTCTACTTTAAACCTGCGAGGCTCCAACGTTTATGGAGATGAAACATTAAATCACTGGAATAGGCTTTTTAATGGACCCTTCAGGTCCAACTGAAACTGTAGCCAATTTGTCCAATTCACTTACAGACACAGGACACTAAATCTTTACAAGCTCATTCACTGACTCACTGTGGATAACAACAGAGTTAGCTAAATGACTGAAATGTAAATATTTGTACAGAAAAACTGAATATGAGCCTCAGGCTAATTTAAAGAAAGGAAGGGCTGTCGTCACCATCATCATCCTTCTTACACCATTAGTTTCTTCCTGCTGACAGCAATCTACCCCAAACCCCAAAAGCTTTTCAGGCAGCCTGAATAAGCTTGAGGAGGAAAGACATCTCATCTACTCCAGCGTTCACCCAGTATCCACACACACACACACACACACACACACACACACACACACACACACACACACACACACACACACACACACACAGCTCTGTTTCACACTGTGAGGATTAATGCCAGTGGAAACGGTGATGATGTGTTCCTCCGTTTGCTGTCAGATCCTAAATGCATCCCATCTCTCTCTTTCTGCCCACAGTTTTCTCTCAGTGCTTTTCCTTCCTCACTCATCCCTCCCCCGTCTTCATTAGAGCTGGGGTTGATAGCATTTTATCAGATCTGGATCCAGTATCAAATCCACTTATCAAATCCAAATCCTTTTGAATCATTCATCAAATCTGATTATGTTCAAGTTTCATCATATAAATAACTAAGTGTTGTAAAGAAGTATAACTCAAAGATTTAATTTAGACATTAACATTAAATTAGCCTAACTAATGTTGACAACCTGTATCTCCAACCTGAAACTGAGCTGAGTAGCAAAAGATCTGAAATGTTGATTATTGAATGATATTGATTGTTGTGACAGGCTGAAATAACAGCTGGAACAAACTGAGTTTTACACCTGATTTTTCACAAACTATTTGATCCAAATAATGAAGCTCCTGATTCACAACCATGAGATTAACAAGCTCTAAATATTGATTAGATGCATAAGAAGTTGAACTGGGACTTTCTTGTATTTAACATGCTGCGATCAGCTGATAATTTCTCTGGAGAAGAGTCTCCACTCTGTTCACTCTGGTCGTAGAGAGATGCTACAGAGTGATATGTCTTTTCACTCACACACCATCTTTGTCAGAGTCCAGTCAGCAGCTTGGAGAGAGCACATTAACCTATAGACTAAAGTGGAGCTGTTACACAATGAACATTAATTAGCTACAGCTGATATAATCCATCATCTGTGGCGTCAGCACCAGTATTAAATGAGAAGCTGCTAACATTAGCTGTGTGTTTGTAACATCTCAGGAAAGATAAAAAGGTTTGATAAGAGATTCGTTAGCGTCAGAGATTCATTAGCATCCAAGTTTAACGAATCTGGGTTATTTTGCTGCCCAGGAAATGGATCCAAAATAGAACTGGAGGGCTGAAATGTGTTTATGTGTGAATGGGTGTGGATGTATAATTACTGCATTACTGTATGTGCTCTGTCCTATTTACTTGTACAAGAACATGTTTTTTTTTTGTTTTTTTTTATTATTACATTTGTCTCAGACCTCACTTATAATTACCAAGAGCTCATTCCAAAGTTCTATTAAACTGTAAACAAGTCTCTCTTTCAACTTTAATTTAAAATACTGGTGGAAGTACTAATACAAATACTGGTGATCTGTCATATAAAAGCTTTCCGATTTAGGCAACTAAGGATTGTGTACATTAATTAAAAATGTATAATTAATTGTTTAAATTGATGTTAAGAACAGTGTTTATTTGTAACAAATTCCACACAATTGCTTTTATCTGTTGGTATAAAACCACAGCAAAATAAACAATAAATTTTTTGTTCATCCTCCTCTGTTTGTAATTTCGGGGCTTACTTGATATATACCCTTTATACTGACATTACTATCTCAATAATTCAGACAAATGTCATGTAATTTTATTTCTTTCATTATTATTCAGTATTGACCTCTAAAGTGAAAACCTTTTTATTTAGATTTACGTTGCTAAAAGTCAATCTTCTGGCCCCCCCACAGCGATATGCTATTAAACCCCGTCTCTCGTGTACAGTCATAATTCATTTAGCAGAGGTGCTCAGCACAGAAAAGGCTCCACCACCACCACCACTATGGAAAATGCAAAAAAACAGAATGATGAAGCCAGTTTTCCATTTTAAACATCAAAAAATGTAGCTCTCTTATTATCCCCAAAACAACCTGTTCTCCTTCCTTTGCTCTACAACCTGCACTGCAATCATCATATGGGCCAAAACACAGGAGTCTGGATCACAACCTAGAATTACACCCACGAAACACTGTAGGAAAGCAGAATTACCACCGGCCACATTCTCAAGTTTACAGAAAGAAGAGAACAGAAAGTGTTTATTGATCTTTCTACCTCTTAAGGATACAGCTGGTGATTTTCTATATTGTTGTTATTTCTAACAAATCTCATGAAAAGATCAAAGTTACTAATGCAGTAGTCTGTCTCTCAATACTTATATCTGTCTTTGGCTCTTAGCTATTGGCCCATTGGTTCCTACTGAAGATGTAAAACTTTAAAAACAAGCCAGAAATATATAATTTCCATAAACAACTGGGCACCATAATGTCTAGAAAACATGCAAATAGTGCATTAGTTGGGGACTATTTTCAGCTGCGTATTAATCCACATTTGATGCTCGAGTGAGTTTTTGGGGCAGCAGGATGGTGTGTGTGTGTGTGGGGCCGATTCAAAACAAACTACAATGTGTGTGTTCATGGTAATGATGATGTCAGTGTCATTACAGTGTGGCTCACTGATGTGTTTCTAACAGTTCTTGGACACAATGGGGCTCTACAGCACAGAGGAATGAGATATATCAGGCTGTAGAGACGCACAGCACTTGTAAGAAGGAGACATTTATTGTTATTTTTGGCCTTTTCATGGGTTTTGTTGATTATAAGAAAAATATAGGACAATGGCAGAGTTATTGTTTAAATGCCCATATTGTGTGAACTAGTTAAGGAAATTAAATTTCACATTTCAGTTTACCGATTCAGCTTCCCTTTCAAAAATTCACTATTCTACCAACCACAATGTGAAGTTACACTCTAAATCTATTTGATTGGCCCTCATACTGTCAAGAAAATGAAAAATACCATTTAATAAAATTCCAAAATCCTAAATTAAATTATTAAGTTTATTACTTTCATCCAAAATTGTTCTGAAAGATCAATTTCCAGCTGGTGGTTTAAATTAAACAGTTTAATAAAGAAGAAATTGGACTGGAGTGCACAGAGCTGGAGTCTGGCTCGGACAGAGTATGAACCCGTCTGCTGTCCATTTTGTCAGCAATTTAAACTGGCTGATAAACTGGTGCCAGGAGCCAAATGGGAATCACCTTGGTGCAAAAGGAGTTTAAAAACACTACCAATGCCAAGTTTCAGGACAAACTGCTGGTGTGTATTTCTGGAGGTCAGAGTCAGTTGTCCCAATCCAGCTCAAAGTTACAGAATATTTCCTCAAATTCAGATTTTTCAAACAGCCAATTTAGTGCTGTGGCATTGAATTTATAATTTTATTTGGTTTCACAAAGACAAACAGGTTACTAGGTTACTAGGCTACTAGAATTGTATGCTTTACTTTTTTTCAGATTTTAAGCATTTCATTGATATTCACAGCCAAAAAGGTTCATATCAAACACAGCTGAGGTATTTTTCGACACATTATTTCACCTGACAACAGCCACACAGAAAGAACTTGCTGTGTCCTTTCTCTGTTCTCTGGAACTATATAAAACCAATGTGGTTGGGAGGTTTTTCCTCCATTTGGCCTCCCTCCAGGCTGAACTAGGTCCTGACTAATAGGCCTTCACAGCCAACACAGCTTTACTGTCTGGGCTACTGAGGTACTGGAAGATCACCCCATCAAACACTGAGGGAAGGGGTGGACATGAAGAGTGGGAGCAGAGAAAAATGAGAGTGCGCATGTGAGAGAGAGCAGTAGAGCGAGACAGAGGGTGTAATTACAGCAGATAAAGATTGATAAGGCTTAGGAAAAGTGCAGAAAAGCAATGAATGACAGGAAAAAGTCAGCGCCATACATTATGCGATATATTCAGACCCTGGGGACGTCTACTGACTACGCTTTGGTGTATTACAAGGGTGTTGCTAGTCCAAAGATTGAAGTTTTGTTTCAAAGGAAGGGATCAATTTTACAGCAGTGTCATTTTCAAAATAGCTGTTGCCATCAAAAAAAAAAAACAAAACAACTTGCAAGTCATTGGCAACAGTCTGCAAAGTAACAACACTGTGGAAGCTGCAGCTTTTACGCATTATGCACATGTACTTTATGATGCATTTTCAGAAAAATATTTTTGATGATATTTGCCTTTTTTCTTATTACAGCTATTTGTGTCTACAGGCACAGGTTCAGATTTGTACCCACATCACAAAAGGACCCATACAATTAAATCTACATCCTAAGGCCAGGAATTATATTTCATATCTGGGTCCATGCTTGAAAATGCTTGAGAGTCTCCCAGAGTGGAGGGAAGAAGACGGAGGTAGAACACTTACTGCCTGGGGCTTGGTCATCCTGGTCATCCGGGAAAAGATCGTCCAGAGTCTCTTTACTGGAGTCAGAGTCCTTCTCCTCCTGAGAGGGGAGGGTGTGAGGGACAGAGTGAAAGAGAGGAGGAGGGCAAAGACAGAGGGGAAGGAGGGGGGACAAAAAGCAAAAGGAGGGGAGATTATAAATGAAGTGACTCAATGTTTTCTAAATCCACAAAGGAACATTTCCGACTTATCTGCTGATGCAGTCATTCTGTACCCTGGGTCCAGTCCAGCATATTTCAAAGCACTTACATTGATAGCTTTCACTGGTCTGTGCTGCTGATAAGGTGTTTAGGAAAGTGAGTTAAAATAAACCCAAAAATTACAGGAATCAGTGGGAGAGAAGGTGCAGCAGGGAATAAGAGTCTTTCACAGGAATGGGAGCTCCTTAACAAAACAATGCTGAGCTCATTCACATACTTTACACAAATAATCAAACTGAAAAAGAGATGCTCTCAGTGACTGATGAAGCCCAGCTGCAGTCACAACAATGAATTAACTACTAAACCGCTCAATTAAGCACTTTCCTTCAAGAGCTGCTTTCCTTCCTTGTATGAAACTGTGTCCCTCAGTTGTCTAGCAATATGTGTACTTTGATGAAATTCTTAAGATTTTCTATTATCCTGATTATTGTGTGGCCTTTGCAGAGATATGCGCTCTCTGAGAACTTTCTAGTTTGCAAATGTGACTCAAGAGTGAGAACTACAACTCCAAACAGAAAATAAACCAACTGATTCTCCCTTATTGTAGCAACGCTTATGAGCAGTTTCAACCAAATCTTGCATACTTTACACACTGAGACATGGCCATTGCTCTTTCCCCAAATTTAACGTCTATATGTGAATCCTTTTTATGTAACATGGATTGCTATGACAGTAAATATGTTATTCAGTGGTGCACTGTGACTGAATGTCTATCTGTCTCACAAGTGACTCTCAGTGCTGTTACGGATCTATAGTATCCCTACTCTACACTGGAGTTTCATTGTTTTGAAATCCTGCTTCAGCTATCAATAAGATGTTTGGTCAAACATATGAAACATGAGGAAATGAAAACACATCCTGAAGAAGAAGCTGAGGACTCACAGATGGAGACAGGTCCTCGTCGTACTTCTTCAGCTGGTTCATGAACTCCAGGTGCTTCTTCTCCTCCTCCAGCTGGGCCACGCTCTGCTCGCTCTTCTGCAGCTTCTGCTGCGTCCCGGCCAGCTCGTCCCTCAGCCACTGGTTCTCCTGGCAGAGCCGGCGTACCTGAGCTCGGAGCTTTTGTTTCTCCGACTCCACCGAGCTCAGATGGCTCGACAGCGCCATCATCACCTGGGCGAGGACGAGGGGGTTTCTTTAAACACTAGAGTTCCTTCATAGCTCAAGAATACAAACCATATCACATAGTTTGGATGTTCAAGTAGAATAAGAATAAATTCAGTTAATGACTTAATACAAAATATAAATACTAATAAAGGCTGTAATTGTACACATGCTTCTTTGGGTTTAGGAAGACTTCATAGCAATATTTATTTTCTAAATATCATTATTCAGGATATTTGATGTTTTAAGGACAACAGACTGACTGTTCTTTGAATAAATGGACCAAAGTACAAGATATAGTGGCAGCATCATGTATATAAAGTAGGGTAGTAAAACTGGGATAATAGTACACTACCCACCCAAACTAAATGTGTGCCCACTAATGTTACTGTGAGGCTCCATGGGTGGGAGCATCCACCTAATAGCATATGGTCTAAGGTGAAAGGCTGGGAGGGGTGTAATTAGACACAGAGTTTGAGGCACAGAGACATTAGGGGTGTTAGAGCAGGAAAACGATGTTGAAAATATGAATCACACTGTAATTCACCACAACTGAAGCAAAAATCTGGAGGTAGATGTTAACGTCTGCATGGGGGACTTGCAGTGTATTGTATATTTATTGGACAAAGCCTTCTGGGAAAGGGGGATGAGAGGCTAAGGCACCAACAATGAGTCATCACTGACTCACAGGCCGGTGTTTGCCAACTCTCTGCAAATATGCATTTTTTAAATGTATTTTTGAACTGTAGAAGACGTACTTTTTTCTGTTCTTTTTCAGGAGGCTTTTGGAAATACTTGTGTTTACAAATACCCACTTCCAGGACAGGAACTGAGTGTTTGGAAGATAATAAAGCTACAATGATTAGTCAATCAACAGAACATTTTTCATTCAAAACTACCGAAGCGATGCCAAATATTCTCTGATTCCCCTCTCAGGCGAGATGATTTTCTGCTTTCACTGTCACATAGCATTGGAAACTAAATGTTTTTGTATTTTTGCTCTGTGAAGTTGTGATGTGAATTTTCGTCACATACCTGTGCCTCGCTCAGCCCGAGTTCCAGCATCTCCAGGGACTTGCGGATCATGTGGGACTTCTCCTCCACCAGGACGCCCTCCTCATCCTGCTTCAGGCAGCGCAGCGTGCCCAGCAGGCCCTCCAGGATGGAGTGGTGCTCCTGCTTCAGGGCCTCCAGCCCCTGGATCACCTGCTTGGTCCGGGAGATGATCTCATCCTGGGACAGCTTCTCCCCAGGGTCCTCCTCCTCCTTCACGCACACCATGGTGGACATGTCCTCACGCATTCTGCAGATTTTACAACAGAGAAAGAAAAAGTTGAACATCATAACGATGTATTCATCCATTTTAACAGTGGCTTATGAAGATCAGACGATTCCAACCAAGAAAATTGAATGCCAAAGCATTGTATAAATTTACATAACACAGTAAAAAGGCTGTATAAAATGAATCTGACTTGAATGTCCTCAGAGAACAAACATGAGGCTGTAATGAATGCAAGAGAGCAAACAATTTTCTAAATATAGACAAAAACAAGGAAACTAAAAGCAGCTTATTGTCATCTAAAGACTCTGAACTTATGAGGACACTAGCATCCACTTGTCTCATGACTTCTATGGTTGTTTAGTCCTGACAGAAAAATAAATTACATTTAACGCAAGAAAGGTTTAACATGGCTGTGGTCGTATATGACCAAAAACCTGTTAAGATTTTCATTGGTTGCACCGGTGAGTCCGACATTTATCTTTGTGTGTGAGCATGTGTGTGTGAAGCCCCTACTCTGCCTCTGATTGGCTCTGATGTTCTTCTTCGCTGAAGAAAGTGGGAAAGAATAAGGTATATGTGTGATACCGCACCCTGTAGATTCAGATGTTTCATTAAAAGTTGCAATCTTCTGACCTTTTCTTGCTTCATGGCCAGTTAACAGGCCTGACAGTGATTCATCTCCCTTTACAATTCATACTCAGCTGACAGAGAGAAAAAACATTGGCTGAACCGAAAGGTTAGCCCATATGTTTGTGACTGGATGGTTCTTGGTTCAGGAGTCCGGGTGGTTCGGGTTGAAGGAATAAAAATGAAATGTTTTTGGTTCCCTCTAAACCTCAAGGTGCCTTTGAGCGAGGCACTGACTGAACAACCTGCTCTGTGGGAAAAGCTGAGTACAGAGTGTGAGCAGCAGCAGGGTGCTGCAGCAGAAGAGGCTGGATAAACACAGGTTAAGTGTAGTGTAGTATTTGTGAAATGCTGTTTGAGGTGCTCTAAAAAAAACCGAAGGAGTCATCACTTAAGCTTTAAGAAAAACAGGGACTTTGGTTCAGCTGTGATGAAAAGTATAAACCAAACCACAGACGTTAAACCTGCCGCCTGCTGACAGTTCAAATCCAGATCTGAGGCTTGTGGGCTCTGTGTGGTTTACAGATAACAGATAACAGATATGAAGTGAAGATTGTCAGACAGGAAAAACATTGCGAGGAACTGGTAGAAAACAACACACAAACATTTTAGATTACATAATGAGTGACTGAAACTACTCTAAATTACTGCTGTACTTTATATTTGCTTTATTAATTGTTGAGCTGCAATGATTAGTCGATTAATTGATAAGTCTATTGACAGAAAATTAACCAGCAGTTATTTTGATAATTGAATAATAGTTTTAGTCATTTTATAAGCAAAAATGACGAATATTTGCTGTTTCTAGCTTTTCAAATATGAGGATTTGATGCTTTTCTGTGTCAAACAATATAGTACATTTCTTTATATTTTCTGGCATTTTATAATCATTAGTTGCAGCTCTAATTGCTTGGTAACCAAGAGAGTTGCATCTTTAATATGAATTCAAGCCAGGATTTATTAGCTCTACCTGTATGATTTTAACTAAAATATGACCCAAATTTAGAAAAAGCAGGTAAAATATACAGTTTCATTCTGATACCATTTTGCGCTCTTGGGAATTTGAATATTAATCCTCCACTGCAGTAACCAACTCTAAACATTCATATTCATGATTACAATATCTCCCATAATCATCAGCTTCTTAGTGCTGCCATAATGCAGTCATAGCACATAATCAGATCTTGAATCAGCCTTGGTGATTAAGGAAGTACATAATTAGTTGTAAAAGATAAACTGGTGATATTATTATGGTACATATTAGCAAAAGACTATAAGTTAATATTTGTTCTTTTGATATTGTCCCTCAACACACTCCCCGTGCGCTCCTTCCCACTTCATCCTGACTTTCTTTGCTTTGTATTCATTACACACATACATGCACACACACACACACACACACACACTTAAGAGGATTATGACTGAGCACTTTGCCTCAGCACTTGTAGCGAGCTGCCTAATAAATCTCTGCAAGCACACCAAACTGAAACTGAAGACATTCTCTCAACTGAATAATTACAGAATCTCTGACTGAAGTTAAGTTCTACTGCATGTCTGTGAAAAATACAGAAATGAAACTCTGGGTGTGACTGTCCTGATATTAGTCTTATACTTGATGTTGCAATGCCCACCTCAGTATAGAAAGCTGCTGTTGTACCAGGTGAAGACAGCAGACGTCTCCTGAACTGCCTCAGATTTCACATTTCGGTTGAAAAGTAGAAGAAAAAACAATAAGCTGAAGATCGCCCTGAGCAGACGAGGCAGACGGAGGAAGGGCTACAGCCCTGATCACTCCATGTGACTCAGCAACCGGCCTGCAGCCTATCAGCTGACAGCAGAGCAGGAAGCTGACACTGTGCGCAGGAGGAGATGGGAAACAGCAGTTCCAGGTGAGCAGCACTGTGCAGCACCAGGGGGATTTTCACTGAGATGAATTTGAAACAACTTCATTTGCAGAAAAGGGTTTCCAAATGTATTATTTGCAAACAGCCATGAGGCTGATAAAGCAAAGGTTTTCATGATTGTTTGTGTTTATGCTCTATTTGCTCCTCTAATTTTATTTCAGGTCCAAATGACACTGTAATGATGCAATTATTTTCTTATAAATGCCTACAAATAAAGACAATGAGGTGAAACTAATGATTATTTTAATTATGGATGGTCAAGAAAAGATTACTCCTCACAACCTGACTTTTAAAGAGAAGAAAGAGGAACAAAAATACAGTCTGTGCTTGCACTTGCAGCACATTGTATCATATGAGTCATTTTGATATTGCACTTATAAATACTGTTTTTACACTTCAGTGACTCTACACAAATGAGATAAATCCTGTTGATTTATTATCACTGGTATTTATGTCACCTTACCACAAACCGAAAAATTATTTTTATCATTCACCCATCCGGTTAAAAGTTTTAAGACTGCTGCACCTGTAACTATGGCTGCCTCTAACAATTACTTTTTTTAAATTCTTATTATTGATTAACCTTCAGCAATCAACATCCATTCAGCAGCCAATCAATCCAAAGTGAGTAGTTTATGCCCCAACAACACAGAGCAAGTTCAATTTCTAACCACTGGAAACATCCCAAATTGCAAAGAACAAGACAGACAACAACTATCACTGCAGGCAGCGCAACATGGAAGTGAAAGTGACAGCACGAGCCTTTCTTCCGGTTCTGATCCTACAGTCTTTTATTTCGGGCATCAGATGAGTCTCAGAGCACAAAGCAGCACAAAGGGAAAGGCAGAGAAAACTATTTCTGATGTTAACTTTTGAAATGTAAATAGGCTTGAAGCTGAGCACCCAAGGGACGCTTCAGCTCCTCCTATAAACAGGTTGAGGCTGTGATACAGTAGGAGGTGATCGGGAGGCTGTGGTGGTGGGTAAGGTATGGATGGGGGGGGGGGGGGGGGG
>NW_019525050.1:494118-577442 GCF_002814215.2 Seriola lalandi dorsalis
GTGGTTGGGACAAATGAAACAGAGGAACAGTGAGTGCTTGCTCTGGGCTTTATGCATGAGAATGGAGCCTAATGCAGTAGAATGAGCAGCCCTGCGAAGAACAATCTTAGTCAGCGATGTGTGGGCTGATGGTTATTAGATGATGAGAGCTGTGAGCCCTAATCACATATAAAGGGAGTGAGACTCTGTCGGACGCTTTGGGCATCGGCAGGTTAAATTTACTGGATGATTTTTAATCTAAAATCATCTGCAACATCTTCATACAGATATATTTGTTTGGCCATTCATGACTCAAACGACGTAACACTTGTTCTACCTGTATTGACAACGAAAACACTGCACTTGCTGTTCAAAACCTCAGCTTCTCACAAAGAGATGCCAGTTTGTCTGGTATAAATAGCTCAAAGAACCGGGTAGGGTGGTTAACAACCCCAGCTAATACATCTACAATGGCTGAAAACAAAGAAGAGTACAACACACCACACCACAGGACTTTACCACCCAGTTTTTGGAAAAAGTACAGCACAGAAAACAATAGCTATGAGCCCTGAGTGTGAAACACAGACACAAGTATAAACCAACCAAAAAAACTAAAACACAATACCCTTCAAACTGACACTTCAAACACTATTGTATTTATTATGTTGTGTTACATGAATTGCTAGGATATGTCTTTTTATTTTAATTTTAGGTTGCTTTTTTAACAACTGGCAAGGGACAGCAGATGAATTAGCCTTTTATGCTAACAGTGTTTACAGTTTATTTTTCAGCTGATCGATAAAATAAAAATAAATAAACCTGCGAGAATTGATTTTCCACTTGGAAGAAAGCAGATACAAGCTGTAAACACTGACTTATTATCAAAATTCACTATCCTATTAGCTCTGTTGTCTTTTTCCCTGCTAAATTCTCCAGCTAGTCTCTAACTCTGCCTGTCTGCTGTTTGCTGCTGTGCATGTCGTGTGAAATGGATTCATCAGAGCTTTTTCACTGAAAACAGCTGCAGGTCTGGAAAAATAAAAACAATGAGCTGAAAGATGCTATAACGCTCCGTAAAGATAAAGATAGCTGGAGAGCCTGTGGGCTCATCACCACGGGCAACCCCTTTCACATACAACTAGTCATGTGATCCATCGTTAATGATAAAAACATTGATTATAGCCGCTTTTGAAAGGATCATGATAGTCTGCTGTGCTGTTCGATCTTGTGCTGTTCCTCTTGCACCTTATGTCATCTTCCACATGCTGCAATCTTCCCTGCTAAACATCAGTCTTACTAAACTATCCAGCCATTATGAATGTATCATGTGACAATATTAACTGTTAGCTTCAGAGACCGAGAAAGGGGTTAACAAATCAGGCAGTCACGAGACGCGACACTGCCAGGCTGAAACACAGGAAATGATGAGTGTGATAGGTATTAATAAAGAACACATTTGGTCTTTGGACCTGAAGGCAACAGAGCAGTGAGGAACATAACTGCCGAATTTAGTATGAATTTATTTGCTGCAGCCTGCTGTGTTAAACTGTGTCATCTCCTTAAAATGAGTCGCAGGCTTAGTTCTGGTAAGCTCTCACATGACAAGAGCACCAATAATTCTTTTTACTTCCATGAGCGAGCCCTGGGCAAGAGATTAAATTTATCAATTGAGTCAGTGAAGTTGTTGAAGATGCTCTGATCTACAGAGACAGCAGTGGCCACAGCTCCTTACTGCAGCAGGGAGTTAGGAGCAACCCTCCAGACCAAGATACAGAGAGAATATACTAGATTTATTTCTTATATACACACACTGACTTTGATATACAACTTGCTTCAGACTCTCCATAGATTAGGTCTGCATCACCAGAACAAAGTTCAACAAATTTTAAAATAGTAGACTGCACGAGTTCCTGCTGATGTCCTCACTAGGGTATCTAGTGTTTCTGTGTCTCTCTACCAGATATTTCTCATAGCTGATAGCATCATTTCACACTATTCAGCTTAAGCCCGAGCCAAATATGAAAACTGGTTATCTGATTGGCATTTGACAGAGTCGTTTCACCGTGGGGCCATGATGTCTGACTATTTGCTTAAGATAAATTCTGAAAATCTGCTAAGAATTTAGCACAGTTTCCACAAACTGGAGCAACAACAGTCGCCTGAAGGTGATCCAAACACAGAAATCTTAATGATTACTTATATCTTTAATACTTCAAATGTTGCCAATTTTAACTTTATTTAACTTCCAAGGTTATTGGGCAGAAGCTCAGCAACAGTTGGCAGTAACGCAGAGATGAAAGCTGAAAATGATCTACAGCATATTATATGTTCTATGATGAGCAGACTCTACTGTTTATGCAAGTCTTGTGCTAAATGTAAAGTTCTTGTGCCTGCATCATGTATGTCTTCACTAATTCTGTTACAATTTACACTCAGGTACCCCTAGTTAAAACTAGCCCTGCAATAACCTTCATTGAGGTTATAATGTTTTAATTAAAACTATTTATAGAGGTGCTGATTTAACTGTATAATCATTTTGGAGGATGTAGGTTATGGCGGTGTTGAACTGTATAGCATTATACTGAGAGGTTTGCTAATCTTTAACCTACTCTCCTACAAACACCTGATATATAATACAAGTCAATTAAACAATGCAAAAAGTTGCAACTAATGACTATTTTGATCATCAATTAATTTACAATTATTTTCTCGATTATTCTGTCAGTAAAATGTGAAAATGTGAAACATGCCCTCCACGATTTCCTAGAGCTCATGATGATGACATCTTAAATTTGCTTGCTTTGTCTCAGCAACCATCCAAAACCCAAAGCTAATAAGTTCATAAAAACACAGCCCAGATAAAAGCAGAAAATTATCACATTTGCAGAAGCTGAAACCAGAAAATGTTTGGATTTTTTGCTTTGCTTTTTGCTTAAATTATTATAGTTGTCAACTCATTTTCCAAAAATCAGTTCATTGACTAATTGTTTCAGCTCAACAGCATCACAAACTACAGCCTCCAGAATGACCATAAAGATTTATCATCACCTAATTAAGCATTAAATTTATCATGCAAGCAGATCTACAGAGACAGCAGTAACACAGCCCCCCACAAACAAATCATATCTTGTTTTTTGTCCCACCAACAGTTGACATTATAGAAGACATTACCTTGTGCCCAGATAACTTGTTTTTTTTATTTTATTTTTACATTCATACATCTAAAGTATCTGGCAGACTAATCAATAACAGAAGTATCTGACAGTTGCATTAGGTTTAGGTGATCCTCGAGCCGACCTGCAGCATTACAACAAAATCTGCTGCTAAAACACATAATTACCAACTGTGTAAGGTCGACACACAAAACCTTTGGGATCTCTGAGCCAACAACAAGTTGTCCCGGGGGAGCAGAGGGGTGTTAGCCTGGGGGAGGAGCCCTGCAGGTTGTCAGGAGAACTACCTTGGGTGGATTAAACATTAAATACTGCAGGGCAGGGCAAACAAAACTCTCAGGAATACTTGTGTGTATTCCTCAGATTTCATGCAGTGCGGACTCAACAGATTGTGTATTTGCACGCGTCCTAAATCTCGAAAATATTCATAGACGACTCTCAGTCTTTTTTTGGTTTTCCCAGCTGTGAGACCCACACTGGGATCCACTGTCCCTCTGAAGCTGTCTCCTCAACACTGGCAGCTTTCACAGCCCTCACCCCGCCGTGAATATCAATGAAAGGACGTCTAACAGAGCTAAATAACCATCACATGACAAATTCAACATCAAGACTTTAGGGTGCTGCAGTGCACAAACAAGTGCATCTTTCCACCGGGTTGACAGGCATGTTCTAGCCGTGTCCACACCACTGTAGTTCCTGCTGCTTCTACCTGGCTATCTCGCTTTACAAACGGATTAACCTGAAGAACCAGTTGGCCGATACTTTCCTGTCACACAGCACGGTGCTAACTCAGCGTTAGCATTCCAGTGACAGTTGATGCGCTTTTGGCGTCTAATTCCCGCAATTAAAGTAAACACCAACCATATAAGAAAGGGGGTGGGGTGGGGTGGGGGGTGATTATTTACAACATGGGTGCCCTAATCATATAATAATTCAAATGCTTGTGGTGTGACAGAATGACACATTAATAAATGTTTTACACAAAATAAACATTTGTGAAAGTGGTTAATTAGCTAATGAGACCATTCCAAGAAATACACGGAGCCATTCTTACCGTTCTCTAGGACATCCGTTGCCACTGTAGCTAGACTGTAACGCTGCTTTTCCTTGTCTCTTTCCCTTTTAAATCACACCTTTCTTCAGATGGACGTGTTGTTCCTTTCGCCGACAATGTCTGCCAGTAGGTGTAACAAAAAAAAAACTACTAAGTTATCAGACAGAATTTCCAATCCGCCTGGGGTATGTTTCGCCGACTGGGCTTCACTGCATCAACCGCCGTTAATGATGACCAGCTAGCTACATAGCTAGCCACCTATCTGTCAAACACGGGCTTTAGTCTGAGCCATTCAAGAGAAGCCTGGCCCCCTGTGGCTCCATGGCAGGAACAGCTCCGTGAAACTAACCCGACAGCGGCTTCATGGGGGTAAATAAACAGCCGACTAGTCGCCCATGAGGATGACAGCCTGCTGGTCCACTGGCTGGATGACTGACTGACTGACTGACTGACTGACTGACTGACTGCGCGGTGCGTGAAAATGGCGTTACCCGGTGCCCCTCTCTCCCCTCCTCCCCCGACTCTTCCTCGGTAATGATGTCACCCCTGCCCGGATTAAAGGGGAAGCTGTGGTGTGAGCATAGAGAGTGTGAGTTGAGCAGCCAGATTTATTTATTTATCTAATGCAATGCAATGCTTGAACTGCAAAAACAAGTAGTTGAAATGCATTATGTATTTCTGGGGCTACAATGAGATAAGACAGCATTTGTAAAAGATTTATAAGGTGTAATCGATGGCTATATTAATGGCTAATATATCATTTATTTATGCGTTAACCACTAATAAGAACAATTTATGGACTGCCAGACTGTGGAAAATCCTCCACCAGCATGTATTGTCTATTTTGCTATTGTTATTCATAGGGAGACCTCTCCAATGGACTATGGAAGAGGGCTAAAAAAATCTATTTATAAACATTTGTAGTGTTGTAGAACCTTTTATTAATGATTTATTAACATTTATATTCATATTTATATTCTTTCATTGATCAGGGAAAACTCCAGTGAACTGTTTGACCACTTATCTTCTGTCCTGGGCTGCATCTTCTTGAGGGGATCCACATAGATAACAACAAAGATCCTCGTATCCTTATATACACTGTTCCACTAGAGCTGAAGTTCGTGGTAATAAACTAACACTTGAACTCTCAAGTTCTTAACTTTCATCAAGTTAAGAACTTGATGAAAGCTTGATGAAACTGAAAATATTTAATTGCTTTAGTCACCATATTGCATCAACAATTGGGCCACAATCAAACTTTTAGAAATCTGTCGCACAAAGACAAAACAACCAATTTCACCACTGTTAATGCAGCAACAACAAATGGCTTCGCTTAACTGCCCCACCTTTAAAGAGGATGACACCCTATACAGATCAGGACCTTTGACCCAAAACATTAAATGAATCAGCTGCATCAAGCAAACACTGACACATTGATAAAAATAAACTGTCCAATAACAAGTGCATGTCATTCTGTGCTGTATCCACTTATCTACATTAGACACTGCACTGACTGTATTCATGCACGTCTTTGTTTCAGTCTCTTGATGCTACTGTTTGCACAAGTTCAGGCGTTGTCACAACTCATCCTTAAAAATGTAGAAAATCTCTGGCTGAGCCGTTGTGGGTTTTATAGTAAAGTGCATGCAGGTGCAGACTTAATAAATCCTTTTATTTAATTGACGTTTCAGGTGAACACCCTGCTTCAGGGGGAAGCTTCTTAAGATTAATACTATTTTTCAGAGTAATTAGATGATGAAGAGACTGAATAAATCAGCTCAACAGCTCTTGATCTTTTTGTCTTTTGTGTGTCGCCAAGTGAGAAGTGAAAATATATTTATGAATATGAGGGGATCTCATTGAAGTAGAAACAGGCACCAGAAATAAAAGAAAAAAAATGAGACAGACATAAAAAAAGACAAATCTCCAATCAGATACAAGTGGTAGTTTTATCATTCTTTGCAATTAAAACACAAGGGAAGAACAGAAGTACATTAAAATGCAGTAAAAACAAACACAAACACGAGGTAGCAGAGTGGGTGAAGAGTTTATTTATCATCAGGTGGTAGGAGTGCTGCTTTTCTTGCTGCTATGTGTAACAGTCCTCCACATGTTGTTCAGGGCGACTCGGGCCATGAGCAAGGTGATGGTGAAGTTTCGTCGGTACCATTCCCTGGATACGAAAAAGGAGGGAAAAAAAGAGGATTAGAGGTATATTCAAGTTAAATTGAATTGTACAGTACGAGTTAACAGATTATCCAACACTGAAACACAGCAGTAGATGAGGTGTGTCGCTCCATTCAGGAAATAATTACAGCTTTACAAAATAAGTTAATCTCATTATCAGTGTCTAGATGTAAAAACTGAGCAGAGAAAAAAAGAATAGTAATGATTAAAGGCAGTTAACTCATGTTGTTATCACATAAATAATAATTCGGAGCAGGTTTAGTATTTTGTCGTACAGTATTATGGCCTCTTTTAGATGCAAGGCATACAACACTGTAATTTTACTACACAATATTATTCGTATTTATGACAGCAACATACACTCTTTATGAGGTACACCTGTACACTCTAGTCCAGTACATGCCACCTATAACTTTGACCTCAGTAATAAATATTAAATTTACACATTTCCAAAAATGTCAACAAAACTTTATAAAGTGAAGGTTGAATTTATTGCACTAGATTGACAGGTGTACCTAATAAAGTGGCCACTGAGTATAGAATCATTCTTATACATTTTTCCCTAGTAACGATGGTGTCGGTTTGTCAGTCCACCCACCATTTTTGTTCTCGACTGAAATATCTCAACATCTATTGGATAGATTATTATGAAATAGTGACTGACGTTTCCCCTGGAGCCGCTGCAAGAAGTCGACGTCTGCGGTTCTGAGTGAGATGGGTTTACTGTGAAACTTTGTACACACAGCCGTGTTCCCCTTAAGGATACATTTGAATAACTTGGATGATACGATAACTTTTAATTATTATTAATTATTATTAATTATTATATTATCAGGTCAAGATTTTAATTTGTCCCATACAGCCTCACAGAGCTGCCAGCACGGCCGTTAGATTGATTAATCGTCTCATTAATTTTTCAAGCAAAAGTCGTGGAACAACTTTCAAACAACTTCTCAAAAAAGAGGATTTGCTGCTTTTCTTTGTCGTTTATTACTATAAACTTAATATTTGTTTCTTTTTTTAGGTTTTTGGACTTTTGATCAAAGGAAATAATATTTGCATGCAATAAAGGTTTGTTGTTTTGGAGGCTCATTATGAAGATTTTAATCAGACTGAGCCAAGGAAGCAATAATACCTGGAGGAAGCAAAGGAGGAAAAGCAGTCATGCAATCAAAAGTTAGAGTTTAAAACCCACGCGCAGGAATAAAAACTAAACTAAAAGCTGTTGCAGAGGTGATGTGTGTGTGTGGGCAGAAAACTTCTCTCTAACCTAAAAACACATCCGCCTCTTTGCAAAGCTAATTCACAGAAAGCTCTTCAACGCCTGCAATGTTTGTTGCTCTCTATACACAAGGTGGGATGGTATATAATGGCGCCAGTTAAAGCCCACAGCTCCCGTGGTGGGAGATGTACCCACCCACCCGGCGGCACCATGGGAGATACTCGGCTGCAACAACAACTCACTTGTTGTAATTTGCATGTCGTGTTCTGTTTTTGTCCAGGAAGCTTTTGTAGAAGACGGCCATTTCTTCACTGCTCAAGGGCCGCCGGCGTCCTGGGGGGGTGGGGGGTTGGTGACACAGCAGACAATATTATACTCTCATCAAGATTAAGTCTCCCTTTAAATCCACAGCTGTGACGTAAAAACACATTTTGCTTTCTGTGCTTTTGAATGGTTTTAAGTCAGACCATCATTTCTATCAAGGTCAAAACTGACTCAGACTTTGAGGAGATTACGCATATGTTTTATTCTATTCAAGACTTTAATGCTCTTTTCTTCACAACACCTGAATGGAGGCGAGTTTTTCAACCTTCAACAGAAAATATGTAGAAAGCCAGTGTGTCCTCACCTTGCTCATCACGCACAGTCAAGCCTTTTGCCTTGAAGTGTGAGGTGATGTAATCATCTTTTTCCTGCAGGGAACATGAATATGTTATCTTCAGTTTCTTTCTATAGATCTTACTACATACACAAACAAAAAGCCAACGGTAAACACAATGGTCCATATACATATATTTTATATATTGCTGCAAGACAGTTTGATACTCCTTTGACTTACTCCTCAAGACAAGGATGCGTCACACAGCTCTGACCTTATTCAGACATGAGACTATATTAATGTTAATGACTCAAGTTAAGCAGTTTCAAACAAGAGAATCAGATGGATGAAGTGACGCTCTCAACTTACAGAAAACCATCTTTTTGTTGACAGTAAAAATGTAAATGTAAACTAATGTTGGTGTTTAAACAGTGCAGACTGAACCCCTTTGATAGAAAACATGAGAAAGTGTATATTAATCCTGATCCTATAACATCCATTTTCTGGAAACCTTTGAATTGTAAAACATTTCCATGAAATAAAAATCTCTTCATCATTCATCATCATTACGTTTTGAATATAATTCTTTGCATTAGAAACAGAATCAATGAAGGATTTTAATGAAAGTATTTTATCAGTATTGTGATTTAAGAGTTTGTGGAGACACAAAGTGTCGTTGTGCGATGCTGCCCTCTGCTGGGGAACGAGAACTTTCCTCCATGAGAGCTCAGCGTACAGAGGACACCAACACCCACTGTCATTACTGACTTGATAAATAATAATGACGACACTGGGATAGTGATCAGCCCCCAGTGGGAGGTTGGGAGGTCAGAGGTCAAAGTTGAGCTGCAGGGCAGCAGCTCTGGAGCAGGCAGGGTCTCAGAAACATCAGCAGGGTGGATATCTGCTGAGTCAGGGGCTTCGCTCCAGTAAATCTGGTTGACATTAGATTTCTCAGTAACTGTGTGTGCACATGTTAAGGAATAATTACACTGGTGGTGAAGAGAGAGCGCTGGCGTCCAGGATGACTTATGCTGAGGATGTTTATTGAAGCTTGGCCAAGGAGAAAAGAGGAATCATCAATACAGTCTCCTGTGCATGATGGCACCCCTGAGGATCGTCTTTACACGCTTAGAGAGATTACTATAGATACCTTACACTCCATAATTGCTCAAATGTCTAAAATAAGAGGAAGAAGGGGGATGTGTGAGTATAGTATAAACATGGAAACATGACTATATACGCCAAAGTGCTGATTCTTAGAACACCCAGCCACTTGTTACTGACCATCCAAGGTCTTCTGTTATCCATCGTGGCACCAGCAGTATCAGCAGCAAACCACAGCTGCGTCTGGAGGAGCCGCCTGAGCGTCTCAAGGTTTAATGCAGTAGCTGTGGCACAGCGACCTACACTGACCTTTCACCCTGAGTCAGTCATTCATTAGGTGGACAAGAGAAAATTCCCTCACAGCACATAGAAACTTTTTTTGACCTATTGTTTAGTATCTTTAGTTGCATCATGAGATTATTACACTGTTAAAATATTTTTTGTGCTGCAAGTATGTATAAGAATGTGTACATATATATTCTTTTTTTCTTATGAAGTCTTATGAAGACTAAGGAAACTCTAAAGGTGCAAATCATTTAATTATTAAGATAAAATCGTAACTTTCTTGATTTTTGCAACATCTTTTATTATTCTTTGTGTAAAAGACAAAACTGAACTGGTTCACAATGTTAGCAAAGAGTTTATTGAAAATAGCCCCTCATCATCTCTGTGCAGCAGAGGAATTAAAATGACTTTGTATTCATCCTGCCTTAGCATCCTTGACCTCTGACCTCCCCGAGTTACAGCGTAGGATAAAAAAAAGGTAGTTAATAGCACAGTGAAATGCACTTGAGCTTAATTTCCCCACTGAATAAACAAAAACATGTTAACCTTGCTGAAGGTGATGTTCTGTTTGGTCCAGAAGTCATGGTTCCAGTCCTCCGTCTCCTGCCTGAGGTGTCTCAGCCGCTTCTCCAGCTCCGACTCGTTCTCGGGGACGTGGTAAACGATGGGCCGCAGGTTGGACAGGGGGTTCGGAGGACCGATCCAGTCGTGTGTGGAGTCGGCTGCTGGCCTGAAGGCGGATCTCTACATGTGAAAAAGAACAAAAACAAAATACTGTGAGACACTTAAGATGAGATATTATCACTAACTTCAGCTTTTTGCTGCAACACCGTTTTGTTGACGGGATCCATCCTGAAGAAGAGTTCAATCTCGTCTGTAGCAGGAAGTAGATGTTTTAAGAAAAGCGTGCGCAGTATTTAACGTGTCAATCTAAGTGTCTATAGCTGTTAAATAAATGTGCAGTGCAGTAAAAAGCTGAAAATTTCCCTCTGAAATGTTGTGAAGTAGAAGTTTAAAGTCATGGAAAATGGAAATAAGTAAAGCACAAGTGTAATTAAAATACTGTAGTAAATGTATTTAGTTACTTTCTACCACTGATCATCACACAGTTTAATCAACATCTCTCTAAAACAATTTCAATTACTATTAGTTCAATCCAGGTGTTCCTAATAAACTGCCCAATGGGTGTCTATACACCACTACAATACAATGTGACTATAAAGTAGGACAGTCTCCTACATTCATAACTTAGCAAACCTTCATTTGACATTTCATCAAGTTGTTTTCTTCTACTCCACAAAACCCCTTTAAATACAAATACAAGTTAGAGTCATGTTTAAGAGAGAGCCGCCCTGTGTGTAGGTGAGTAAACAGTGGAAGCTCCCACACACAAACACAGACCAAGGTCACATGGGTTTAAACAGCAGCTGACCTAAAGGAGACTGCTTATCATTTCTAACCAGACTGCACGATGAGAAGGGCAGCGAGGAGGCGAACGCGTTCCAGGACTCAGAGACCAGAAACGAGGTAGATACAAGTGTTAGTTCACTGGTTCATTCACAGTTACTTATACTTTACTGGGATTTTTCCAGTTTATGCTACTTTATTTTTTACTTCACTACACATCAGAAGCAAAAACTACACTTTGTTATACTCCAATACATTTATTTTTCAACTATAGTTACTAGTTAGTACATGAACAAGTACATGTACGGTTCACAAATGTGTTTAAATCCTTGTTAGTGAGCACGATCATCCATCCACCTGACAGGTGTGGCATATCAACACGCTGAAGACACAGCATGATTACTGCACAGGTGTGACTTGGGCTGGTCACAATAAAAATTGGCTTTAAATTATGCAGTTTTATTTTGAAAAAAGACATTTATTAAGCACTGAACTGAAAACTTTCTGTAACTTTAATAATGGATGATTTTTAGATTGTGTTATTACTCATCTAGATCTGCATATATTCATATATATTCTGCATAAAAAATGGAAAAAAAAACGGAAACCAGACCGAGAAAAACAACATGGCAACACACACACACACACACACACACACAAAAGCTGTCTGTGCAGCCGTGGGTGGACACATCACAGCTTGGGAATCTCCTGCAGCGGTGTAATATTTATGACTGTGTGTTTGTTATAACTGAATGTGATTTAGTGCACGAACCTTTGGTGTTTTGTCCTGCTGGGTTGCCTGTTTGGAGCTGCAGAGCCGACTGCTCGCTGCTGATAAGCTGTGTGGGCGCAGAGGAGCGTGGAGGGCGACGGGACCGAACCTCCTCCACGTTAAACAGGCCACCGCCGCTGCTGTTGTTCGTGACGTCATTTTAATTAACCGAAACTAAACCGAGTCTTACATACATTTATTGACCCATACAGAACCGAGCACCCTGCTGTTACTGTCCGTCCACACTTCAGCGCAGAGAGTTCATGTCCTTCTGTGTCTAACCAGCCATCCTGTCACGTGAACCCAGCAGCGGAAAATAGGTGCGCTCGGAAATCTCACCACTACCGCCCCGGAATTAGTCGAGCGGGCGGGGAAATTCCTATTCTATTTAGCAATTATATAAATTTTACCCAACTAAAAAATACATAATTTAAAAATACTCTCCTACAAGTTAAAGTCCTGTATTATACACGCGTTTACATTATACGCATATGACATATAAATATTTTACAAATAAAGGTATGCAAAGGTATTTTTACCTGTCACTTTTTAAAGAAAGTAATTCTTCATGAATTAAATCAAAAACTCATTACTTATTAAGCAGAATTGACCAGTGCATCATATTTTATTTATTTAAAAGTAACACTTATCATTGTAATATGTACATACTAAACTACTACTACTTTTTTACCTTATATTTTATATTCCATGCTATACTATGTTAATATATTATACTGTGAAACTGCATAATGTAGGCTACAATATTATATATATGTAAATACAAGGCATTTTTTATGTAAAGCGAATTTCAAACATTTTTATAGTAATACAAACACAAGTATTATTACTCATATTGTACACTATTTTATTTAATATTTCCCTATTTTCGAACTGTAGAAAAACATGAAATACTCCAGTGGGTGGGCTATAACTAGCTTGATAGTGTACTTAGTACTACTGCGCTCTCATTAGCTTTCCCGCCCTTGCCGCTACGTGACAAACGGTACGTCGGTATAAACAAATGGAGCACACTCAATGTTGGACAACCAAAACTTACGGTTTGTTGAAAACAGTTAAGTCGATCGCCTGCAAGTGAACACGTTCATATACTTTTTCCTACGTCTATATGAATGTATTTCCAAGTCAGCTAAATTATATTCACATCTCTTATTTTTCGATTCAAGAAAACGCCAACAAATGGCGTTAATTCGCATTTATTAAGCAAAGAGAAACTCCGTGTTAGTTCATACTCGTGAGCAGGAAAGTAACTAGTGGAGGTAGCTAGGTAGGCTAATGTTTAGCTTTAATCAGAGGAGGTGCGCACTTTTCCGCAACAGTTCAGATGGCTGTACGCTGGCTTTGCAGGTAAGGACGAAATTATAAAAGCGACGGAGTGGTGTTGATTTATTAAGACCCAGAAAACTGAAGTTATTTGGCCAAGGTGGGGCAGAGTCAGGTGATCAACGGTAGCCTAGCTTAAATAGAGACAATGGCATTCACAGAGCAGTGTACGTGGAAAGCTGAGTCCTGTTACTGCTTTGCCGGATCCAAAACGTCCACTTAAATCGTCTGTAAGGTTCAGTATTGTTTAAATTTATAAACTAAGTTGTTTTAAAACGAAGACTTTGCGGAGGAAGCCCCCTCGGATCGTCTGTGGGAGGGGCGACACCAGCCCGACCGCAGTCAGTCAGTAGTCAGTCAGTCGGGCGGTTGGTGTTGAAGCTGACCGGAGCAGCATCGCCACCTCCATCGAGCTGCCCCCCCTGAATTTTGGGATTATCCATCTGTGGATGCCACCGTCCTCCACGAACCGCCCTGCTGTGGCTGATGGAAACAGACATCCGTAAAAATGTGCGCGAATGTGTTCGGAGTTTTGAAAAGGTGAGAGAAAGCTGAACGATGCCGTAGGATGTGTGTGTGGATGAGGGATGTGTGTTTGTGTGTGTGTGGATGTGGATGTGAGGATGCAGCTGACAGCTCCTGGAGATGCTTTAGGGGTGTTTAGTGAGATCTGGAGGTGAGGTGATTTGCTGTGGTGATGCTGCATATTCTTATGGAGGTAGATACCTTGGCGAACCGGCTGGCCAAACGGGGATTTTCGGTGGTGACATAATGCGCAAAGCCGTGCAGGACCGGTGCAGGCAGCCTGGAGCTGGGGAAGGTGCCTGAACGGTTTTGGGGGAAGATTTAAGCACAGGGTGCACGATCAGATGCATGTTACCTCCAGCTCAGTTAGCCATCATGCTGTGTGACTCATGGGAGGGAAGACTGATTCCTACTTGCAAACCTATTCTTTCCTATCCTGGCGCCAACCCTTGGATCAAACCAAGGGTTGAAGTGTTTGCCAGGCTGGAGTGGATTTTACTCAGATTATCCTA
This sequence comes from Seriola lalandi dorsalis, assembly GCF_002814215.2. Taxonomy (NCBI): domain Eukaryota; kingdom Metazoa; phylum Chordata; class Actinopteri; order Carangiformes; family Carangidae; genus Seriola; species Seriola lalandi. Next base: position 508,281 of record NW_019525050.1, read on the forward strand.
ATAAATACTCAGATTTGTCATCTGTGGGCCGGCATGCATTCATCCACTATTCTGGAAATGCCCAGCCCCTCGCCCTCTTACGTAAAAGTACTTTATAGGGAATTCTGATACATAATCCTTTCTATTCTAATAAGTGTTATTGATGCTGTGGATAAGTACACATATTGTGGGCCACAGCATTCATATGCAACAATCACATTATGCTCACAGGCAGCTCTGCTGATAATGACAGCCTGTCTCATGATGCAACCTCTCCCCCTGAGCCATGTTCTCTTGCAAAAACTCAAATCCGTTCCTTAACGTAATCCTGTGTCTCACCGTTCACCCTGATATAGAAAGTTCACTTTGATGGTGGCTGGGTGTCTCTGTAAACGGTGGAAAGAATTCCCTCAGTGACAGTTTTCATACTCTTTCCTTTTCGTTCATCTGAGTTTTTAATTCATGATCTTTTTCAGTGCTGGAGGTTGCTCTTCATTTAAGGGGACTAGATTTTTTTTTACATTTTATCATGGATGGAATACTGATGTGGCCACGCTCAGGGGTCAGGGGGTCCCTATGCCAGAGCCTCTGTCTGAAGTGACTGTTATTAACATTAATAAAGAACACAGTGAGAGATCTCAGTTATAAATAGCGGTGTCCTGATCCTGATCAGAGTCTCTTAAAATCGAGTATCTGCCAACCAAATCAATCCAGTAATTGAAAAATGTTAATTTTTTCCTTCAAACAGCTGCACAGTCTACTGAGGCTACAGTGGAATTTCATACAGTCACAGTCAAATCACAACAGCAGCATAGCTTTGCCTCTAGAATATACGGTACAACCTGCATCTCAGGCCTGCATCTGATAATATTTTGCATGATGTGCTGTAGTATTTCGTCTGTGTCAGTGTGGATCTCTTGTGACAGAAAGCTTTTGACAGGAGTCAGACAGACTCGCCACATCTCCAGGGAGAAGCAAATATTGAGGTTCAGGTGCATTTTTTAAAACAGCAGCAGCAACTCAGATTTAGTCAGCTGCAGAATGTTGCTGCGAGAGACGCAAAACAACAAAACAGAAACACAACTACAAAGGGACAAAACACAACTACAACAAGATGCAAAACAGCTAGGAGGAGATGCAATTGACTAGAAAAAGACAAAATGACTACAAAGAGAAAAACAACCATAAAGAAACAGTAAAGAACTACAAAGGGACACAAAATGACCACAGAAAAGTTTAAAATGACTACAAAGAGACAAAGGGCCACTACTAAAGACACAAAATGATTACAAAGAGATGTAAAATTATTTAAAAAAGAGTCACAAAATCAACTACTAAAGACACACAAAATAAGAACAGATGCAAAACAGCTACAAAGAGACGCAAAAAGACACAAAATGACTTCAAAAATAGATGAAATTACTGTCCCTCCTCTTTAAACAGTGGTGTGTATACTGTGTCTTAATGAGCATAATGAACCCAGAGGAGTGTACATCACCAGAGGCAGAGCTGCCTCCACCTCTATGTACTGGCATCTCATGAAAATTGGGGCAACTACTCATTATTTCCATTGTGGAGTAATCTTACGATTATTTTCTCAATTAATCGGTTTATTATTTGGTCTATAAAATGTCAGGAAAATCACAAGTTCCCAGAACTCACAATGACACTTTAAAATGTCTTTTTTTTTTTTATCTGACCAACAATCCAAAGCACAAAAACTGAACTTTAAAATGATGTAAAACAGAGAGAAGCAGTAAATTCTCACATGGGAGAAGCTGGAATTAGCAAAGGTTTTGGCTCAAAGCATAATTTAATCGTTTAATTGTTTTCGGCTCTGACAAGAACTCTGTTATTAATCTGATTAGGAAGCAGCGTGTTGCTGATGACATTTTCAAAGTCGTGTTGAACTGGGAATACATCTCACTGCTCGAGGCACCTGTGACACACCTCATGGGGCCGTTTGACTGAATCTTGCTGCACGGCTGAGGAGACGTACTGAAGCGCTCCACATTTTTGGGTGTTGGTCAGCCACATTTATTTTCCTCTTCGGTATTTAAAGCTGGAGCGGCAGGCAGGATCTTTTTTTTTCTTTTCTTTTTTTATGAGGATTAGAGAGCTATCAGCATCATGTCAGCCAACAAGCCTGGGAGAATCGCACAGCAATACTCGGAACGGTTGTCATGTGGGTGTTCATCTTGTCGAGACGAAATGTAGGTTAACCTCATTCATTTTCTCGCACGGTTGTAAGCAGAGGATCTCATATGAATATATCATGTGGACACTTGTTCTTGTCTTGTCTTTAGATGGGTCTTTATTTGATTGATCTGAAGTCGTGTTGATTAAGAAACACGAGCAGACTCAACAAAAGAGGCCAAGGTCAAAAAAAGACACCTGTCTGCTGGTTTTAGGGACATTATCAGTCCAACACAGTTCTCACTGTTGAACTGCAACATATTTGGGATCCTAATGTCATTGCACTCTGCATATTGACACTAAATACTGCCTCGGCTAAATAGATCAGTGGCTGGGTTCGAATCATGGGAGGGGGGTTTAAGACTTGAGCCTCCTGAAAGAAGGAAAAGAATAACTGGTCGGGGTTGTCAAAAGGTTTATATGTCCTGTGCAGCTTAAGCAAAGAACAGAATCAGAATATTAAAATATGCTTGTCACATTCATGTCCTGAGTAAACTTATAATTCATGCAGCTCTGCCCTGCAGTTTATCTGCTGTCAGTTATGCCTGCAACATGATTGATTGGGAGACGTGCAGGGTATTTATGTGTCATGACTCGTGGGCTGCTGTCATGTGTTGTTTTGTTTTTTCTGTGTGTAATTATTGTGCGTGGATTTGGTTTCAGTTCAACGACAGGCTACTGGAGCTCACATCCCAGCAGCCTCTCTCGTCTCATCAGCACCCTCCCATCGCAATTTTTTTCCACGCAATGGCAAATCAATTATGAAACAAATTAGTTATGAAACTACTAACATCAGCCCACTGAAATTTTTATTTTAACGAATATATAAGGTCTGTCTTTGTCCTTCTGACGTGGTCCATGGGTCTAACAGGTTTTTTGTGTTTTTGATCAACTGTTAGTTGCTAGAACGACTGATCAGCTGATACATTGGTCAATACATCAGTATTGGCACATGCTTTACACCCAGTGTCTTTATTAGGTACACCTGTACAGTCTAATGCAGGCCAGTACAATCTTCTGCCATAAAGTCGAGTTATGAAATGTAATGTTGAGTTTTTGTCGACACTGTCATAGAAATGTTGATTCACTTATATATTTAAGGACTTTAGCACTTTCATAGTGATGGTGGTTCTGTCCTGGACTGCATTACATTTAGATGTGTTTATCTAAAAAGATGAATATTGGTATCAGCTTCAAAAGTCCACTATCAGTCGGACTGCAAATTGATCCTGCAACAAATGGTACTCACTAGGTTCAGCTCTCAGAGGCTTTTTTTCTTTTCTCACCACATGTGGTAACATTACTGGAGACCAGCAACGATTTGGAAAGTGACTGCACAGTAGTAGAGCTTCAGGACTGCTCACACATAAAATGGATTATTTTCATGTGTAATGACTCTGTAGCCCTCAGGCTGGATTTGAGACATGTTGAGGATGACAGAATTTCCTGTAAACTGGAGATTCAACACTTTATCCTGGGCTTTTTTTTTTTTCGTCCATGATTTTAATGATTTTCTTTTTTCTCCAGTGAAGCATAACGGCTTTTGTTGTAATGTCAAAAAGTCATATGTTATAAGTGTAATATCTTGTGTCCTTTACCCAGGAATGTCACTGAGAGAAAACCGTGTTGGCGTCAACACAGAAATGCCACATTATCTACATGTTAAGTAGCATGTGAAACAGGGCTAGAGGCGTTTACATCCAGCCACATTGTTGTAAATTCCTCTGGACTTTTGGAGATTTAAATGTTTGGCTGAGGTTGCAGAGATTGTCTTCTCTGTCAGCTGCTCTGGCACGGATCCAGACATTAGTTGGAGGTCCTTTTCAAGCAGCGCTAGCTGCGAAAATATGAAAAGAAACTTTTGAAGTAATCCAGCCTTTCTGGACAGTAAACAATAAATTTAGCTCTGCTGAGGCTTTGTTTCTCCCTGCTCTGTATTGTTGCTCATTGTCCTGACTCTTTCATGCTGCCTTTTTTCAGCCTGTTTGGGAAGCCCTTTGATGGTGGGAAAAGGATGGACCATGGCGGTCCACAGCAGCAGCAACACCATCCAATGGAGCAGCAGCATCAGCCGTACAATCCGCAGCACCCTGCGATGATGCGGCTGTATGAGGTCCAGAAGGAGGTGGCGTCTCTGGGGCCTCAGGTCTGCACCTTCAGCGGCCTGCAGAACGACCGCGACTACAAGCGACTGGAGAGAGAGCTGACCCGGCTGCTGCTGGAGGTGGACCAGGTAGACACGGAGGGTAAACCGGAGCTGCAGGGGGCACGAAAGAGGGCAGCGCAGGAGGTGGAGGGCCTCCTGCGGTACCTGGAGGAGAACGCCACTCATCCATCCCGTGTGGCCATTGAGCAGCTGAGCAACGAGGCACGGCAGCTGGTGGACGAACGCGTGGTGGCGCCTCAACGTGCCGGCGGGGTGGCGGAAATAAACGACGAGCTGGTGGACGCCCTGCAGGAGATCGTGCTGAGGCTCACCCAGGTCAAGACCGAAGGCAGGGTGCCGCTGCGCAAAGCACGTTACCGGGCGCTCACACGCTTGTGTGCAGTACAGGACGTGATCGAGGGGCGCACGCAGCAACAGACCCTCTCCCTGCCGCTGTCCGGAGACACCCATGAGGCCGTGCACTGCATCAACCAGGTGATGGTGAAGGTGAGCGTGGCCCGCAGTCAACTGGTGGCCCTGCTAATGGGCCTGAGCGGGAGGGACAGCTGCGCCCACCTGTCACGCATCCTGACGGAGATGCAGGTAGAGCTGGACGCGCTGGATGTTTCCGGGAACGCAGCGATCAGAAATTACAGGAAACAGGTTGTGGAGGAGATAAACGGGCTGCTGAAACATCTGGACCTGGAGGGGGAGGGAGACGACACGCGCAGGTAGGCATAAAGGATGTAGTATGCAGATTACGGCTGCAACGAAAGATTATTATCAGAATATTTTTCATTAATCCATTAATTTTAGTTTATAAAATGGCAGAAAATCTCGGTCATAATTTCCAAGATAACGTCTTCATGTCTGCTTAGTCAGACCAGCAGTTCAAAACCAAACATGTTCAATTTATTATCACAGAACACTGAGAAAACCAGTAAATATTCACATTGAAGCTTCAGTGCTCTTGCTTTAAAAACGGTTAATTGATTATCTAAATGGACGAACTGACTAATTGTTTCAGCTGTAGTCCGTATTGAACTCTTTACTTCAGAGTGTGCCTGTGCTGTACTTACACTGCACATTTACTGATGTTGTTGTACTTCACTTCCGCGTGGATAATGAACTGTAGGAGGGACTGGGATGTGTTGTTAAATTTTGATTTGAATCATTGTGCACTGTCAGGAGTGAATTAGACTCACATCAACAGAGAATCACTGATACCAATTTTTTCAGGACCAATACGCCTACCAAGTGCTCCATTATGTAAAACGGCACAGACTTCAGCTCTGTTTCAAAAACCACTTTGTCCCCCAATTCTGGTTTTCTATTACAGGAGAAAAAGACATATGCACTAAAATAACAAATCTCACTGAAAAAGAAAATGTGTGGATGCTTTTACACACAATTTTGACATCTCAATTTTAAAATGTATTTGTTTGCAACTGTCAGATCAGCCAGAGTAAAAATATTGAGTTTTTTTCTCTAAAATGTGGCATACCACACATTTATATTGACTTTACTAGACTTATGCTTTTATTTTGGCGGTACACTTGTCTCCTTGTCTTAATTGTGATTCCCTGGAGGTGGGTTGGAGCAGCTTCGCCTCCCCTCAGCCTGGCACAGCTGGTGCTTTGAATCACCACACTGCAGAAAGACGTTTTCCCGCCTGACGTTTAAAGCTTTTTACTGCACTGAAGTGACGCTCACCGAGACATCAGGACGTGTTAATTCAAGTTCCCTGGGCCGGGCGATAATTCAGCAATATTGAATTCTAGCAAAATCAGACCGTGATGATTGGATCTTATCACGTTACTCAATGATCATTTCAAACACAGTTGATTGCTTTGTGAATCAGTTTGGTTTTAGGTTGAATTTTGTGCACTTTGTTTATTCGGTACACCTGCGCAGGCTAATGCAAGTTTTCTGCAATAAAGTCCACTTTTCTATTGTTTTTATATATTTATCATAGAGGTGTTACCTCAATTATATTGTTTAGCACTGAGGTCATAGTGATGATGTTGTATCAGACTGCATTATAATCAGATGTGTTCCTAATATTTTTATTTGAATATATTTATGCCACTAAAAGCTGAACGTTATGAGCATTATGTGTTAGACTGTATCAGATTGCACAGGTGTACCTGATACAATGGACACTGAGGGTTTGTGTTGATACTGTAAAATATCTATATTAATACTTTGGTACTAGAACCAGAGCTGTAGAGTAGAAGTGAGGGGAATAGTGGAGGCAGGGCCCTCTGAATTAAAATGTAGTTTTTGTCTGCAGTAGTTTGGACAAAAACAGCTCATCTCAAAGAGCAGTGACTACACTGATGTTGATGACTTCAGGCAACATGTGCAGTAAACAAGTAATTTCAAAATGAAATAAAAGCAGGCTGCCAAAAGAAGAGATAGAAAACGATCACAGGGAAAGCAGCTGTGGAAAAAACAGCTGTGTACACAACTTGATAGCAGTGTTTCTTTGGATAGCTAGCTAATATTAGCTTGCTGATAAATGACAAGCACAACAGGCACAAAGAGTGGATCAGCTGTATTAGCGTAATCAAGTAAAGTAATAATCCTATGCTTTTTAAATTTTTATACTTTTTTTGTACGTTTTATATTCATTCCTTTGGAAGCACTTGGAAACGAATTCTTCAAACAAAACATGATTCTTATTTGGTTGCCTTTTATTTTGAAATACAGTACTTATGCTTCCTGTTTTTTCAGGTATGATTTGGCACAAAACAACTCCATACGTGAGATCGAGGCTGTGCGAGCTCACGTGTCGCACCTGCGAGAGGGCATCCTGCGGCACTGCGCCATGGGCGACCTCGGCTTCAGACCCAAAGCTGAGCTGCAAGGCATGCTCACGCACCTGGACCAGGTGGACACGGCCAAGAACCCGTGCATCAGAGAGGCTCGCCGCCGCGCCGTGGTGGAGGTCCAAGCTGTGATCACCTTCCTGGACCTCCGTGAGGCCCTTGCACGCCGCCAGCCAGGCCCCAACGAGCACCCGTCACACCGGGCCGTGTGGCTGGTCCTAGGGAGCCTCTCGGACCTCCAGGCCCAGGTGCTGGGCTTTGACGGCAAGCGGGTCGACAAGAGCTACATGATGCTGGAGGAGCTACTGACCAAGCAGCTGTTGGCGCTGGACGCCGTGGACCCGCTGGGCGACGAGACGACCAAGGTGGCGCGGAAGCAGGCGGTGAAGTTCGCCCAGAACATTCTCAACTACCTGGACATGAAGACAGACGAGTGGGAGTATTGATTCAATAAAAAACACAGTGTGGGAGACGTGGGCTGGGACGTCGCTGCAGGAAGGAGAGGAGCTGATAATGTGTGTAAATAAATAAAAAAAACGGTACGTTATCATTCCACGGGCTGTAAATATTGACTCAAATCCCCAGAATGCACTGCAGCAGCGCTTTTCTTTGGTCTCTTTGTGGTAGTCGTGGCTGACCCCGCTGAGAAGTCAACAACACAGAACTCCTTTTGTGAAACACACTTTGAAAAACAATTTTTTTTTGTGCTTTTTGAAGATTTTCTTTTTAAAATCTCCAATATATATGTGTGTGTGCGCGTGCGTGAGTGTGTGCGCGCGTGCGTGAGTGTGTGTGTGTGAGAGTTGTCGTCGTTGCTGTCGTATTTGATGTGTGTGGTTGTTGAAGCCTGCTGCCAAAGCACTAAATAATGCCTGTTAACAGTGGTCGTATCCTTCAGACTGAGCTTGATATCGATAAATTACTCGAGTGTGGTGATTGTTTCGCGGTGGCTTCCCCGTCTGGCCTGATTAATTGGAGTGTTCGTTGCTAATGGAGACAGCCAATGCATGTTTTAAATACAGTGACCTAATTAGAGAGAGTCCACTGATACCGTGAGGAGCAGGGCTGGGTCCAGATTGTGATACCTGTTGGATCTGTCTCTGGTTTTAGATGCCGAAATGTCAAAAAGTATGAAAAAAATGAAATGTCACATAACTGGAGCATTTTCCTTTATTTTGCTGCAGTTTGTGTAGAAATCAAATTTGATCGGATTCTATTCGGCAAAGCAGATGCTGCAAACAAATGTCAAATGGAGAATTCATTGAATCTGCAATGAAATGTGCTTTTATACAATTGCGAAAGATTTTTTGGAAGCAATATCTGAGGTGAAACATCAGAAACAAACATCAGCTGGTACTGAAGCCAGGCAATCTGTGTTTAAACAGAGGGAGGACAGTGGGAGTCTGCATTATTGATGTAAGGTCATCCTCCACTCCTGCGTGACCCTGTTTATCCCCTCAGCATTTGGTCCGTGTCTCTGGTAGCGCTCCAATCCACACGGCTGTGGCAAACTCCCCAAAATCCTGCAGACCACAGCTGTCGTGGGCAAACGGTCAAAACGACAAACGAATGAAGTCGAGCCTCTGCACAGAAGCATCGATTAAGTTAGGAGCCCAAATCTGTGTCGAGCTGTAATCTTGCGAAGCAGCCTTCCAGCTGTGAGCAGGATGTCTAAAAGATAAAAGTACTTTTCCATTTGCTTGTGTAGCTGTTAGTCTGTAATATGTTTCAGATGTTTGTTGTGACTTTGTATGTAGTCTATAAATGGATCAGGTTTGAATTCAGAGATGGAGGAGAGGAGGCGAAATTTTGCTGTTGCTGCTGCTTTTGTTTTTTTTTGTTTCTACCCACTGCTTTCTCCTGACGGAGGACTGTGAGAGGTCCCTGGGGAGAGGAAGAGGAAAGGGAGGTTGAGGCGGTGATATCCACTGAATTGACACATCAAGGCTGAAGCTCGCAGGGCCGACAGTCGGGCCCTGTGCGGTAGAGAGCGTTGACGGTGATCGCAGTCGACAGAGCCTTCTAGAAACTTCTCGGAGCTGCTGCCACCGCCGCTGCTGGAGACGGTGGGAGGGAGGGAAAGGACTGGAAGAGAAGTCCAAATCTCTGTGCCTTTATTTTCACCCCCTTCCCTTTGAACCGGTTTGTGTAGAAGCAGCCTCGTGGTGCAGCGGCTGGATAAAGAGCAAGCAGCTGCTCGCTTTTAATACGAATCGATGCACAAGAATGAGGAAACTGAAGCACTGAATGTGTTTATGGAGAGCACCTTGGCCATTATCGCCAGAAGAAAATTTGCACTACTTGTCGGAAATTAAGGCTTTTTGAAATCAGTATTTATTCCCTGATGAGCAAGATGGTGATCAATAAATCGTGGTGACACACCGACTGACGACGCTCCTTGCAGCAGGCAATAAAATGAGTCACATTGTGCTTTCACACTGCGAACAGCCTCAACTAGAGCAGCTCTGTTACTCTAAAAGCAATTAGGCAACGGTAACTGAAAATCAACCAACAGCTGATTAAATTACTTCCCAGCTTCCTGCTGACCCCAAAATATGGCTTCCTGAAGAGATCGGTTTTGAGACTTTAATGTCTGCAGAATTCCTGACTCTGAAACCAGCAGCTGACCAAACAATCACACCTCATTTAGTAGCTTTTAGTTTTGGAGCTTTCAATTATATCATCAAATGACGTCTTCTGATGGCCTCGGCTCTGCAGAGCTTTTTAACATCTTTCAGCTTATTGTTTTGGTTTTCTTGCAACTTCTATGTTTTGCTTTGGTCTCTCCGCTCTAACCAGCAAAAGGCAGCTGATTTCAGCCAAAAAGCTCTGGTAAACCCACTGTACACAACCTGCTCAGCACCAAGCACCAGACACACACAGTTTGAGAGCAGCTGGTGAACATAGTGCAGCGTTTAGCAGCTAAAAAGCCAGATATTTCCCTCAGGAGCTGGTGGAGACCAAACACGGAGCTAAAACAGCAGGAATTACTGGGATTAGATTCAACAGATCGACACAAACACAACTGCAAATGAATGATAATGTTGTTGTGTGTCTGCTGTGCCGACTGTTCGCTCACATCAACATTATAAACTGGTAAAAGAAAGATCTGATAATGCAGGATTAAAGATGGGGATCAAGGCCAACATAGATGAGATTTGAAGGTCATTTTACATTTCCATGATAATTAGGTGAACTTTGTCTCCTAATGAGGATCATGTGATATGATAGAAATGTCCAGAAAAGCTACTCAATGGACTATGAGGTGAGATTGTTTTTCCAACAAGCAAAACATTTGTTTGCTTATGAATTAAAACACCTCAGCGATATAGAGGAAACCTATCTGATCAACTGATTGACAGCGAATGATCAGGAAACGAAGATTGCTCGTCAGCTGATTTGTCCTTGTTCCTTCCGTAGGAACGTTTGCTCTGGTTGCTCGCAGTATGACCGCACAATAAGGGGTTAAATTTCTCGATAGTTTCCGGGCAACAAGTTACTCAAATGTGATTAAAGCAACAAAGCTGAAGCGAATCTTTAGGTCTTTGTTGCTCATCCCCAGCTGCCTAAAACGTTGTCCTGTCTTTCACAAAACCACGGCCGGTGAACTCCCACAGAACCTTTTTATCTGCAGAAAGCTGCTCTTTTCGGGCACAAAGCCTGCAGCTCGGCCTCCTGGGCGTGGAGCTGACTCATGTGGTTGAAAATTCGATTAAACAGTGTTCATCAAACATGGTCAGCCTGCCTGGCTGCTGTTGCAACAGATGCTTTCTCACAGCGAACCTTATGCTCTCTCAGACCAAACCAACCCGGACACACCTTAAGTTCACATGCTCCTTTTTGTATGCAGTAATATATATAATATATATAAAATGTACATTTAGTCCTTGCAGTTCACTGCATTTCTGAACATTGCTTCCTTTTTAAATATACGTTTGAATAATTTATCAAAAGTTTTACACTGTATAAAGAAATGTTACTTAGATCTTTTTCTGTCTCGAAGCTTCTGTGTTTTTTTTGTTTTGTTTTTTTTAAATTCAGTATTAGTGGCGCCTCCATGTGTGGGCGTTCTGGCAACCATACAAATTTATACTCTGCGGTTGATAAGTACAGACTTAAAAGGGAGGATGGCAGTGAGTTAAAGCACCGTTTTGCTGAAGTCAAGGTTTTTGTTAGAACCTCTGCCAGAAAGATGAAGCAAGCAACACCTCAGAAACGTCAGCGCTGCTCCTCCGAAACTTTGCTCTTTGTATATGGAAAGTGATGCAATTAGATCGAAACACAAACATTTCACTTCTGAATTCATGGGGAATTGTAATTGATAAGTGTTGTAAGTTCTGCAACGAACATTTATCTTTTATTGTCAATTATTTTATCGATAATCAATTCGTTGTTTGGTCAACAAAGTCATTCCCAGCCCAAGATGACGTCTTCAAATGTCTTTGTCTGACAAACCCAAATAAATAGATCAGTGACAACTAAGAACCAGAAAGTTTCTCATCTAAGAAGCTGAAACCAGAGAATTTTGTCAGATTTTCTTAAAAAAAAAGAAAAAAAGAAAAAAAGACTGAAAACAATTAATTGATTATCAAAATAACAACTAATCATTGCAGCTCTATAAAAATCCATTTTGTTGCATTTCTCCATTTTTGTGGTATAGAAAATCTACTCTGACCAGTTTTTAAAGAAAAACTTTTTCTAAGAACAATGTTACTTATTCCAAAAAGGGGCATGAAATGTATTTTGGAAAAAAAGTAATTATATTGATAAACGATGGAGATTTGTTGAATCCCATTACAACGCAAAGTCACGTCTGAGTGAATGAGAAGTGGAAGCGATAACAGTATTGTTTAAAATCCTTTTCCCTTACCACCGATATTGTTGGTATTTAACACTAGAAATGACAATAGATTTCAGACTGATCAATGGGTAAATGTACAACATCCCTATATAATTATTATGTCCTTTTTATTATTGTGAAAATGTGCAAAAAAGAAGAAAAAAAGGCTTGTACAGAGGTCAGCCTCCTGACACTTAATAAGTTATTATATGTTATTATAGACATGAGCATGTCACCCCAAAAATTCCTATGAATGGGGATCAGAAAATACCTGAATGGACGGTTTGGATTTAATCTTTCTGAACCGGTATTCAAACCTTTTACCCTCAGCTAAAATACTCTAGTCTAATCCTGTTGTCTGTATTCAGTCGTCTCCACAGACGCCCTGTGTTTTCCCAACACACAGGCGGACCGCTAAAAGCAGCTCAGGGTCGTCAGGAGTTTCTGAACTTGGTGGCACTGGAGTCCATTAGTCAGGAGTTTAAAAGATTCAGATCCTGTGGGTATTTAAAGTCGGCTGTCTGACTTCTATCAGCCCTTTACAGGACGATGCATTTACACTGAACAACAAACAGGTTGAATAACTTGCAGATTTAGAGGTTTAAGGTTTGATTTTTTTCCTGCCCTAGGTTGAATGTAGTCATTGAAGAATGTTTTGTCCTTGTCTTTTCATTGAACCAAAGTTTATTTCAATAAGGTGAGATCAGTTGGACATCAATGATAATTATCAGGTGGCGATGATGGAAGCAAAGAACTGTCCGACAGAATCCATATTTACAGTTACACCAGCTCAAAATCCTTTATTTTTGTTTACAGCACCCACATGACCACACCTGACCACACCTGACCACACCTGACCACACCTGACAGTGAACACTCTTCAGTATTCAGGTCCAGTTTAAAGATCAGCAGCCAGCTGCACCAACTAAATGTAGGTTTGAGCGTTTTAACTCTTCAGTTTCACACTCACTGCTTTGTTCAGTTGAAACCAAGTCGCCAATTTATATTAATGAGACTTAGAGGAGCCGTGAGAGTTTTATCAAGCTTTTAACTCTTGTCAATATCACAAACAAGTGAATGTTCAATTTTTACTTTTAAGTTATATCTTAATACGTCGTAACTAACTAACTTCAAGTTATAGCAACTTATCCACTACATTCAAACTAAGCTGCGTTCAGACTTACACATGTCTGGTGCAACAGGCTGCTCGATCCAGTAATTAGTCGATGAGGTGATAAATGACTGTAGAAAAAATGTCCAGAAAGATGGAAGAAATTTACCAGAAGGGAGAAAAACCTTCCTTATTGAGCTGTTGCAAAAACCTTTTTATTTACACGCACTTTTTTTATGTTCCTGAGTCACTGTTGGTTGTTACTGCTTTGCCTTTCTTTCTGCAACTGACAGGAATTTATTCTGTGACAGAATTTAATTTAGTTTTCTTTTTTTCAAATATATGTTTTCTTAAGTCGCCTTTTAACTGCATTGATTGTGACAGGCTTTTGCTGTTTCTCCTCCGGGACGCGCTTGTACAAAAAGCACACTGAGACTGGAAAAAAGAAACTAACTAAAAAAAACAAAAACAAAACAAGTTGTGTGTGAATGCTCCATGGATGGTTGTGTTTTGAATTTGTATTCCCACTGCAAAATAAAGACAGCGTGTCTTGATCAGTGTTATGTTAATGCGTTTTTAAAATTTTCTTTTTTATTCCTGAGTCTGGCAGCTCTCCGGAGGAAACTTGAAGACCTGACAAGCTTCTTTAAAAGTGATCACAAGCTCGACAAACTTTTAAAATGCCTAGTCAGGGTTATTTTAAGAAAACATACAGTATCGCCATGGGAGGCCGGATAAAAGACATTTCATGCATCACAAACTCTCTCCTCGCTGTAGATGTGCATTAAAATTTCAGCTGACACTCAGAGCAGGTAAAGGGTTTAGTGTCTCTTACACAAGGGCTTTCTGACTGCTGCAGGAATCAAACCTGTGACAGGACAGTTCTGTTAACATCCGCCCCCAAAATCTGAGCAGTGATTCTGAGATTCTAGTCCATTTAATCATTAATTATCTAAAAAAAAAAAAAAAATTCTCATAATAATGTAAAGTTTGAACAAATACAGCTCCTTGACAACTGATCATGGAGTGTCGAGGTGCTTTTAGGGAGCAGCAGCTTCCTCTGTGGTGTCTTGTCTTTGACTCCATGCTTTATGATTTGTGTTTGATGGACTCATCAACAGAGATTTTAACCGGCTCCATTGATTCCTTTAAGCCTTTTTTTTTTTTTACCTCTGAGCAGCTGCTTTGTGTCTTAGGAGTCATCTTAGCTGGACGCCCACTTCCAAGGAGAGTAGCCACAGTATTAAATCATCTCTATTTACATACAGTTTGTCTGACTGTGGAGTGATGAAGATCTAAACTCTTTGAGATGACTCAGCTTCATACTAATCTACTATTCCTGATCCTAAGGCTTCTGGGCCTTCTTTTCACGACTCATTGTTCACATCATAAACTGCAAACTCAACGTCTTTTAGTGTATTTTTTGTATAAATCAAAGTTTCTCCAACCAAAACCTCCAGTCTGGTTTCATTGACTGACTCTAGTTAGTTTTTGTTGACGCCGTGAGCATCCTTCACATACTTTCTCCAACCTACACTGTGAGTGTTTGAAGGATGTTTTTTTAATATGGACAAGAATAATACATTATTAATTAAAACAGATTGTGTTTGTTCATAATTGTAACCTGAACAAATTTATACATAAATGGAGATAATTAAGCTGCAGATTCAGGTGATAAATTCTCAGCAGGTCCATCACTGCCAGCGGCCCCTCTCACACTGTCACATCATCATTTCATGCATTTCTATTATAAAATATCAATTATAGCTCCAGGGCAAAAGCCTCAATATTACACTATCACTAACATTTAAGAGCGCTGCCAATCTACCTAATTAATTCAGAAGAAATACTTTATTAATCAACAGTAATGACACAGTATTACAATTTGAAACACCGTTGATGAGCGTGACAATGACTAATATCGCAGGACTGGATGGGATCTGAAAGATAATTTAATTTCCTTATCACCCACTATTGTAGATCTCAAGTCGTTTGAGTCGTTCTTGTGGAGTCAAAGACCTCGTCCCTAGAGCGAGGTTAAGGTTGAGTCACTCAACTGTTTTTTTCAGCTCTTCAGAGGTCAGAGGTCAGAGATTTCATGACTGTCCAGCTCTCTGAAAGCATACACGATACTCCCTCCCCGTTGGTGATGGGACGCAGCTCAGGGATTTACGGGGTTTTCCCAGTGATGACAACACCAGGGAGAAATCTGGACCGGGACAAGACCACGGTCACGTTTTCCAGTCGCTTGACCGCCGGGCCGCCTCCACAGAGACACTCTCTATGTGTGGGATCAGACGACCTTTCACACTATGACCGGCCGACACTGAGTCACTCTCAGCTAAAGCTCACGTCCGCTCTCCATTACAAGCACTGAGAAAACTGAGTTACCCTCAGGTCAGGTAGATTTACATGTTGTGGATTTAGCTGTTGTTTTTCATTCAGTGACAGATATTCAGTCAAATGCAAAAGGCAGAACAAATTCCTTGACTGCCAAATTTTTTCTTTGTAGAGAATTTCTGCCAGATGCCAGATTGATTTCTTTGACTCTGAAGCCGTGCCAGACTACTTGCTGGAGGGAAACATAGTAAGTGGGTCTAATCTGCTTAATAAAACTTAAAGACAGGCTTACATTGCTGAAACTAATGGATAGACATGTACAACGTCCAAAAATGTAAACATAACAGCTCTTCAATATTTTTTTAACTCGTCATATCCAATTTGTTTTTTCTTCGATTTTTTTAAAAGGTCAATGTTTTAGAGATGACACACATATTTGTATGTATCTAATTTGAGTTCAATACTACTTCACTAGGGAAACAAGGTGTATCCAGTGGCCAAATGATTTACACACATATAATCACAGCGTCTATAGTTCGATTATTCCCAGCCAGCGCACCCATCTCTCTCTCTGCCCTACTTTCCTGTTTCTCTATAAACTCAAATACCAAAAAAAAGTTGCTATATTTGTATATAAATAACTAGTGAAAAGTCATTTCAGCTTAGTCCCATTTACTAACACATGCTAGCAACTGAATTTGCTTGTATTTGAATGCTAATTTTTGCTAATCAGCACCAAATAATAAGTAAATCTTAGGCTTGATTGGAATGTCAATCATTTCAAGGTATTTGATCATAAACTGAAGTATTGGACAAAAATAAATCTTCACATGATAAATGTACAAATTGAGAAGTTAAGGGATCATCAAACTACTATCAATGCTGAGGGGCAACAAGCCATCCAATAGTTGTTGAGAAATTTCACTCAGAACCACAAATATCAACCTCACGGTGGCGCTAGACAAAAAGTCAAAGCATCAGAAGTCGAGATATATTTCACAGTGGAGTGAAACCTTTGTTGTCAGAAGAAAACAGGGGATCACCAAAGTTATTAAGATTCATCCTCTGCCTTTAAGTGTCCTTCATTAGTCGGGTCCACTCATTTCCTACTGCTGAAATATTATGTCTGAATCCTCCTCCTCCTCCAAACCACCGTATATCTACAAACATGAAGAGTTTAAAAGTAATCCTATATACATGGTGTCAGGATACACTCCTGATGAAATATTAATGTTGAGAGGAATGATAATAAAAACATTAAACTTGTTATTTAACACAATCCAGCTGCTGATGGTACGCTGACATTTATTTTGGGCAGAGCTACTTGTCTGTGTTAGAGGCTGTTATGTGTCTTCCTGAGAGGAAACCTGTAATTTTCCTGCGTCAAAGCTGCAACTGAGGAGATAATGAAGAAGCTTATTTTCAGTAGTGGGGGTTGGGACTCCTTGAGACGACCCAAGACAAATTTCAGATGGTCACCAGATGTTTCTGCTACACAAAAAAACTCCTATTTCTTTATTTTGATCTTTAATTTATGCAATTATTCTTAAGAAATACAGAATAATTTCTTCTTTTCAGGCTACTAAGAATGATACTAAGAGATAAACATCCTTCCAAAAATAAATCTCTTTTCCATGACCCCTACGTCGCCAAGACAACGGGTTTAGGCATGCTAGCATTTGATTAACTGAAAAGGCGGGGGCTATCTGAATGCTCACATCATGTGAGAATATCACAGTGGTACCTAACGTCACCAGAATAATGTCAACTGATGTTATCTAACCAAGTGTTAACTATGATGTTTTTAATCTTAACTATACATTTGATTTATTTATGGAGTGGCACGGTAAGGCAGTGGTTCGAACTGTCGCCTCACAGTGAAAAGGTTCTGAGTTCAAACCCCGGGCCTGGGGCACGTTCTCCCCATTCCTGCGTGGGTTCTCCCAGAGTGCTCCGGTTTCCTTCTGCAGTCCAAAGACATGCACATTAGGTTTATTGGCGACTCTAATGCCTTACTATAATCAAACGCTTTTATGACAATTTATACCTTACTATACTATGACAATTTTTATAACATTTTATGCCTTAATATACTATTGTAACCCTCTGTTGCCAATTATGCTCTGACCAGCAGAGTCCAGTAAAGCAGTACCTGATATTAGACTGGGCTACTATTTCAATTTGAAATGATCAGGATCCTGAGTTCTTAGCTGTTGATGTTGAGCTGGCTTAAATTTCTAATTTACAACTACATGTAAATTATAAATGAAAATTATAGACAATATAGAAATAATAATAACCACAGAATGTATGTAGTTACATTCCACAGTAAATAACCAATAAATAATAGTGCGGTGCCTCCAAGGAAAATGTGGAACTGTTAGCGTCACACAAGTAAAAAGTTCAACCCTGAGAAATGTTCAAAAATATTACCAAGCGCTTGGATTTCTAAAAGTTGGGGCCCACAAGTTGGTGCACATGTGAAGAAAACAAATCCTTAGCGACACACTGCTGGTGCAGTTCCGTCTGCAGTTACTCACGCGACCACGACACACAGTGCAGAAGGGTCCCGAGGCAGGTAGATGATGATGATGATGATGATGATGCAGCAGGTAACTGTCTGTGCAGTCACGTGGGTCCCGCGTGCTGAGTCCTGACAGGAAGCGCTAATTACCGTCAGCTGCTCCTCTTCTCCTCCGTCCTCGGGGGGGAAACGACGCCCGGTGTTTACAGCTGAATGTCCCTCACAACTTTCAATGCTAATGAAAACAACAAACGTGACTAACCTGACTTCACCTTCACTTCCACACTGAAGAAAAAACGAGAAAAAAACCTTTAGTTTTTTAGTCTGCAAATGTTGTTCACCTCGACGTTAAACTTTGTCACCTGCCGAGCATCTACACTCAGCTCACAGCACACCTGTCGGTCTTCTGTCTCTTTCTTTCGCCCACCCCCAAAGTCAGCTCTGATTGGTCAGGATTACATCACTCATAGTAAACTGAAAATTCATTGGCTGAAAAACTAGGAAACTGAACATGACAATAAAGCAAAGGATCAGGGTAAATGTAGTCTTTTAGTTCAATTTACCTGTATTTTAAAGAAAACATTCTCTTTCATTCTTATCATTTATCCCCATTTTTAAAAAAGGTCCCAACATTATAATATATATATATATATTACGTTTTTATGTCTTACTACACTTTGACGTTTTTGAAGTTTTTATGATTTATCATACTATGATTTTTTTGCCTTAGTATAATATGACTTATGACATATATATGACACATATGTCCCTGTATCAAGAGTGATGTTATCACATGTGTCATCTATATATGTATATATATATATACATCCTCTTGATATATGAAGATATATGTTTTTAACATAATAGTAAAATACAACTTTATTAAAACAACATGCTTCTTATAAAAATAAAAAATAATTTCTTATTTCTTTCTTTCTTGTCTATCTTTTATATTTACATGTATAATATGAACATATACTGACAGGCTTGGGATAAATATACATATATATATATATATATATATATACAGTATGTAACATATATCTATAATATAAACAAATATACTCATAATACATGTTTCTATTAGCTTGACATATATGTCAGTATATGATATTGTTCCAATTTCTAACATGTTTCATATGTAATTTTTGCAGTTTCAACACATTAAATTTGCGTACTGGCATTCCTGACTGTAAAGTCCAGATCTTACATATTAATAAACTATTTGGTTGACAGCATTAAAAAGCCAATCTCTTTGTTTTGGACGAGTGGAAACCAAACCTACGCCCTTGCTTGCATAAACATTTTAAAAAGTAAGGATGTACCTACTGAATATCTTCCCTCTCCAGACTCCATAGTGTTCTTTTGTAGTTGTAGAACTGGTGAAAGACAAACAAAAATCCCTTTATCAGCATCATATTGAACATCTATGTTTCTCATACAACCACCAGAGGGCAACACACACACACACCTCAACTCTGCGGGCAGCCTGTTAGGCAGCAGGGGGGTGTAAGGACAGAGTAGCTCTGGGTGGCAGTAGACAGCAGCTTGTTGATTGCATAAGCCGTAATAAACACCTCAACGACTGCATGGATCACCACAGCAACGTCAATACTTACAGGCCGCCAGGGCTTTAATGAGATTTTTTATGAAGAATGGTCCAATTCAATGCTGCACATGATATAAAGGTCACCATTCAGTATCTATAAAACACTAAGCAGAACAGCCTGTTACATGTTTTTGCTCGGTCAACCACACAGCAAACTGAGGAGAGTCAAAAGTCTGGTGTTGATGAGAAGAAGTCACAAATCTCACTCTATGTTGAGCTGATTTAACTCTGGTTTTAATGTATAAATAGTAAAGCCACATTTACACCAGAGACAACACCATGTATAATTAATGACACTGCAAGCAAATCCATTTTAAAGATTTTGAGCAGGCTAACAGTGTTATCCTTCAACTGTATAAAGAGCCAGTTGCTCCATTATGATGTTAAAGTTTTGTGCATTGATCCAGTGAATGCATCGATTTAAGAAAAAAGAAGATTTGAGTCTGTAGACCTTCTTTGGGAGAAATGTTTGACCCCATGGAAATCCATCCCCTTGCAATGAGATCAAATAAAGCACATCTGTGCTGTATCACGCAAGTAATCCTACACATGGGAAATGCAGTTTCCCAATCCAGTAGGTCCCATGATCTAAATACACAAGAAACGAAAGAAGATGGGAACATACATCGATTTGTGCTACTATTAACAATTATTTTCTCAATTAATCAGTTGTTTTATCTGAAAAAAGTGAACAATACCTACTGTAATTCTCCAGAGTCCAAAGCAACATATTCAGTTTGCTTTGTTTGTCTAAGAGCCTGAAACCTAATATTTTATTTACTAAAATGTATGATAAAGAAAATCAAATCCTTAATTAGAAAAGGTAGAACTATTTAGCATTTTTAATTGATTATGCAAATGATCAACCAATTAGTGAATCAACCAATCTATCAGCTCAGCATCGCAGTCCATCTAATAATTGTTGAGAAATTACAGAATGTACATTATCTAAAGTTAGCTGATATTAGCTACAAATTACCTTTAGCTATAATAACTTTGTCAATATTAGCTTTTTTATTTGCTTTAAGCCCAAAAGGTTTTCTTGGGCTTCTGTAAGTTATTTGGAGTTATGCAGAAAATAAACCAAACAAGAGAAGTTGTTGCTAACAGCAGCTTAGCCTCCAATTAGCCTTAGCTATGGCTTTGCTGATGTTAGTTTTTTGTTTAGCTTTATAGTATTATTGTATTTGATAGTTTTAAAGTCAATGGGTCTTCTACAAATAATATTTAGTTATTTTTTTGTGTGTTTAGCAGAAAATAAACCAAACAAAAAAAGAAGATGGTAGCTAAGTTGTGCTAAGTGTGGCCACCAACAGCTTTAGCCATAGCTTTGCCAATGTTAGTCAATTATTTGGTGTTTTTGGTGTGTTGAACAGAAACTAAACCACACAGCAAAAGAAGATGGTAGCTAACTTTAGCCAGCAACAGCTTTAGCCACATCTTTGCCAATGTTAGCCAATGTCGTGGACAGTTTTTGACTTTGTCTTTAGTCTAAGAAAGGCAAGAACAAACTGTTAAATCAAGACAGGTTAGAGTCAAAATAGGGACAGAGTCACACTAGAAACAGAGACTCAAAGTCAGAATCAAACACTGAACTCTACATTTGGCAGATGTTACATGTTGACTCACAGCATTTTTTTGACCTGAGTCAGACAGCAAGGCTGGAAAGCATCATGAGAAGGAAATATAGGGACAAACATGTGGGGATGAAAGGAGGGCAGTGTATTTCGTGTGTGGTGAGGGTTATGTCATGAGGAGCATAACATCCAGAGGGGAATAAGACCAAGAAAAGGATGACTCAGAAGAAGCATGAGACTCGGAGAAGTACAAGATGTCCAGAGGGTGGTGCAGAGCCTGAGGATGAATATTAAATTACTATTAATAAAGTGAGTGTCTGTTTTTTCCATGTAAAAATAGTCCCACATAAGAGTTACTTTGAACAGGGAGAGAGGCAGAGAGCTGCAGAGAGCGCCTGGGGGGTAAAACGGAGAGGAAAACATACAGAGATGAAGGGAGGACAGCGTGTAGTTAGATGTGTGGAGGGTTATGTCATGCAGTATGTAGCAGGGTCCCTGGTGCTGTCAGCTGTGCAGCGGTGCAGAAACAGAGGAGGAGTGTTATGTAATACTCCCCAAGCCTCTTTACCGGGTGAAAAAAGCCTGCATCAATTAGCGTAAGCTGCTACAACTGCAGGGCTGAGGGGGTTAAAATAAAATGGTTTATAATCTGTTTGACCTCTGTGGCAGATACAAGGACCTCCAGCAGCTGGGAAATTGATGTAGTGAGTCGGATGTTGCTTTGGGTTCATCGCTCGTGGCGACTCCGGCTGAAACACAACCCTTTTATCAATGAGACAGAATTAAGATGACTTGAACTGAGCATCGTCGAAGATTGGTGGGTTTATAAATACACTCTCACCCTTAAAGCTTCTGCAGATGAGGTTTGTGATTCCTGACGCTTCTGTGTTACTGTGGTAACATTTTTAGACATAGTCATTAGTGGTGTATGCGGTTCTAAAGATGCCAATTTTGGTTGGTTGGTTGGTTGGTTTCGTCCAGACTGAAATATTTCAACAATTTCTGGATGAATTCCTAGAGGATGAACCCTGTAGCCTGTGAGGATCATCCGACATTTCCTCTACAGTCCCACCATGAGGTTGTCGTTTGTAGTTTTTGGTGAACAATTGGTTGGATTGTCGTGATATGTGGTAGAAATAACTGACATTCCCATGTAGGACATCCCAAGAGTATTTGGCATAATTGTCAAAACCTCGTGGGAGCTGTAGCTGATCAACAAAACAAAAATAATAACAAGGCTTTTAAATAACATAAATAAATAATCCTACAGCATAAATCCTTTTCTTCTTTCTCTGATATGTTTTTCGCTCTTGCTTGCACAAAGCTGACCTCTGACCTCTGACCTCTGACCCCACCAGGTCAGCACAGTGTCCAGTATGTATGAACTTTACTGTAAAACAAATACAGCTGTTCCCTGCACTGTCCCATGTAAAAAAGATAAAAAATAAAATATCTGAACAAATTTTTCCTCCCTTCATCTACATCTGTCGTTAAAGACTGAGCAGCAATCAATTAGGGATCTTTAACTTTCACTTGATTTGCCTGCTCAGTCTTATATAAACACTGTGTCGTTTAATCTTTTTAAATGTAAAATTCATCCTCAAATGATGAAGATTAACAAGCGCGGATTGATTCATGTTCAGTCACAAATTTAAATGTTGCTCTACATCTCTGGCAGTTACATGTGAAATTTATGAGCGCAGAGGAGAATCTGTCTGCAGAGTAAACAGGTTAAATGTTCATTTATTGACTGAATTAGACAACAATAGGGTCAGTTATAATCCTGAAAAGAAATGATTTCAAAGGATAATGAAGAGCAGGCGTCCTGTTGGACTGTGATAAGGAAAAATATGTCTGTTTTAATACGACCAGATTCTTGGTTTTTGGTTATGCTTGCATGTATTGAATAATATTTTTTATATCTAAATTATTATAGCTTGTATGCAACAGATACTTAGATACTAATATATACAGATGAATATTTGCTGCATGAGTTTGACATCAATTTCCGCTGTTGTTTTTAGCTGTGAATATATTTCAGCTCACATTTGTGAGTGCTGACATTGCGAGCAGGAGAAAGTGTTTACATTCAACTTTATTCCTTAAAAAACAAAACACTATTTTTAGCATTAATTCTGCTGCAATGCGGAAATTATAATCTGTTTGCCTCTGTGTATTTTCAGCCATGTTTCTCCACCACTGTGGTTCAGACTAAAATGTCTCAACAGCTGCTCGATGCATTGCCATACAATTCTGCGCAAACATTCATGTTATTCTTAAAGCAAACATTCTCCAGTTTTTAAATGTTAAGATTTACGACTTTATTTCTCTTTGTTACAGCTTTGTAAACTGAATATATTTGATGTTTTGACTGTTTGTTGGGCAAAATAAATATGGTGAAGACGTCACCTTGGACCAGGGAACATGTGTTGAACAAGTCTTCCTTTTTATTTTTTTTATTTTTTATTCTTTAATGACCTACTTCCCTCAGGAATAAGAAGCATATGGTTTATCTCAACAATGTTAACATTTCAAACTTTTTTTTTTATAAACTTGAACAAATATTCAAAAACATCCTAACAACATAATGTCACATTTTTTTAAAAAGTACGAAATTTACATTTTTCTGCTATTTGAGTCAAAGTTCGAGGGTTTTTAACTTTACAGTTCTCCACTGACGGGGTCAGGGGAGGATCTGGGGGAAAGTGAAACATCCCAGCGTCTCTCTCACTGAATTGGAAATATTGGCTCAAGTCCAAGGCCCATCTGCCTGCTGCAAGTGTGTTTCTGGTGACTAGTTTTGTTGGCAACCTCCACAGATAAACACTCGGCTCCAGCTCATGCAGGAGGACAGCTGGAGACTAATTCTTTCCTCTGGTCTGCCCTGTGAGAAATTCATTGAGTTAGAATTTATGGACTGCCAGTTGGTGAACAGAGACAGATTTCAGACGGGGGAATGCAGGAAGGAAAGTTTCATTTTGACCTCTTGATCCCTGGGATAATTGGAAACGGGAATAAGGAATAAAATTTGAATGAAAAGGACATCCATTGAGATTTTAATTATGAATCAAATGTCCAAGATTTTCCGTCATAATGTAATGCTTTCATTTATATGGGCTGACAATTAGTCTGGTAACATAAAACCTGAGTCGGTGAAGGTGAGATGTTTGTCAGTGTCGGACTTCAGAGTCTGGGTATATGGCTGTTTCCTGGAGCCAATACAAACTAACGTAAACTCAATTTGTATCAAGCTCCCAAAATTACCTGTAGAAAAGATTAGTGCGTTCGTTTTTGCCAGAACTAAATTTAATTTCCAGGGAAGTTTCCTGTGTACTGTTAGTGTCATTTTCATTTCATCACTTTGTTCTCTGTGTTGCTGTTTGATTTTAATGTGGCATGGAAAATTCATGTCACAATGAAAAGCAATTTAGTCAGTTATGAAAGACAAAAGACTAAATAATGATATCATATAATTTTATCAGTAAATCATTTTAATGGAGACTATAATGTCCCATCATGGTTAAAATTGCTCAAGAATAAAATCCTTAAACATTGACATAAAATATCAGATTCCCTCCAGAAACATTGGTGTATTTAAATTCAGTGTAATGAGTGCAGGGATGATGTGTAATGGATTTATTGTTTTTTTCCATCTGTGTGGCTGTTAACACCGGTACCTGACAGTGATGGGGATGGTGCCATTTTTGGCCGGTTGCCACAGCAACAGCAGGAATTACTCACTCCTCCACGGTGTAGCTGCCCTCTGTTTGGCCCGCGGATATTATTGTGTGTCTCCACTCCCACGTATTACATCTGCAATTCACTCTGAACTCACAGTGCGATCTGAGGAAGAGGCAAAGTACACCAGCAGTGGCAGAAATAGCGAGGGAGTTACTTAACGTGATTGTGATTTGCAGAAAAGCAGAGTATTAGTGTCACAGAAGTTAGTTTGAGAGGCTGTTTTGGGCATTAAAGTCCGATTTTCCTGAAATATGAACAGATGTGGCTATTTATGCTTCACCCTAAGCAAGAATGCACTACCTGCTCAGCTCTGCAGAGCATTGTTTGCTGCAGAAGATGTGGAGAAAAAATCCACTTGCACTGCATTTTTTATGTATCTTCGCATGTACGGCTACACAGGAATAGCACGAGTGCCACAGCTGAAGCTCATGGGTGAGAGCTTGAATGTCTTATTTTATTCAGATCCATAAGCTCTCATGTAAGGTGCCATTTACTACTGCGATGGAGAGCTGGGACAACAGACCACTTAACACTGACGTCTCTATTCCTGGATGCAAAGTACTCCTGTGCAGTGATGGGTGAATGACATGAGGCTGGTACAGCACGGTCTGAGCTGCAGGGGGCAGCCGATCATCGTGCCACGTGCGAGGCCTTCTCACCTTGAACAAGACGTGTGCTGTGTTTGGGTTTTTAGGACAGTGGGAATCTGTTGATCCCCCTCCTCCCCCCTCTGGAAATCTGGGCAGTTCGTTCCCAACCTGTGACACAAATGTTTTACTGGAGCAAAAGGAGGAAGAGACAAGGCGCTCAAGGATAAAATTAGCTTTTACTAATTGTACTTTTGCTGTAGTTACATATAGATAATCCCAGCTTGAAGTTTGGGAATCCTAAAAGTGGTGAGGGATATGTTCCTGTTCGAGACTATAAGTTTAATCAGTGCTGTGCGCAATAAGAGAATGAAATACAAGACAGAATTATGATTTACATCCTCTTTCTGGCTAATGATTGTAAGGGAAAATGTATCAGCTGCTCAGAAAAACCCATAAAAACCATGTTTATGGGTCCATATAAAAAACCTCTGAACACTTTCTGCACCTGAGTCCAACTTTATAAAAAAGTTTCTGCCATCAGAGGTGTAAAATCTGATTTACTGTATGTGTAAGGACTGAAATGTGATACTGAAGCTCTAATAAACACGGCTGGCAGAGCAGTCGATCCAGGAACCGACGGCAGGTCAGAGGCAGGAACAGGAAGAGGTTGGCTGAAATGTAACTGGTCTGAAAAGTGAGTGGGGTAATCGGACATTGGACTGATGAGGTAATTAGGTGCAGGTGTGCAGGGAGAAGCTGGGTCAGGTGACTGGCAGAGGCAGACAAATATATGAGGGCAACTTGTGGGCATGTGTGGAACAACAACATCTGGGGAAAATGCAGAGGGCACTGAAAGGTTGTGAGGCTCAACGGGGAGAAAGGACTGCTGAGCTGCTGCAGTGCTGCTTCTTTGGCCACAGTCCACGCTGCGACTGCACGTCTGCTGCCCTGCCTCGCTGCACGTTCACCCAGTAGAGGACAAACACACTCTGCATCTCGTAACACCACCAGGAATGTGACACACCTTCTTCTGCAAACAGAAATCATGCAGAGAGAAAGGCTGCAGCCCTGCAACACTGTCGATAAACTCCAACACATAACAGGATATTTGTATTTCAGCAGTGGGTCATTTAGCGTAGCGTTGGTAAAGACTGAATCTCAACAGCCGTGAAGTGGATTGCCATGACATTTTATGCATTCATGTTCCTCAGAGGATGAATCCTCATGGGTGAAATGTCTCAAAAACTACTATTGGGTTGGTTGCAATAAAATATTATACACACATTCATGAAGTGTATTAAGTGTGATCTGTTCCTCTGGCACCATCATCACGTCATCAGACTTTCATTTGTTGAACCAGCCTCAGCTGTGCTAGTGCTGGTCAGCAAATGTTAGCATGCTAACAAGCACGATGGTGGACACTCACTTGCTAACGATCAGCATATAAACATTGACATTTTGAGCATGTTAGCATGCTAACATTAGCATCAAACTGTCCCTAAGAACAACCTTCAAGCAGCTAACATGGCTGCAGACTCTTCTTGAATTAACTTTTATTTGGTCTTTATCGGTAACAATGGTGAATATGATAAACATTATGTTAAACATCAGCATGTTATCATTTTGCATTGTCATTACGACATTAGCATTTAGCTTGACGCATCATACTCAGAACTGCTGCATAATTTTTGCCAACATTATACCCTATTTACATCCTTATACTTACCTGATTTTTTCCTTCCCAATACTAATTCTCCTTATACTACTACAATTAATTTACTCTTTAACTATTACTTAGAAAATTAAATATAGTTTATTATAGTTTATATTTGTGTTTTAGCTGCTGAGTGCAAGAGTAATTTCACTCTCTGGATTAGAAACAATCAAACAACAGTAGAGTTCAATGATTAAAGCCTTTGTGAACCACTAGGATTTAATATGAAGAGCCAAATAAAGAAGGAATGTATTTGAAGTAGACTGAGCCAATGTTTAAACGTTATTGTAGTCGTGCATCATGTAAGTATACATGTCATTTTTTCCAGCCAGTGGAGATGGATTCTTCTTATATGGTTTCTATTGTTAGCCAGATGTCAGCTGTCTCTGCTTGCAGTTCATCAGTCAGCACTCTTGTCCCCATGTTTCTGTTTTCTGAAAAAAGCACAAGGCTCAGGATGCTGCATCCCGTGACACAGTGACTAGACTGCGTGTACTCAGAGATATGGAAAATATAGATCTGGTTTTAACTCTGGGTGCTCAACTGTGACAGTCTGGATGCTGGAATGAGTACAAATCAGCGTCAGTGTTGTTTCTCACTGTCTGGATCAAGTTAGAGTGAGAGATTTTTTGTATTTTGTTTGGGCTTAATACATGTATTAGAGCTTTTATTTTTTTTTTACTGTCAAAGGTCTCAGCAGACCAGACCAATGACCAAAGGCTGTCTGGATCCACTGCTTAGTTCCTACCTGGAAAATCAAGAGACAAAATCCTCTGGCAAACCTTTTGACTACACACTTTTTCTTAAATTCCCTTTAGATGTCTTCCTTGCAGAAATGCAAAATAAACATTTCTATATTAGCAGTACATAACATGACTACTTGTATGTGATTGGTATTCAGTTAGATATATCATAATATAAAACAAACTATATTTCTACCTGGCACACAGGGATTTTCAGCCTCATATGTGGAGGCTTTCTGGGCCCGTCCAACTGGTAGGAGCACCCGGCGTAGACCCACACACACAAGTCTGTTGCCCTTTAAAACCGTGTTGTCGTGCTGTTTTGTTATCACAAGGTTGAGCTCTCTCAGTCTAACCTGTGACTGTCAGTATGTTCAGTTGAGCGGGCAGCGATTAGACCGGCACTGAGCCAACATGTAGGTCACCGGGCCCTTGTCTCATATCGCCTGTTTATGACTTTTAACTTCCTCAATGACAACCAATTAAACATATGACATCACCTACAGCCAATCAGAAAGACTGTAACAATTCTAGATACTGGATAGTTAAATTGAACATGCTGTAAAACTGTGAATGAGGACTCCTTTTCAAACACGTCTTCTACTTTATTTTTTTACTTACTTTATTATGCTGTATTTTATTCTATTTATTTTTTTCAATTGAATAAAATACACCTTAACTGTTTGTACTTGTGTTTCACTGGTCCTGATCCTGTACTTTCACAACTGCATTTGGTGATTTCAGTTCAAGTAAACCTGAAATGCTGTATGGAGTCCCACAGGGCTCTACTCTCGGACCTCTAGTGTTTAATCTTTACATGCTTCCAATTGTAACACACAAAATGTACTGTCTCCTGATGACAACAGCACTTTAGATTCACTGTTCATCTGCTGTTCAAAGATATCAAGATATGTCACAAACCTTCCTGCAGCCATACAAAGAAAACTACCACTGACCAAATCAAGAACCTGGGAGTTATTGTTGTTGTTGCTGACCTGAATCTCTATCCACACATTAGTAACTTCACCAGTGTAGCTCTTCAATCCCCTCAGAAATATTTTTTAAATCCATTGCTTTCTATCTCTGTCAGACTCAGAAACAATCATGTATGATTTTATCACCTGGAGAACAGTTGTTGTGACAGCACTGTCGCTGGTCTTCCTTTAACAAACTAAAGGCTGCTGAGAGGTTGAGTTCGGGCCTGGTTTGATTTGTCTGACAAGCTACCAAAAAGATTAGATTTAGAAAAACCCTTTATTAAAACAAAGATCAACTTATTACTAATATATTGCGCACAAAATTATGATTGAGAGCAACACATTGATCAAAAAGAAAGTGGCAGTCAACAAAAAATACAGCGAGCCACTTACCCCTTCACCACCTTCTACACACCACCCAAATCCATGTAATCCAACTCTCCATAATCTCCATGATCGCACACAAATAAATGGCGTTAACAAATGATAATCACAAACACTAATGAGTAACAAAATTTAAACCAAAATCTATTCCTCTCTGGAGATAATTCATGGCTCCTACAACGACCAAAGACTTTAATATCCGACATGATACCGGTTTATCAAGCCACCAGATCTCTCAGGTCACAGGACGTTAATTTCCTCCAAATTCCTCGAGTGTGATGAAAATGTGGTGACAGAGCTTTTAGTGTTTAAGCATGGAACATCCTACCTGCTGAAGTGAGGTTTGAACCAACACTGTCTTCTTTTAAAAGAAAGCTTAAGACATTTCCCATGTTTCCCCTAACGTTTGCGCTTTCTCTCTCGAAAAAGAAAGTAAGAACTGATGCAAATGGAAAACGTGCCAACAAACAGAGGTTAATACTAAGCATAAAACAGCATCTTCACGTTGTTTCCTTTCTCCTTTTGGCTTAAGACCGTGATGTCATTTCATAATCACCTTCCCAGGCTGTGACTCCACAGTCACCTTTGCAAAGCCGTACTGTAAAAATATAGAGATAACAGCCTGCGTTCGTGCAGCATATCTGCTCTTATATGTGCTCTGTCTGCAGGCACAGAACCCGCTTCACATTTACACTTTGTTCAGATAAGATACTGACGGCTGCAGTACTTTTCCTACTGCTCCCACATGTGCATACTGTACAGTATGTGAGCTCACTGACTAATATAAACCTGCAGTGTTCTTCTTTTTAATCCCATGTTCACTGAAAACACAGTGGAAGAGTGCGGAGCATCAAATCACACTTTGTGGTCCTTGATTTTTCTGTAACTTGTTTCAGTTTCTTTCTGTGACTGAGCTACACCAAAGTATCCTCTGCTACAACTTTTGCAGCTGATTCCATCTGAACATCAGCTTCTCCCTAAAAGCTTATCAGAGTTTGGACGTCATCATTCGTCCTCAGTGAAGTTTCAGTCTTCTGTTGTTGTTGTTGTTGCTGCAGATCATTGTTGTTTTGTTTGTTGTAAGAGTCCTTGTGATGTGATGTCATATTTTTGCTTGACTATGTCATGATTGATAGCACTGGCTAAAGACACTGGATCACATGACCAGGTCCAGACCAGTGGTTCCACAGCTGGGGTTCAAGAACCACAATAATTTAGATTAAAATACTGGAAGAAAACTAAGATACATTTGCATAAAACAGGATTTTTTTTGGATGATTTTTACTATATGTTGTCATTTTATTGCCCAAACATTGAATGAGAATGGAGAAAATAATCAATCAAACATGAAAATCATTGTCGTACACAAAACCATTATTTTTACAGCCTTCAAATGATTATGTTTCAGCGCTGCCTCACACTGAAATGCTATTTGTGTTTTGTTTTTAACCAAATTTATCTCAAATGTCTAAATGTTTTTTGAGCTTCTAGTCCAAGAACTGAAGAAGAAATAATAACTGATCTCCACCAACAGCCACATTAAAATCCCTCAATTAAAAGGAGTAATGTGTGATTTTGGCTGAGAGTTTTGGTGTTTCATTACATAAGAAATCATGCATTTTGAAGGAGAGGGTGTTCATCATCAGGTTTACAAACATGTTTAATCTCCCGCTCTCTGTAAATCCTCTCAGAGCTCGGTGGGGTGTGCAGCCCTGCAGAGTTTTTCAGAACACAGGAGCCATTTTCAGAGCTGCAGAAACTGTAACAAAGACTCAGCTGACGGGCTCAGTGACGTCAGAGCGAGGCAGAACAAAGCGTCGCCTCTGACCCCTGCAGAAATCACCACTGATAACACACATCGACCACAAGGCAGCCAGAGATACAAAGACTTACAGTACAGCAGCACACACTCACACTGCCTCTGTGCTCATCTGCAGGCGTGGACACATCCTGTCCGCAGAGTTAGACTTCTGACACGACAATGTATGTGAAGTATATCTGCTGATTGTCTTATTAAACAAAAATAAAATTCATCTGATGTATGAAGCTGAGTGACCTACAGGGGCTTCTGGTCATTTATCATATGACTGGTTCAGTGAAGCTTTCAGGAATCTAATATTAGCTGTTTTAATTAATACAGTCTGCAGCCGATTAATTCTACACCTGATTCAGCAGTGACGTGACACGACCGCAGTCATTTCACAGACTATTAAAGGAGAAGTCTGGTGATGTTTTTTTTATATTGTCAACAAAACCAGCAATAAATGTAATAAAAAAGTGTTGTGTGTGTATTCAAACCCTGTTATAAAGTATGTTATTGCTCTGTGCCATAGAGCTGTTACACTGTGTGTTCCTTCATTAGCATGAACACACACACTGTAGTTTATCTTGACTCAGTCATACACACAACAATAGTCACTATAGCACAAAATGAGGATTTGTCCGCTGCTGAAAATATTTCCCAGTAAATGCAATATTAACAATTAAAAAAATAGTCCTGAGTCCTTTAATCTCAAAATTGTCAAAAATGTGAAAAAATTAATAAAGGCCACTGCTGGGGCCATTTGTCCAAACCCCAAATAAATCCAATTTCCAGTGATTTAAAACAGAGAAAAGCCTAAAAGACTAAAATATCTCAGCAACCATTGGATGGATTGCAATGAAACTGGCGTTTGTGTTCCCCAGAGGATGAATCGCAAAAAACGTTGGTGATGTTCTGACTTTTTCTCTGGCGCCACCTGCATGTCAAAGTTTTGGTATCTAGTGAAATATATAAACATGATCAGCTGATTAGACGTTCATAGTTCCCAGAGGATGAAACATAAACAGACCTAACAGACCCTAGAGGAGTAACGGCGTCCTGAGCAGAGGTTATCAAAACGGGTGTTTTTTGTCTATCAACCAGTCAATTTATTGCTTTATTGTTTGTTCAGTCTGGTGTGATCAGAGTGTATTTTCCCGGCACATGACCTCCAGATTGAAGTTTGGTTTGCCACTCAAATATGATTCATAAATATTAAAGAAGAAAACAGGAAATGGAAGGATTCGATTATGTCGATAACAAAGATAAAAACTGTAATTAAAGGAGCGTTTCACTGTTTTTCATTCGTCCACTGATCTTTGAGGGACAGTCATTCTCTCCCTGGGAACCGGGCTCATTAAAACACACCACCACCCTCGTCTCCTTGTGACCCTGCGCCAACATTCCTGCGACAAAGTTTGGACGCCGGCCAGTCGTTTTGAGCAGCGAGGTGTGGGGTCGCACTTTAAGTAGGACAACAACGACGGAGGGTTAATCAGCGTTTCACTACAGCG
Source organism: Seriola lalandi dorsalis (assembly GCF_002814215.2). Lineage (NCBI taxonomy): Eukaryota > Metazoa > Chordata > Actinopteri > Carangiformes > Carangidae > Seriola > Seriola lalandi. Next base: position 540,898 of record NW_019525050.1, read on the forward strand.
GCTCAGAGAGAGCAGGGCCGCTCTGTTCCTCTTCATTTTAATGGAAGAACTGGCTGGCACCAGGCCACCTCTGAAAATGGGCACCGAGTGGTGGGTACACTGGGGACCATTATGAGCCTGGGAAAAGAGGGCGGCTGTGTATGTTTTTTTGTTTTATGTAAGAGTTTCCTCAAGCAGGAACACATAAGAAATGAATTAAAAAACAGAAAAAAACTATTCACAAAACAACAAAATTTATAGTTTGATTTTTAAAAAAGTCTCTTGGGGACTATTTTCAGCAGCGGATTGATCCACATTTGGACAATAGTTAATATTTGTTAGAAGGAGACAAGGGATTTTTTGATAATAAGAAAAATATTGTATATCACCAGACAAAAAAAAAAAGAAAGATTGGATAATAAAAACAGGAGAAAGGAGGATGAATACATCCCACTACAATATTTGACAGGTTACGTCATCATAAAACATTAATAATTTCATTCACACCGACATCGCTTTTGTGCTTCCCTGGCAGGACACAACGGCATCGGCTTTCCATCCCAAAACTGATCAATTGTAATTTAGCAAAGGACTGGAACAGATTATCATCAATATTTTATACAGTAATTAGATCAGAGAAGAAGCCTGTGGCTTTTAATGCTCTGCAGGATGGAAACATTTGTCCCTGACTGAGAAACTGGGTCACAGGCATTTTTCATTACTGGAGTATCCCATAAAAGACAAGATTAAGAGCATGTTTCTGTCGGGATCAGCTGCGCACAAAGTCTGCGTTATCTTCTGCAACAGCTTGTTTCCTTTTCACAAACTGGAAATAGCAATTTGTTGTTTTCGCATATTGTCCTGTAACGTCGAACACGCAACGAGGGCGAGGCGAGAAAAAGCAGCCGTTTATATGTTTTCTGCTGAACACACATGATCCCTGCGTCGGATCCAACACGGTCACACCTGCAGCTTCTCACTTCACCAGGATGTTTATATCGTCAGAGCCTTAAAAACACTTTGTCCTGACTGCAGTGTTACAGAAGAATCCATGCGGTTTCAGGCCAGAATGAGCTGAATGGTTCAGTTTGGCGTCTGTGCAGGAGTCAACACTGTTGTGTCCTTCAGTACAACAATCCTGGCAGCTCCTTCGCTGCTGCTCTGTTGACCTCTGACCTCTAACCTTTGACTGTGGAGGTCAGGAGAGAGAAAAAAAATCCATAAGTTACTATTTATGGTACAAAACAAAGCTGACACATCCGATTCAGGCTAACTGCATGAACAAGGTTACGAAACAGTGACTTCAGGGGTGAGGACGGCGGGAAAACAGCGACCTCAGTTCTGTCCTGGGTTCTAATGCAACACGGCGCCGCATGACGAGGAACTGACAGAATGAGAACCCAGACTGTGAGACTTCATGAAGATGCAGAGGGAACAGGAGCATCAGCAGGTCACTCAACACAAGATAAAGATAAAGGTTTAGGAGGAGCCGTACTACAGAGCTATGACAGGAGCTGGAGCGGTCGTCAATGAGGAATGACGCAGCGCAGTTCACTGGTTACACAACCTTGTGTTGATACACAGATGGTAAATGGCTTCTGACCTGGTACAAGGATTATCTGTGGAAACTGGTGTTTCAGTGACTGATCAGAGTGAGAGGGACACTGCATGAAGTCAAAAGTCAAACTCTATGGACGGAGTGAAACAGCACAACCCAAATCCAAATGTGACATATGCACATAGTAAGTAAAATCATAAATGTTCACTTATCAAAAAGTCATATATTAAATCTATTAAAAGTTCGGACAATTTCATATATTGACACATATGTCCTGCACATAAAAATCTGTTTATGTATGTATGTTTATATTGTAGACATATGTCCCTATAGTAGAATGATGTCACCTGTAAAGCGATATATTATTATCACATATAAATCCTTTGGATATATGAAGATCTAAGTTTATAACATGTAGGAAATACCCATATTAAATTTTTTAAAAACTATCTATATGATGAATTTTCATATGAAATAACGTGTATATATGGTGACATATATCGCAACATCACTCTTGGTACAGGGACACGTATGTCATATATTAGATTTGTGTTTGGGAAAACTGCAGATTGAATCTTGACATCATGAGAAGAGACCCGGTGAATCGTGGCACATTCTTTGGTAAAAGACAAAAACCAAAATAAACGAGTTTGGATCAGATGGAGTCCAGCAGGTTTGGTGAGGACCTGGACAGTGACTGCACACGGGGGGGATCGACCCTGAAACATGGCGGAGGGACAGTGTTGATGTGACATTTACAGATGGTACAGAGTTTGTTTACCAAATACTGACTGACAACATGACGCCTCGTGTCAAGAAGCTTGGGAGGAGGATGTGAACATGATCCCAGACACATGGTGAAAATAAGATGAAAGTGAAAAGATCAGCTGAGCAGAATCACCATGAAGAACTTCTCTCCACAGATCTGTGTCAGGACGATCAAATCTGACGTCAAAAATAAAGAAACATATAAAATAATTAGGATAAAATAATGTATGATTCTAAATTCTAAATAAATTCTAAATAATATATGTAATAATCATCAGGTTTGAAGGGTTTTTTCCACTTAATTTAAATGATAAATTGATGGATTATTGATCCATTTCTCAAACCTTCACACACACAGAGACATGGACTTGTGTAAGAGGTTTACTCGACCACCACAGCTTTACTCTGCGAGTCTCTTTTCAGCCTCTAATCTCATCGTTGCTACTTTTCTCATCTCCCCCTCGTTCTCTTTTAGTCCGACCAGGATTAAAGGGTTAAAAGAAAAACTACACTTATGATGCAGAGCTCTGTGTTTACCCACAGAGCCGACGGGTCCGAACTCAGCGCCTCCGTCCACATCCTTCATCCCTGCGATGTGGATCCATGATAATAATAAAGAAAATTGAAAATGAAAGAGAAAAAACACTAGAAATGTAAACTCAAAACAAATGTTATGTTCTGAATTGTATCTTATTGTATTTTATCTGTTCTTTTATTATTAATTTTCTTATGTTTTTATATTAATGTTATTATAACTCTTTAAATCTACTGTATTGTGTCTCATTAGCAGCTTTCTTACTGGATCTGTCCTTTTCTTTTTTTAGCTCATCAGTCGTGAGTGAAAAACTTTGAACTGCTATAACCTGTATGAAAAGTGCTGTACAAATAGAGTTTGATTGATTGATCGATTGATTGATAGCACGTCTCATTACGGAGCTTCAAGAGCCTGAACAAATTAGATGACTCACTTCTGTCTGACTTTTTATGTCAAACTTTAAACTCCTTGCAAACTACACAAACTAAAAAAAGTGTATATTTAAATGAATGCCTTCTATTTGCACCATTAGCTCAGATACAAAAACAAAACTGCATTGATTTTAATCTTGAAAACAACTTCTTGTATCTTGATGTTTTTCCTCCTTTGAATTAAAGCCTCCTCTTGAACCCTCTCCTCTGGCTCAGTTAACAACAAAACCTCAACTATTTTAATCCTGAAAACGATGAATCCAAGTCGACTTTGAGTTCAGTTTTAATGCATTTTCTCCCTCCAAACTATTTTATATCCTTTATTCCAATTAGAAACTAGTTTTAGCTGAAACATAGCAGTGTAAAAACAAGATTTAATGTCTCCTCTTTCCAGCATGTAACCCTCTAACCTCAGTGCCCTCCCTCCTCTGGTTCATTAGCTCAGATTCCAACAAAACCTCAAGTATTTTAATATTGAAGACAGACTCAGAGTCGACTTCCTGTGCCCTGTTATGATGTTTTCTTCTTTCAAACCTTTTATCTCCTTTCAATCCATTTCAAACTGGTTTTAGTTTTGAAAAATATTAATGTAAATTTGAATTAATTCGTCTTTCCTCCACCTTATAACCATCTAACCCAAGCGTCATCTTATTTTTGTGAACCATCAGCTCAGTTACCAGAAAACAGCAACTATTTTAATCTTGGAAACAACAAACAACTTCTTGTTTCCTAGGTGGATGCGTTTTCTCCATTTGAGTCAATGAGAAACCAGTTTTGACTGAAAAAATAAAAAGCTTCAGAGAACTTGAATTAAAGGCTCCTCTTGAACATAAAACCCAGTGGCCTCTCCTCTCTCTGAGTCACCGCCTCAGTTACCAACACAACCTCAACTATTTTAATCTTGAAAACAATGAGTCCGAGTCTACTTTCCAGTCCATTTTCTGTCCTTGTTCTCCCGTCCTCACAGAGAACACAACAGAACCGCAGAGGCCTGACACGCCCTCTCGCCTCGCTGACATCTCGTCGCGTGCCGCCCTGTCTCGTGCACGTCCCGTCTCGTGCACGTTCCGTCTCGTGCACGTTCTCCTGGCTGTCTGGCAGCTTGGTTTCAGGCCTGGGCGTTTGGCAGGTATCAGCGCTCGGCTCAGGAGGGCAGAAGGCAAGCTGATTAAGCGGGAGGGATTTCCAGCAGCTCAGAGCTGCTATTCCCGGCCTCGGCCCCGGCGGATTAGACCCTCTGGAGCTGCCTGCTGCTGCCTCTGGTCTGCGGGTGGGACCGTTCACTGAGGCATTATTCAGCTTTGACTCAATTACATGACTCAGTTTTCTGGAAGCCGACCAGAGAGGCTCGTATGTGTATAATGAGGGTGACATAACATGTTGACTGCAGAGAAACATTATCGCCACTCTCCAAGAGGTGATTATCTGCAGGACGTGAAACTAAAGATGCTTTCTACAGGATCTGAGCATTTTCAAATGGTTTCTCTTGACATTCTGATTTCTGGGTGTTTAATCTTGGCCGTTCGAGATGCATTGGTTTGCATTGAGTTGTGTCATCCGCCACAGTGAACATCAAGTCTTCACTGCTGGTTGTCAGCGTTGCATCAATGTAGACTTGAACTACACAACTCAAGCACCTTCCAAGAGTCTAATAATTGATTTTTGTAAAATGCAGAAAAGAATGGAAACCAATAGATGCCTGGAATGGCAGAAAAAGTGCATTTAAATGTGTAAAACACAGAAGCAGAGTTGATCTGTCATGTAAAATATAGTCTATAGTCTATGTGTAATTTTAAATGTACCTTCCAGAAAATCAGCAAAAGATAAAGGATGCCATTAAACCACTGCAGAAGAGGATGATGATGATCTGATGCTTAGCTTTACTGTTCATCATTTCAGGTCACAGGGAGCTGATGTTTTCATCTCTCCAACGTATCTCCATCGAATCACTTACTTTTCTACCTCAGCAAAGAGTAAAAACTTTTTTTTGAGATATTTTGACATTTTCTGTTCTTCATGCACAAATTGAGACAAACTTTCAGGTATTATTATTTAAAACTCTGGTAACCTACATTAAGTTAAATAGTTTCTTTTAAATGCTACATTATGTGATGCATTATGGGTCGAAACAAGTCATTTGTTTGGTATGTTAATAGGCTCAGCGGCTGTTGCATTAGAAAAGATTTGCTAATGTGAAATGTAAAACTTTATTTCTCATTTCATAAATGTAAATATTAAATATTTATATCATGTGCATTGACTTAAAGCTGCATTAATTGATTTTTGGCCAGCAGAACAAGCTGAAAACAAATCACTTATATGCTGATATGGAGTATATGGAGTAGGAAGTCCAGTATCACTCTTTTACCTCTGTTTTTGGTCTCCACCAGCTCCTGAGGGAAAAATCAGGCTCTTTAGCTGCTAAAAGCTCCACTGTGTTCACCAGCTGCTCTCTAACTGTGTCTGTCTGCTGTTTGCTGCTGAGCAGGTACACTACACTGTGGCTGCTTAGAGCTTCTTCTTCTTCTGCTGCTGCAGCCAAAAATGGCGCTATGATACGTCGCACAGTGAAGTGAGACAGTGAAGCAGGAAGTAAAACCAAAACAATGAGGTGAAAGATGCTTCAATGGTCTGTAGAGCTGAAGGGAACCGCAGAGAGAGAGAGGCTCGTCTTTAAATGGCAACCAACCAAATTATTATTGCATTATAAATATTATTATCATCATAAAGTACTATATTTGACAAGGCAAAGAAAGGGAGTGGATGAAAACAAGTAGTATTAACCAATAATTTCCTAATTCTACCCAGACTACATTAACTTTTACAAACTGAATCAGCTGTAAGATTCACAGTTTCTGCAACAACGAGACAAGCCCAGGTTTAATCAGAGCAACACCCACCTCCTCGACAGGGAGCGTTACTCACTTCCTCCACCCCCACACTCCCTGCTGATGTGGCAACACAAACCAGAAAAACTCAAGACACCCAAACAGTCATTTCTCCAATTCGTAGACTTCCCTGTTTCCACTGTTGAACAGAATCAACAGAGGCTTATTTATGACCTGTGATTTCCCGACTTCACTCCAAAATAACTTCATAAAACGTGCGAGTTTTACACTGCTGCCAGGTTGTTGATTAATTTTTTTTTTGTGCCTTTTTGTCAAGTTATTGATGGTAAAACTGAATATGTTTCAATCAGGCTGTAATTGGAGTTTGGCCTGGTCCAGAAGTGGAAAATTGGCTGCTCTCCTCAGCCACTTGGTCAAACACACTCACAGGCAGCAACCTACTCTTCACACACAGTCCAACAGAGCAGACTACAACAAGCCCAGGTCTTTTTATAACCCACAGTAAGCTCAGGATTATACTGTTAACCGGCCTGAACTGTCCCCGAAACACACCATCCAGCTCTAAATGTAGCAGGAGGCTTTGACTGATATTAGCAGCAGCAGTCGGGTGTCCAACTAAAAAATAAAAAAGTGGGACTGATTTAATGAGATATGATCAGAAAAAGAAATGTGAAAGTCCAGTTTTTAAACAGTGAACATTCGGAAACTCTGTCTCCCATTTATGCTTTGGAATAAAACCCCTCCTAAAAAGACAAATGAGAACACCCAGAGTCCAAATCAAATACAGCAGTAATGATTTCCCGGTACGTCTCCGTGCACCGGATCTCCCCTCTCACAGAGAGGAATGGGAAACCTCAACCGATGCTTTTGGCGGTGCAATCGGTCAGGTCGGTTTTGAAAGGTGGCGGTGACCGTGTGGAAGCTCTGCAGCCAATGTCTCTGCCTTTTTTGGCGTGGAGGGATTGTAACTGCAGGGAGACGCTTGTAAGTTAACAAACATCAAACATGTCTAGCATTTCAAAGGAGAGCAGTAACAGAGCGATGGCTTTATAAAAGGAGGGTTGTTTTTATGGACTGTAAAGACTTCACGACTGTAGTCGGATTAAAAGCAGGTGGAAAAACACCACTCTGTTTTTGCTTCTAACTTTTTGCATTGTAAAAAACCCTGTATGTGCATGAGCAAAAATACCAAACACTTCCTGGACCAGCTCCTCAAACTGTGAAGATCTGATGCTTTTTCTTTTGTCACAAATTATTAGTTAACTGAATATTAGTAAAACAAACTATTTGACTGATCACCTTGGTTATAACCGGATAGTAACAGAAAAATGTATTGACCAACTGAGAAAATAATCGTCAGATTAATCGATAATCTCCTGGATGATCATCCCAGCTGGATGATGCTCTTTTTCTTAGCCTGATTATATCATCCATTTATTGCTATAAAATTGGTTTTTGGTGGATTCTTTGCCAGTTCTGTCTTGAAAAATAAAATTTGAACTCTGAGACTTTTTCTTGGTTAAATAAATGAAAACATTAGGAACACAGAAAAAGGTTTTAATTTAAAGGAATAATTGAATATTTTGGGAAAAACACTTGAGATGAGAAGTTTGATACTTATGTGTTTTCTCAAATATGAAGCTAGAGCTAGCAGCCAGCTAGCTTAGCTTAGCATAAAGACTGGAAATGGGGAAACAGCTAGCAAAACCAACCTACCAGCACCACAAACTAACCCGTTATACCTTGTTTGTTTAAGCCGAACAAAAACCTAAGTGTAAAAAAAACAAGTTGCACGTTGACAGGAAGTCGATTATTTATCGGAGTCTCGTCATCGCCGCCTAATTTTTCAGGAGAAATGGATGTAAAGTCCTAAAACTACAGATGCTAAAATCATAACAGCTTCTAGGGCTGCATGTCAACAAATCTGTCTCCATGACAACTCAGCATACATTAAAACGTATTCTAAATATACTGATTGATTGATTGATTGATTGATTGATTGATCTGGTCGGTGATTAATGGCACTTTAACAGGTCACATCAGCTGTAGAAGGGATTAAACCTTTGGTCTTTCATTAATAGGTTTTTCTCTTGCTGCTACGTGTTGTTGTAAAACCGAATGAGAAAACTTTATTTATATTTTCACACATTTATTGTATTAACTTGATACAAAAGTGCAGAAAAAAAATAATAAAAAATTAAAACGTCTTCTTCCCCCTCAAGTGAAAGCAGTGATTAAAAGGAATTTCTTATAAAAGGGGAGGCAGGTATATTCTTCTCAAATGAAAACATTGTCGACTTGAGTTTCACTCTTGCTTGATGCAAGCAACAAACCGGCGCCAAGTGACAGGAGCACAAAATTATATAACACAAAACTGTAAATCCTCTTGGCGCCGCAGTGCCAACCGGGACCTGGAGGAACCTGGTACCCCCCCGCTGGATTATCGCAGCGAAACACACTAGAGCGAGGCACGGAGTGCGGATTATACACTAAATTAGAGAGAAATCACTCTGCGTTCGGAGCTTTAGGTTCTCGGTTTGGTTGCGAAGGTGAGGTAACCTGTGTGACCTGGTATTTCTCTGGGAGGTGTGGTGGTCTTCAGGGTGACGGAGGCGTGGTTTGGTCCAGAGGTGGGAGGAGGCGCCTTCTCATTGGCGTCAGGCTGAGTCTGAGCGGAGGGGTCGGGGCCGAAGTCGGGCAGCGCCAGGGAGACGGTGCGAATGTCGTGGACTCTCAGCAGAATCTCCAAGGTGTTGATTTCCTCGAAGCCCTGATCCGCCAGAGCCTCGCACGTCCTCTGAACCTGCTCGATACAGGGAGAGAACGAAGACACCCGACCTCCTGAAGAGAGAGAACAAGACAAAATGATTATGATGAGTCAATAACAAATATGTCTCCTTCATGTGGGCGAATGGAGGTCAATCTGAATGTGGAAATTCAGAAACGAGAAACACAAATTTAAATTCTGACTAAATGAGATAATTGGTTTCCACCAACGATCAGCAAATGAGATCAAACAAATTATTAATACTTTTTATGATCAACATTTTTTAAGCAATAGCTGTTCAAAGGGATATTTCAGGTTATGTGGTTGTATGAGTTAGTCATGTGTAGTCGGTGCAGGAGAATCAGGTCAGGAGACACGTGTGGAAACACCAGCACTGGCAGAGTGATGTGTTGCAGTGCACGGGGCCAGCAGAACAAACATCTTTAATGTACTAATATTCTATAATTACCTTTAATTACCAAGGTTTTATTGGTAGAGGTGGAGTCTGTCGTTCCTGCATCCCATGCTAACTTTGCAGATTGACAAACTCAGCACAGGGAAAACAGTGGAGCTTGTAATCCAGTATGATTTTATCTCGCTGATATTAGGTGTACGGTTTACTGTTCACTCTCTTTAAACTGTAATATTTGAGTTAAAGCTAATGCTAACCCAACAATGCTTCACATTAAAAGCATTCATTTGGTGGAATACATGGTGGCTTTTTATTTAGATTAGTTTTAATATAGCAAGGAGTGATGATGATCCTTAACTTAACTACTAAGCAAAGTAGCTGCTCAATAAGTTTTTCCTGCTGTTACTACGGTAACCACAGGTGCTGCTAAATCAACCAGAACTGACATCTTATTCTGGGTCAACCCATACAGGTGTTTTTACTAATATTGCCCAGTTAGACCTCGTTATGTTTGTCTTTGGATATTTTTAGCTGTAGCTATCCAACACTTGCTCAGAATACTCTCTTGTATGTGAATCAAAATAGGATAATGTTGTACATGTTGTTTAGCGTAATGGTTTTTATGCCTGACTAAATGACGACTTTTATGTAACTCTGGATATGACTGCGCTTTTTCCTTCCCGTGATCATTTTCTGAAACTTTAAGAGCACCTTCCGGTTCCCTGGTGAAAGTTTTAACACTCGGCTTTTGCATTTCTTTTGTGTTTAGAGGAAATTGCTGTAATTAGATTTTTGTCTATATTACTTGGATTATAATTCAAAGTGTATCTTAGATTTAGAGGTCGTGAAGTTAGTTGAATTTTAGAGACATGGTGAGCACCTAGCTAAACTTTCCAAGCAGCTACGAAGCCAGTGATGTTAAGGGTCCATTAGGCCAAATTCAGACTATGTGGTATCAGTCAGGTAATATCCAGACCCAACAAATGTGGGATGTTGGTAATGATTTTGGTTAACGGTCATGCAAGTTAAGATGTGACGTCTGAAATGTCTAAACTGATGACTGTGATCACCCGATCAACTCAAAAGACTAAACTCAACGTTCCCAGTCATGTGTTGGCAATCTGCAGGCTCATTGTGTAGCATTGTGAACCCTGCATTTAATTTACCCGCCCTGCAGCTCTCCTGACCTGATTCAGGACGTCCTAGCTGTTATCTAACATGGTTGATGTTTCTTGGCAGGTATCTTAAAGCCTCTAGCTGCTCCAACAAGCTGAATTGGTTTTGTTGCCAATAGAAGTTACACTGGGTTATGTAAGAAGTCTGGGAAAATACCACAGGGCTTGCTGAGGAATTAATAACAAATTAAACACTGTTATTGCCCTGAAGGAGTTGATTGCCCCAGCATGTCACGTAACTGAGGGTAAAGAAGAGATGCTCACCTGCCATATCTATTGTAAAATCTAAGCTTCTCTCTGCTACAATCAGAAACAATAACAACTTGATGCTCTCCACAAAAACTGGGGTGATCTGAGAGCATCTGGGATCTGAACCATAATTAGGAACAGATACAGCCCCGGGAAGGAGAGACAGTCATTGTAATTTTACTCTCAGAGATCACGGCAGATTCCAGGATGTCTGTTCACCATGTTCTTTTGAGGCCAACGAGAGCAGCTCCAACTCCCGGGGAAAGAAGGCGCCATATGAGTACATGAATAATACTCCAAAAGATTGCACAATTTACCTCCATGCATGGTTGTTCTGGCCGAGACATGACCACGCTTTGGGGCGAATAAAATCCGCCTCAAAGCATCACATCACAAAAGGAAGGTGTGTATTTGTGGTTTTTTCTCTGTGTGTCGTCTCAAACAATTACGCCACGGACAAAGACAAATAATCTAAACCAGATTTCTAAACTTAATCTGGACTGAGGGAGAAATTTAGTCTGACTCCAGGGGAAACCCGGGATACTACAACTACTATTAATAATTTGTTTTCCTTACACCACTTTCAAAGCATATCCTCCCTCTGACAAGGCAGGCCTGTGACCTGCTGGGCTCCAGGCTGAAGTTTGTGGATCATCAGGGGATGAGCCGGTGCTCTAATAAACAGAGATCCCCTTCCAGCCTCTAGTCTCTAAATAAAACCCTGCTGCGATCACAGCGGGAGGCGACAGCGAGCCGAGGAAACTTTCACCGGCTGACCTGAAGAGTGAAGAATGTGACTCCAGCTGGAGCAGGCTGTGATTAATTAATGTGCTAATTCATGGCTGTCTTTTTTAACACTTGTACTGATTTTGAATAAAACTTTTCTTTTCTGAGTCAAACTTGCCTTTAAAGAGCAGCTGGACGAACAATCCAGCTTGATGCTCAGGTTCACATCTGTCTCTTTGCACCATGACATCGTTGTCTGTAAAGGTTTACAGAGTTTTATCTTCACAACTCCACCTTCAGGCCACTTTCAGACCAGAGAAAATCACTAAATTCACATGATCCTGATTCTTATCTTCTACGATTCTTAAGTGATTCACAAATGCTAAAAATCATCCGTAGAGCAACGGGACAGTGAGCAGCACGCACAAAGTAATCTTGCAGTTTATCTTCAAAATAAAAAAAAGTGTTTGGATGTATTTTGGTTTTTAAACCTTCATATTTAGTTTTGCAAGACAAAGTGGACAATTTACCTTATAGCTCATCACCTACAGACTAACGGCAGAAAACTTCAACCAACTCTGGTTGCTGCAGTAGAGAACGTGTTCTCCACTGATGGACACATTAACAACAAATAATAGAGCACTCAACTTTTTCCCCCTCTTTATCCTCTTTACTCCAGAACACACACACACACACACACACACACACTTTAACTGTTGTTATGTTTAATTTGTTTAATTTGCTCAGAGATAAAAGTTGTTAGATCCTGTGTAAGTGATACAAACCGCTGTGAGGTGTTTTAGCAGACAGCGGTTTGTATCAGTTACTCTGCGATCCCGGATAGTAACACACAACCCAATGCATTGTTGTTTTTGGTCTGAACTCAAGCTTACACTGTGTCTACAGAGGCTTTGCAGTGACAACAGCAGCTTCAGTCCTCCATCTGTATCTACACGGGATGTGTTCGGGCAGATACTGCTACGTAGATCACCTGATTGTGACACACAGCCATTATAGTTGCGTGAGTGAAACAGGAGACAGAACGCAGCCTGTGTAAACAGTGTTGAGTTATTCAGAACTGTCAAATGCCCATTGTGATGGATGGATGAAAATACTGGTCAGAGTTCTGGGTTTTCGTCCAGAGGACTGTGTCGCAATGTGAACATTTAATTCACTTCTTAACATTTGAGAGGGGAATACACAGCGCTGCCATGCTGCTGCAGTATTCATGGGAAAACTGAGAGAAGAGAAGCTGTTCATTTGTCATCAAACCTTTAAGTTCACGTGACACACTGCAGAGTTACTTAAAGAAATACAGATCAAGTCTGCAGAGAGCAGCCTTGTTCCGCACAGTTCACTGTCTGATAAACATCACAGGAGACTTGGGGATGTTTCACATAGCACTCGTTCCTTCAGCTAACAGGACCAGTGTTCTCCCTCCCGACTGCCATAAACACAACTCAGTCGTCTCCCGGCAACCAGCAGGAACACACAGGGAGGGGTCGGGTTGATTATTATACAAGGGCGTCTCGAGCAGTCATTACGAACGTCGACTATCAAACCATATATCCACAGCGGGGATCTTTACCCGCATGAAACTGTGGAATGACTCCTGATTGTGAAGCTCAGGGTCCCTGCGTGTTTGTTTTTGAACTTGCATAATAAGACTCCTAAGTCTTTAAGGGGGCAGGGAGGGAGGGAGGGTTCGGCTCTGGCAGGATTCAGAGAACAGCTGAATGCAGGGCCGGGCTCCGGGCCAAAACACTGGCAGAATTACAACTTAGAGGAAAAGAAGAGAAATATTTCACTGCCTCTTGTTTCACACTCTGTCCAGTGCAGTTAACCGACTCTCTGCAACTTTCTCTTGAGCCTGAGAAAAGGTCTGTAGTCACATTAATGGGATTATCTGGCCAGAGCCAAAACGATTACTCAATTAATTCATTAGTCGATGGAGAGAAAAGACAATCAACAAGTTTTTTGATAATTGATTCATCAACAGTTTGAGAATTTGCCACTTTTCTTTGAGCTTAGTTTTGGACGTTCCGGTTGAATATAAAAATCTGTGCGAAAACACAATCGATAATGAAAATAATCGTAAGCTGCCGCTCCATTTGTCACACATATATTATTATTTGTCTGTTTACATTTTGGCACATTAGCACCATTAACGTTAAGCAGAATTAGCTATTGCAGGTTCCTGTTTGCAGCGTACCTGTGGATATACAGGAAACTATCACTGGATTATTGTTATACTGAAGAAAATGTAAAACTGTGACGACTGTCAAGCAAGTTCTGCAGTTGTATGGAGTTTTTTTTCTATGATTTCTAAGCATATTTATGGATGTTGATCTGTGACGGACATCTGAGTTACTGATATCGCCAGAATAAAGGACCCACTCAATCTAAAAATATGCGTCGCGTCTGTGCGTTCAGATTTGACTGAGTTATGACACTAGGAATAAGTCCAACGTTAATGCAAATTGTGGCAATTGAATGTTAAGTGTTTTAAAGTAAGAGCTGTGTGTACAACTCCCGGTTGTTTTTACTCTGCCTCACGTCGCTCCCTGCGCAGTTTGAAAACATCTGGTTAGACTGACATGCAGAAAGAGTAGAACGTGAGTTTTGTCTGTGGCTGAATGGATGAATTTTACACCTCACATGTTGATCTCAGCTCAAAGTATCTTCCTACCATGAAGTGCACGACACCTCAGACTCTCTGCAGGTTCACTGTGTTAACTTTTCGATGTCTCGGTCTTTGGCTGTGGAAGCGTTTTGGAGCAGCGGTTCTCAGCTTGGCTCCGACTCTCTGGGGAAAACATCCAGTGCAGCGGGAAGTAAATCAAGCCTTATGGAGCCACATTCACCAGCTCTCTCCCTGCTGCATAACCCTGTATGGTCATGGGACTGCTTCGACAATGGCTGCACTCTATTTATCTGTATCTGTGTGTGTGTGTGTGTGTGTGTGTGTGTGTGTGTGCGTGCGTGCTAGGGTCAACAGCTCATGAAAAGAATATGTAGCAGTGGCACCATAAAAGGGAGTCAGAGAGGAGGTGGGAGAGAGTTGCAGAGCAGCATCTTCTCTCCTCTTGCATTCTTCTTCATATTGGGGATTAGTTTTTAAATTCATGCTGCATTTATGAGCCTAAGGAATATTAGCTTTCAGACTCATAAAACGCCGATCCTGTGCATCTCAGCAGTGTCGAGTCACGCACTTTTTTTGAGAGCCAATTCATTGGATAAATTGATTTGAGTAGAAGGATTTTGTTGTTTGTACTGGCAGCATGTGGTATTGTTTATTTAAACTGTCGTGACACAAAGTACTGAGGAGTTTTCCTTCTATAAAACCTGAGAACACTGAGGGAAACTCAGATTAAAACAAACAGTCACAGATCTGATACCAGACTGTTAATGGAACCAATACTGACCTTGCAACAGATCCACATTAAGTTACGTTTCTGACAGTGTCATAAAATGTTGTATTCCCACCATTCACTGAGACATAATAGCCCACAGACTCAGGCTTTAGTGTCTGGGTGATATCCAAAATGTAATATCTTGATACAGGTCCAGGCAAAATATTGCGATATATGATAATATCGTTTCAGGTATAAGCGATGCTGCTACTAAACAGCAGTTCAAAGTTTTATTTGTCACAAGCCAAGGTGCAATGTACAGTAAGCAAAGCAGTGAAATGAGGGTTGGACTCGGCAGCAGGACAAACTGCTAAACTGATACGATTTTTTTTCCCCAGTGTTAAGAAAAATATTGCATTTGAAGGGAAATACCGCAATATTCAATATTTTAAAATACATAGAAATGACCCCGTATAAGTTCTAAGTTGAGGTATTAACATTTTAAATTCAGGCAGATAAAGCTTTGGCATCAGGAGAGAAAAGTTGGATCGGTGCATCCTCAACAAATGCTAGAAAGACAGGCCTCACTTCCTCAAACTCCTGCAAAGCTTCTTGACTTCTTTGAAGAAAAAATGGCCGCAGTGCTAAGGGGTCTGTTGCTATGTGCTCTGCCTGAAACGCACAGAATCTGAGTTCACCTCTAAACACAGACCACCTGGGTGAGCTGCCAACCTGCCCGGACATGCTGCTGGTCCTGGTTGTCACAGAGACCTCGACATGCTTTATGCCTCGCCGGCTGACTTTATATTGTTCTCCTGTGACCAGGAACTAGCACATGCACACAAGGACAAAGTTCATGGGAGCAATGCTGGCCAGGATCGATGGTTGTTCTGGGCGTGCAGCGTGAGGGGCCGCAGCCTGGGGGGTGGGGTGGGGTAAATTCACTGGCTGGTATTTTAAAATGTGTTCAGTCATAGTCATGTTCCTGCTGCGCCAGGTCGAGTCACAGGAAAGTCATCATCGGGTGGTGCTGAGTGTGACCGTATTGTACATGTACCACTGCAGCCAAACACCTTACATTATATTAACTCAACAGAACACCACAGTGGTCTTCAGTCATTCATTCATCCCGGTAGTTAGCTCTTTATTTAGAAATAGTGTTGAACCTAAAATGGGAAATTTGTAAAAGATAACATTTTGGTCTCAACTACAGTTTAAAGTTTAAATACCCTGCTCAGACATGCTGAAATGCAACATTTAGATGATCTGCTCCACTAAACTATCAGTGTAAAGCAACCTCATGATGTTTCATATGTGATAATAACAGCTGGACAATGTCAAATGTTTCCCAGAATGGGCTGAAAATTAAGTCAGACCACAATTTTGCAGCTTTATTTTCAAGTTATTATGTAATGTGGAATTATTATATCGCTAATTGAGAGATAAACAAAATGTATGCAGACCTTTTTCTTCGTAATGCTTTTGATTTCAGAGGGATGGGTTACTTAAATTGATGCTGGTTCCTGGTTGGTCATAGATATAAAACCAATAAAGTCTTTGTGTGTTCATTCATTCAATCGTTTAACGTCAAACATTTTTAGTTTAGGAAGACATCTGTGAACTGTAGTTACAGACGACAGGTTGAAATGCTCTGAAGAGTCGGCCACCTGCAGCAGAGTGAATAAAAAAAACACAGCTGATACTAGTTGTGAAACAATAAGGTGTAACAGGGAACTCTGGGGAATTAATGGTCTCCCTGTAAGCACCTCTCTGTATGCCTCTTACACCTGGTGTGTTTGCCAGTTTTTGAAGCAAATAACTCGCAGTGCTGAGCATATACTGACTCACTGCTCTCGACAGGTCTGCTTACTGTCACCAGAGTCAGAGCTAAACCTGCAGAAGCAGCGTTCAGAACACATCTGGAACAAACTCCCAGAAAACTTGAGATTTGCTCCATTTAAATCAAGACTTTTCTACATTTAATAAGTTACAGCTTTAACTATTTATTCATATTTTGACCTACAGTAATTTTTATGCTCCTGTTTTATCTGTTTAACCCTTGTTTCATTTGACACTTCTACACTGTGGGTGCTGAGCGTTCTCCGTTTCGTCCTGACAGAGCTCAGCCTTCATGCCCTCAGGTGCTCGTCTTTACGTTTCTTTAACAGCTGCACGCACGCGCACGCACGCACGCACGCACGCGCGCGCACGCACGCACGCACGCACGCACGCACGCACACACACACACTTCCCTGGTGCCAGCAACACACAGTAAAACCTGTCCTGTCTAGTTTGTATTCATCTTAGAAATGTTTCCAAAATACAATGTACTTTATTTTTCAAAGACATAGAGACCATTTCACACACCTTCATCTTCTCATGCTTCAACTGCTGCAAACTATCAATTTATCATCTCCAGACTACAGAGCTCAGCCGCCAGGCTTTTAACAAGATCCAGAAGAAGTGACACATCATGCCTGTTGAATCGTATATAAATGTGTCTTTATATAATTGCCTGGTGTTTCTTTACTTAATGTCTTTTATATTTTACATAAATCACTTTTGATTGCCTTGTTGTTGAAAGGTTGAAGGTTGTTTGTCCTGGACCAACCAGAGGCAGTGAACAGCCTCGATCTCACACCAATTCACTTTCTCTACTGGTGAACAGTTAATCTGCCTTAAATTGTCTTATGGACAAAATAAAGTGAAAGCCATTCCTACATTCTCACCCCACAATTTGAATAATAATACAGGTGCGTCTTACCTTGTTTCTTCATAGCGGCCTTGGCATGCTTCACCGCCTCCCAGGGGCTGGGGATGTCCAGGAAGACTGCATCTGCCACTCCGGTCACCCCGAACCCGTCTTTGCACACGTCCTGGTTCCTGACGGTGACCAGGTGATCCACACGGTGCTCCTTGAACTCCTCTGCCACCTTCTCCGCCCGCTGCTGGTGAAACTCCACTGTGTGCAGGTGACCCGTGGGGGCGATGGTACGCAGGATGGCGTGGGAGAGAGAGCCGCTGCCTGTACCTGCAACGCAGACGCCACAGGGAGGATGAATGAGTCTGGGTACAGCAGGGAGTTAGATTCACTTGGAGGCTGCAGAGAAATTCTGAGACAACATGATGGAAAGTCCATGCACAGTCTTAAATCTACTAAAGGAGCTGGTGATGAACAGCTGCATGTTTGATTAAGACACACTAGAAGTCCACTTTAAATTACCTAGCTTACTGCATGTTTGTGCATTTGTACACAGTGTGCCTCAGTGTCCTTGCTGGTGTCAAATATTATTCAAAATGACTTATTTTTGTTGACCCATTCTCACAGATTCACTAATCATATACAAACATTAAACACCAGTGTACATACATAGAAATCTGATGACATTAAGGGGAAATAAGAGAAAAGACGGAGGTAGAGGTGTGTCCTTACATCCTCAAGGTATCATTTATAGTTGTACTTTTTTTTCCCCATCAGTCATCAAACATGCAGCGTAGGGAATGCCACAATTATAGCTTAGTTAGCTGTGATGTTTAAGTCCTCAAGGACCACTGCGATGGTCACACATGGTATTTCACTGTACGTGAGAGTGTCTTAATAACACCCTACTGCCAAAAACAAAATGACTTATTACCTAATTCTCGAGCTGTTGCAAAATCTAATTTTAACACATTTGAAATAAGTCACAAGCACGAAGCACGAGGAAAGACAAAGTACCAGTGACATGCTGACGGGATGGTTTTCGGACGCCCAAACATCAACGGCCTGGACACAGATTTTGACCAACATTACTATTTTATCAGAACTCAGAACTGACTTTGAGATCTATCCTCCAGCCTGACGCAGTCCTAACAAGAAGCTCACAGCTACAACACACACCCACATTTTCACACTGCTGCTGTCTCTCTCTCTCCCTCTCTCTCTCTACTCTGGCTGATAAGTGGATGCTACATTTCTGAGTGGGCCATCTTTGCCCGGAAGCAGCCTCCTGCCGTACACAATAGCCGCTAATGTACAGTTTGTGAAAGAGTGATGTGAGTGTGTGTGATTTCACAAGAAGAAAAATAACTTCAGTCATGTGACTTGCAGAGAAGGGCGGTGGGGGGGTGGGGGGGTGGAACGTCGCATCTAGAGCCCAGCTAGACACCATCCTCCATACCTCCTCCTTCTCCTGACGTTACGTCACCGCCGCCTTTGTTCGGATGGCGACAAAGAGGGCAATGTTTACCCCACAGCAGCACTTTGACTTGCTAAAACCTCACACTGCTGCACCAGATGGTCTGGGACTGGAAACAACAGCAAATGGGGAAACTGTGGACCGATTTTGTCAGTTGTAGTAAACCAAAGGAATGAGGATATACAGATGTAAGTAAGCAGATATAAAGTTAAGGAATAAACAACATCTGTCCCATATAAAAACCACAGCAGCAGAGACAGGAGGAGACAAAGAGCCAGTCACTGTTTATAATAAGCTTTTCACTTATCAATACCTCCACTGGAGAAGATGTCAATATAGTGTTAATATGTATATATATATATAATATGTATATCTCCAAAACAACTTTCAGACAGATTTCAGTGAAATTTGGTGGAAGGTAAGACAAAATATTTTTCAGTTCAAAATGTGTTACTGTAAACTGGCAAACCAGAAATCACACTGATTCCATAAACTGGTTATCAATTTCACATTAGAGGTGCAATGATTAGTCAATTAATTGATCAACAGAATCAGAATCAGCAGCTTAATCGTTTCATTTTTTCGAGCTAATATACCAAACATCGGTTGCATAGAGTGGGTCGCATAAAACAAGGAATTTGAACTCATCTCTGAAATCAATATCTGAAATTATAAACAGGTATTTTTCAGTAAGTTCTGACATTTATGGAAAGAAAAATAATCAGTGGATTAATTGATTATGAAAACAATCATTAGCTGCAGCCCTGTTTTACATTAAACGAAACTCCTGTCCTGTATAACTCCTGATACTTAACTGTCAGTGGGGCCTACACATTGTGCAACTTTAAACTGATAAAGACATTATGTGTAAAGCTGCAACTAACGACTAGATTCATTACAGATGAGATCAGTAAATTGCTTTGGATTATTCAGTTAATGTCAGAAAAGGAGACCCAAGATGATGTCTTTAAAAATGTCTTTAAGATCCACAGATATTCAATTTACATTAAAAGTAAACTGATAAAAAGGCTTTATCAAATCTTTACAACTAGCTTGTTAAATGGTTTAAATGATTAACTGATTATCAAAAATAGCAGATTTTCCTTGTTGACTGACTGTTTGATTAATCAGCCATTTCTTTCAGTAACAATAAACTCCTGCAGCATTCAACATATATGTGGCTCTGCAGCAGCTTGATAGCTTTAGATGGCAAACTGCAGCCTCACACTCTTGTACTGTTATATAGCCTGAATTTGACTTTGTTAGAGAAGCGCAAACAGACCCATAGATCGATAGTCATCTGTAGAGCAGAGTACAGATTACTGTTAAGAGGAAATGGCTATGTGGCTCCAGCAGAGGTTTGTCTGAGTGATGGGTACCAACAGTCTAAACTCGATCCGCATAAACAGACGATCAATCAGCACAGAACCGACTCTGGACCTCAGGCTTCACGCCAGGGTGCTGACGGGTTCAGTTTCCATCCTGGTTGTGCTGATGTAAAGGATGGAAGACGGCCAGGTCCACCAGAAATACACTGTACATCAGCAGTATTGTGCAAAATCACGTCAGATTTGTTTAAATAAGAAATGAAAAGTGAGCTCAGGGCACAAGTTTTTAACCTGTCTTCTAAAATTGGCACCGTTATTCATCAGCGGAAGCATCCGAGTACACAAAGTGCATTTTCCACCCAAATGGCTGATTCTGGGAGAGCATGAATTTGATAAAAGGGATCTGGCTTTTTAAGTTGTAAGTGCGTCAGTAACCAAAGACAATACTGAGAATATGAGGCAAGTCAGTCCTAAGAGCAAGCAAGGACTGTCAGACAACCCAGGATTGCTTATCATTGTTTGCATTCATTTGCAAGCTGCAGCACAGTTTACTTCAGGTTGGGGATGTGTGCGTATGACACTAAGTACTGGTTGTGAGTAAGATTAACAAAAACATGAGTTACAATCTGATTTGACACAAAGAGGAGGAGGGACACATGCCTCAAGTGTTAGTTATGTGGAGATATTTTACAAGCACAAGCACAAAACAATCCCCCCACACAGCCATGAAAACCACAGAGAAATCTGAGACACACCCTCTCAGAAATTGAAAATGTGAGGTTCAGACAGCAAGTCTGTGCAGCTGACTAACCCACTGTTGGAATTTAACATCCGATTTTTGCTGCCCCAGTTTTATGGATAGATATGTTATATGTTAACATCTTTGAAACTGGCTCTGTGAGGCTCTGCACAGTTTGAGCTCATGAAAAGCATCAAACAAGTTCATCACGAGTGTCTGGAACCAAATTTCATTCAATACTTGTTGAGATTCACTCAAAACCACAAATATCAACATGCTAAACTAAACTGCTCAAAAGTAAAAATCATAAATAATCATGACGTTCAAAAACGGCCTTACACTGTATTTACCTACTATGTTAAATGCATTAGCCAGTGTGCAGCTGGCCAATCTTGCACAAGCTTGTGTAACTGAATCTTTCTTTTCAGTCACGCTCAGAAAGCCACGCCTTGGAGCATTGTATCAGTATTGGCTCATAATAAGTATTGTGGTATTGCATCTGCTATAAATGATTCATACTACCACTTCGGAGGTGTAGCTCTGTTTGATCTGTTGGACATGTTTCATAAGATTTGGAGCTGGTTTTAAGGAGGTGGCAGCCACAATCACAATTGCTTCTTTATTACAGATATGATTTTAAAGATATAAAAGTCATGGGACTCTCTATATCTGTCCTCTCTAGTTTGGTGTGCAGTGTATAAATCAAATTATGATAAATAACCCTTGAATGGGAGCTTTGATGCAAACCTGTGACTGATATCACCGTCTGTAATCTGCTCTCAGAACAAGACGTCAAGTCAATGGGCAACTACTGTCCGGGAGGAAGCCGAGATACGAGAGGAAAACATGGTGGGGGAAGGGAAGCTGAGTGTGATCTGTTGCTTTCTGTTCCCCTGTCTATATGAAATACTGCGCAGCGATTGGTTGGAGGAGAAGTAAAACCAGGACAGAAGTCAAAGAACTGAATCTCCCCACAGGCAATTAAGAAATGAAAGTGAGAGAGTAGTTCTCCCCCCGTCTTTAACCCGGTTTGGTCTCTATCGATTCAGGAAAGCATTCAACCCCTAAACGTTGTTGTTGAGATGCTGTGGGTAGCTGAAGCTGCTCTGTTAGATGGTGGATGTGGCTTTGTGTTGCCATTAGTCAAGTCTGACCAATGTGGGTTTTCAAAGGTTGATGATATAGATATTGATACACATATTTTTGTATTTAAACTGCCAAATTCTATTTTATGCCCCAAGAACTATATGCATCTGATGTAAATCACAGAGGTTTATTTTTGTCAGTATGAAAATGCAACTGCAACAGCAATTAAACCATCATGAGACCAAGTTTATGAAATTCTATCATGGTTACAAGAAAACTTATTTTTCCCTCCCCCATCATATCAGCTGTGAATTAAATATCTAATCCAATACTGGGGCCACTGTATTGGCAAACTGATCTGTTATTGTAACTCAGTAACAGCTTCATTGCTGAATTATTTATTTTTTATTAGTAAATGTCTATCAAATAAAAGTCGTAAAACCCCACAGACCAAAGTAAATGTATGCAAAATGGTTAGTTTGTCAGGCCAAGTCAAAAACATTCAATGCATTTACAATAATGAGAAACAGAGAAAAGGAATAAAATCTTTGGATCCTAAAAACTGTAAATAAGCAAATGTTTTGGTATTTTTGTACTTAAATGACTGGTAACAGTGTGGTTACAGGTTAAATGAAATCCAACTTTGTGTGTGTTTTTGTGTGTGGCAAGAGAACAGGGCATTTGTAAAATCTTGTATTCTGCCATGCCGCTTCCTGTGCTGCTCTTCAGTCAAATTTTTAAATCGTCAGCATTTAGGGGGCACTTCTAAGTTCCTCCTTCTGTTATGGAGGTCATTAACATGAACAGACCTTGAGGTGCGGTGAATATTTGCTGAGTATACTTACACTGGACCTGTCTGATGTGAAACACTGATACAGGTGTGAAAAAATAAAACATGCAGTCCATAATTAGCGTCAAACACTCAGCCAGCAGGTTCCAGAACAACCTGCCTCCAAGGTGACTCCTCTACATATGACTGAATGCTCCTTCAGGAGGCTCAGCATGTAGGTTGAGTGAGAAGAGCCAACAAAATTATCACCTCTAATCTCTGCATGTGTATACAGCTCACTGACCAAAAGTCTCCCCTCCACGGGACAGCACACACTGGATATAGACTAGGCTGAACATTATGAGTCACCACGGTGCCGTACAAACGCTGGTTAGCACCTCATCAACACATAATGACACTAAAGTGTTGTTATGTGCAGCTAATGAAAAGCTACATTCGAGAAGTAATTTAATAAACCAAGCGTTTTCATCTGCTATTCAAACCATTATTCCTCTGGATTTGGATATGATAAGACTACCAGAGTGGTGGTTTTATTCTAATGCATTCTAATGCATTTCCCATTGAAGTGAATGGAAAAATGGTCTCAGACTTTTGCACCCCAGTGTATGTGCACACAGATTATTAAATATACATAAAGACAGAACCAGAGTAATGTGACACCAATGCAGATGGTGCAGCCCTCTCCATACTGCTGGTGCGTGTGCTGACTAAACAGATTTCCTACTGGACTCATTCATCACCTCTCCAATCTCAACTCTCTCTCTCACACACACACACACACACACACACACACTTTTCACTCAGTACAATCAATAACGTGACATGCGCAGGGCTGCCAGCAGTAAAACATGATGAAGAACTGCACCACACACACAAATATCCTCTCCCACCCCCCACTGCCCTAAGACTGGGAGAAACTAAGAAACCAACACACTCTGAGTGATTAAATAAATGGATATGGAAGATGAAGGCAAAGCAGAGATTGAAAGAAATCACAGGGGGAAATTAGAGGCAGGACAAAAAGTGACAATGTCAATAAATAAAGAATAGTGTTACATAATTGTCTTAGGCACATCTGTGGCTTTCCCGCGATGTTTAATATAAACAGTTGAGGTTCTGTGTGAGAACATCTGGAGAAGGTGTGAGCTGTTGTGGGGGGAAAAGATTTGAGGCCTCACTAAATAATAAAATATGGGCTGCAATAGAACAGAACATCCCATGCCCCACCTCCACACGCATGATGCTGGTGTTGGGTAATGAAACAAATCAAAACCTGAAAATTAAATACAGGGTTTCTTGGAAGTGAAATGCAAATTTTTCCACGTATTTCAACATGCAAAGCTGCACAGGGGCAGTTTTAATCAGGCTGAAGTGGAACATAGAGGGAAATGATGTTGATACTGAGAATTAACCAATCAATGCTGCTGTCTACACAGGAGACGTTTAGCCTTCAATTCCCCATCGTCCATTTCATACGTGTCAGACAGAAAAGACACGCCTCTGTCGTAACTATCTGCACAGGCTGTGTTAAGGTTTGCACAACCCAAAGTACATTTTCATGCTTCAAGTCTATTTCCTTTCATTGGGCTCTGCGGGCTGCAGAAACATGGGGGACCAACACGCATGCATCCTGTGTAGACACTGATAGAGGGATAAAGAAGCTGCTTTCACTTTGCTTCTTGTGCAGAGGTTGTCTCATTCTGTGTACACTAATGAGTCACATCTTTGTAGGGATGAATGATATGCAAAAAAAACATTTTGCAAGTGTTTTGCCTGATATTTCGATTGCAATATGAGTCATGAGTTCAGTTTGAATAATCAATTCTGCATTTCATTTTCACAGAAATTTTTTAAAAAAGAATGATAATGTTATTTCTGTTGGGGCTTGTACCAAACAAACACTTGGCCATATTTTGATTTTGATTATATTTTGATAATTGTGCAACCCTACATCATAACTTAAAAATAAAATAAGTTTGTTTCACAGCATAATGTATTTGATGTCCTTTTTGGAGCGGCCTTTTTTGGGTCAGTAGTCATTCTGTGAAAGCCTCTTGGAGAGCAAGATACAACTGTTTGCACATCACGCTGTGTAAGTCGAGTAATGTGCAATTTGTGCAGGAACATAGACTGACACAAAGATCCCAATGTGCATGTTGAATTCATAAGAGAGATGCTGGTGTTAATTGGCTAGCTTGCTGACTACTAATGGTGGCTCATGAACTATTCTGTTCGCTTGAACCATATATTCCTTGTCTTATCTACCTTGTGATTATTTGTGTAAAATGATTTTGGTCATTATTGCTGAATGCCTTACTTCTGTGGTGGCAGACAGACAGCTGCAGGTTGTTTAACAGGTAAAATCAGTGTTAGTAATAAAGCTAACGAGCTGCAGCTTCTCATAATTGTTGCCAATGAGTAAACACAAAACACCAATGCAATCACTTGTGTGCTAAACCCCTCACATCTATCCAGCCGCAGCTTCTCTGCACCAAACTATGTGATATTTTTTCTTGATTTAATCTGCATCTGTGTGGCTTTTAATTGTTTTATAAAATTCAAGTGACAACAATGCTTATTATTATACAAGTATTACATCTGACATGAATCTGAATCAACCCTCACCTGACTCGCAGACAACGGATCCCGGCTTCAGCTCCAGCATCATGGTGATGGTGGCGATGTCTGTAGTGTAGAGGATTTGTGTGCGGTGTGGCAGGGAGACTGTCCACAGCTCCGGTGTGGGGTGAAGCACTTGGACCCACCCGCCTTTGCTACAGGTGACCTTTGACCCATAACGCTGACCAATCAGGTCTGTCGAATGACGAATGACTCCGTAGCGGGTTTGCGTTTGGGCACCCTGCTGCACCTTGACCGGCATCATGGAGTCGTGGCTCAGGTAGACGATGGCGACGTCCCCGTCCTGAATGAAGTCTGAATACTCCACAAAACTCATGGTGAACAAGTCCCTCTGCAACAGGGTGGTAGAAGATGAACTCAGGTTTTACTTCGTTTTAATCAATACAACAAGTCAACACTATCACACTATCAACAAACAGTGTGCTTAAAGTAGACAAGGACAATCTTCTCAACAGCATATTTCAGGTCCATAGCTCTTTTGAAACTTTTTCTGACATGCCTGGAACGGTCTTCTTGATCATAAAATTAGAGAACAGAGAACAGAGACATTTTTATTGAGCTGTGCTTGTTCTCACGCTTGGTAACTTCCTCGTTTATTGTTCCCTTTACCTACACAGACAGCAATCAGACATAAGCCGGATTCAAGTGACAAGTCATGATGACAAATTGTTTATTTTATTTGTCCTGGCGCCTACATTACCCATAATACAACTGGACCACAGGCAGTTAAGTCAGAGATCAGGGTGTTCCTTGCTTACCTATGTCACTTCAGAGTTATCATCAAGTTTACAAATTGGAAATAGCATTAAGAGACATAGAGACACAAAACATGCACAAAGAGACAAAACTACCAAAAGGAGGCACAAAATGACCAAACAGACATCTCTTTGAATCTCATGGCTCTTGTTCTGATATAGGGTTGGGGGCCTTTAGCATGTATTTAACATTGTGGCTCGTTGCCGTGGTAACAGCTCTGCAGCCACAGTGGAACATCTTTAATTTAGAATCAATTTTGAAAGATAACGGTCGTGCTGACCGTTATCTTTCAAATGAAGCATCTTTCATACTTGAAACCCCCATTAACGGTCGTTTAGTATAATTCCTAAACTTCAGAGAGAGAAGACGGATTTACTGAACTGCTTCACCAAAGAAAACATGTCGGACAACTTAGAGAATATGTGAGTGACATGAATGAAGGCTACTGCTGTTCAGCTAACGTTACATTTCTGATATGTGTTGAAGAAAATATGGGTTTTGTGTCGAAGTCTGCTTCCACTTCAGACAACGTTAGCTTCCCGTGATTCGGGCTATGGCTTCTAAGTTTTGTTTAACTTAGCCGAAGAAGAGATGCCGGATGGGAAAGATTGTTTAACGGATAAGGGTAGCTTTGGTAGAAAACATTTGGCCCAAGGGGAAAGACAAATTAACTAGGAAGGATATACTTCGACACAACACTCGAATTAGGTTTTCTGTAACGTTAACCACCGAGTTTAAGGACAACATCATCCTAACTGACGCTAACGTTAACTGGCTGATTCACCGTTGTTGCGAACGGTTAGCTAGCCAGCTAACGTTCAGTTAGCCTATTAGTTCAGTTATTCGGTAATCCTTTAAATACACTTTGGCATAACTTAATTTATAACCTCAAACGCACAGAGTCACAGTGCAACATGAGCGAAAGCCTATGTTACTTCACTTACACGCATTAATGAATTTTGTGTTTAACTTACTTCTAGCTAACATGCTAACGTTAGCGACCGTTACCGTTCGATGTGTTTAGCAACGCAAAAAGAACCGTTGGCAATTCTCGACCTACCTTCTGCAGAAGTGTTTTCCGTTGGCGTTTAATACGAACTCAAAATGTGGTCAGTAAACGACAATTCCTGATCTTAATGCCGTTCTGTGTGCATGTGGACAGCACTGACAGCTACCCATTCATTTCCCACACACGTGGTGTTGTTTTCAGGGGAAGTTGAGTCAACGAGGCCGGATGGAGAACTGGGTCACGAATCGGCAACCTCTCTCCGCACACAAAGTCTATTCACAGGGGCCGTACAGATAATTTGTAGATCTGCGATTCTATGGCGACAACGCAATTTTTTGGCATTTACTGAAAAATAGTACGAGAAAGCTATTTTCTGTTGAGTGCTTTCGTTTGTAAATTAATGTTACACCGTGTTTATGTTGTAATTGACAAAATAATCCACAATTTCATCACCAGTAAGTTAAATGATAGGTTCACAAATTTTCATGTCTGTCTTAAAACAATAGAACACTAAAATATATTTGCTTGCTACCCAGTTCCTATCCTCAAGTAAAAGTACCAAAACCAGTTTCAAAATACATTATTGCAAGAAAGAGTTCTACTTGAGTAAAAGAACAGACGTATCTGCTATACCATTTTTGTGAATCTTTGGATAATATAACCTCTAAGGGCCTCAAACGGTAATTATTTGATTAACTTAAATGAAACTATCTGCTGGTGATTTATTTACTGGTAAAGCTTGTTTTAAACTTGTGACAAGGGGCCAATAGCTAGACACAGTTTTTCCTGTAAAGGGTTGCAAGCCAAAAATCACGGCTTTTCTTTTAACTGTGTGTTTGGTGTTGGTAAACGTATTATATTATCTCTAAAAATCTTAATATGAAATGTAACTGGTACCTATGGCTCTCAAATAAAATGTAGATGAGTAAAAAGTATAATATTAACCTCTGAAATATAGTGCAGCCAAAGATCACAGTATGGGAATACTCAAGTGAGTACCTCAAAACTGTACTTAAGTACTTAATATCACAAAAGCTAATCGCATTTAGTTTGATTAGTTGTACATTCATAGATTTACATGGTACATAACTTAATTTCAACTCAACTGTGGTACAGCAATCCTGAAAAATATTAAAGTTGTTGGATCGGATCATATAATCTGATTTTATTTGCAAACTGAGAGTTATTGTTCAAAAATGTGAATTGGGAGTGAAAACTCAGTGTGTAGAAGGAGTCCCCACTGGAGCCGAATCAGCGCGTCCAATTGAATGAATGGACTACAAATAGTGACCAATGGGAGGAGAGATGCTCTGCTATAAATTACGATCTCAAGCGTTCAGGCGGACCGGAGAGCTGTAGGAACACTGCTGGTGGTTTGTGAGCTCCTCGGCCGGAAAAATAGGGATCTTTGTATCTACCCCTGGTAGTAGTAGTAGTCCACAAATCCGTCAACAACAGGTAGGAATTCGTTTAACTCAAATTCCGACACACAGAGAATATCTTCAGTTTTTTTATGATGTACGCAGGGCGGTAGAGACAGATCATATTGGCCTTCTGAATATGTCGCTTTTCACTACAAGGATTAATGTTAACTCTGGAGTAGTGTCATGAAATAATATAAAAGATACGATCCATAACATGTCTTTGGAAAAAGTAACTGCCGCACATTTCTGCATCTATTTAAATGCATTCAGGACGCTTTGTTCACTGCAGGATACTACACGGTTTAAGTGCAGTAGTTTAGTTATTTAGGCTAAAATTTAACATCTGTAATGTCGGAATGAGCTGTAGACTTGATGCTAACTGTCCGCACTCAGCAGTCAGTTTGTTTCGCTGCTTTTCACCGTGTCTTCCCTCCATCCTCCGCCCAGGGATCAGCCATGCCTTTCGGTAACACGCACAACCAGATGAAGATGAAATACGCTTCGGAGAAAGAGTTCCCGGACCTCAGCAAACACAACAATCATATGGCCAAGGTCCTGACT
This sequence comes from Seriola lalandi dorsalis, assembly GCF_002814215.2. Classification (NCBI taxonomy): domain Eukaryota; kingdom Metazoa; phylum Chordata; class Actinopteri; order Carangiformes; family Carangidae; genus Seriola; species Seriola lalandi. Next base: position 570,211 of record NW_019525050.1, read on the forward strand.
CCTGCTATTTACGAAGGGCTGAGGAGCAAACAGACACCCAGTGGATTTACTCTGGATGATGTCATTCAGACTGGGGTTGATAACCCAGGTAAAAAACCAAGCGGCTTTTCGGCGGAACAGCCATCTGTTCTGCCTGATCGACCGCGCTTAATGGCCGTAGCGGCGCTCTGTGCTTCATGTTCCTGCGAGGGAACACTAACAGCTTTTTGCACTGTGACCTTGCCGAGGGGATAAACTATCACCAACATTTACACACATATGGAGAGCTGAACAGTTAGAAACACTGTCATCCTCCTCCAAATGGGCCTCCGTTATCAGAGCAATATTTCCCAGCTTTATAGCAAATGGTAACGATTACCAGTGTTGCATAATGTATGCAAGGCAGCAGCTGATAATCCATTGCTGCTTGCAGTTTTATTACAGTTGTGACAGTTTGTTGTGCAGAATATCAGCTGCATGCAAAACTGAACAGTGTGTGGCTGCTCTCATGTGTGGATCAGGTTTAAACCATTCAGAGAATTTAGATATACCTGTTAATTGAAGTATGGCAGGTGACTTGTGCTCACCCTGTAGACTATGTCTCTGTTTAGCTCTGAGAATATGGCCAAGCTGACCCTGAAGAGGCTGTCAGCTGTCGACGAGTTCCCAGATCTCAGTCAGCACAACAACCACATGGCCAAGTTCTTAACCCAGGACATGTACAGGATGCTGAGAGAGCGGGCTACTCCCAACGGCGTCACCATAGATGGTGTCATTCAGACAGGGGTTGATAATCCTGGTACAGTAACACAGTCCCATCCTGAGACCCGATGACACTCAGCACATTGAGTTAGTGAGGATGTAAGTTTGTCTGTGCGTTTCCTGTCATTGTCTCCTGTGACCCTGTCAACTTTGTGTAGGCCACCCCTTCATTATGACTGTGGGCTGTGTCGCCGGGGACGAGGAGACATACGAGGTCTTCAAGGAGCTGCTGGACCCCGTGATCCAGGACAGACATGGAGGATACAAACCCACAGACAAGCACAAGACTGACCTCAACCCCGACAACTTGAAGGTACTGCAGCTCACTGCCATCATTTAGCCAGGCTGAATGTGACGGTGGAACTGAACATGGAAACTAACGTATGTCATCCTCTAAGGGCGGTGACGACCTCGACCCCAACTACGTTCTGAGCTCCCGTGTCCGAACAGGACGCAGCGTCCGTGGGTTCTGCCTGCCACCACACTGCAGCAGAGGAGAGAGACGTGCTGTGGAGAAGCTCTCCATTGAAGGTAAAGAGGCCACTTTAACCTGCAACTGAAGAAAGTTGAGTATTGACAATGCAGGTGCTTTGCTTCTGTCCATGCTGAGCGCATGAGTTACTGGCACTGACTGACATCAGCACTGAAAGCCATCATCCAGACAGATGGAGACGTGGCTCCAGCTGAATGATTGTGTTATGTAAGAAAGCTGGAGTACAAGTCTGTGGCCTGATTGATGCCAAGTGAATTCATTAGTTTGGCAGTGGGGGCCCTCCAGTGGCAGTTGATGGAATAACATAGCACAGAATAAATGTAAACTAGACTCAACTGTGTGTTTACACTGATACTGAACACACTGGTGCTGCAACTAACTGCTTTCAATATTGATTAATCTGTCATGCCCATTTACTTACAGCATAAGGCAAAAAAGAAGAAAATTCTTGTCGTTTAGGGAATTACTTATTTTTTGCTTAAACGACTTTAACAATTAATACATTATCAAAATAGTTGCTGACTATTTCAGTTCAACTAATTGTTTCAGCTCCACAGTACATCTAATCTGTCAAACGTTCCTCACAGGCTTAAATACTGTGTGGCAGTGACAGGACTTAGTTTTGCATCTTGCTCTAGGTTTTGACATTTATGGTTTTAAAATGTGTATTTCCTCTCTGCAGCTCTGGCCTCTCTGAGCGGAGACCTGAAGGGGAAATACTACGCCCTGAAGAACATGACAGATGCCGAGCAGCAGCAGCTCATCGACGACCACTTCCTGTTCGACAAGCCAGTGTCTCCTCTCTTGCTGGCCTCAGGGATGGCCCGTGACTGGCCTGACGCCAGGGGCATCTGGTGAGGCTTCATCTTTACTGCCATGTCAGCCAACCTTCTGTAAATCTTTCCACTGGTAGAGCTAATTTTGAAGGAAGCTGAATTCCTCTTTTTCTGCCTCTGTCTTAAGGCACAATGACAACAAGACATTCCTGGTGTGGGTGAATGAGGAGGACCACCTGCGTGTGATCTCTATGCAGAAAGGAGGCAACATGAAGGAAGTGTTCAATCGCTTCTGCACCGGACTCACCAAGGTTGGCAGGAAACGAGAGCTTCATCAGTTTCTTTAAAAACAAGTCATTAATCTGTCGTGGGAGGTTTTCTGTTTACATGAGTCAGACTCAGTGTTTAGTGTAAATTACTGTGCTTTTATTTGACTTGTATTATACACAGTACAAACACCTTATCAGCCTGGTTCTCTTGTGTTTAGATTGAGACCCTGTTCAAGGACAGAGGCCACGCCTTCATGTGGAATGAGCACTTGGGCTACGTCCTCACCTGCCCATCCAACCTGGGTACTGGCCTGCGTGCAGGTGTGCACGTGAAGCTGCCCAACATGAGCAAACATGCCAAGTTTGAGGAGATTCTCAAGAGGCTGAGGCTCCAGAAACGTGGAACAGGTACAACAACCTGCACATTTCTTTACTCTAGCCAATCCTACTGCCTGCATCCATGAGTAAAGTCAACATTTATGACGCCTGTATTAGGCATTTGTATTTCTGTATTTTAAACTGTTAATTTAAGATCAGTGAAAGCATCTTTCCCCAAAATGTTGGATGTACATTAATGTAGACTACAATAAGAACTTCATCCAGCAGTCGGCTGAACATGGGTCTGTGTATTATGTTTTTGTTTGCATTCTTACCACCAGGCGGCGTGGACACGGCTGCTGTGGGCGGAGTCTTTGACATCTCTAACGCTGACAGACTGGGCTTCTCTGAGGTGGAGCTGGTGCAGATGGTGGTTGATGGAATCAAGCTGCTGATTGAGATGGAGAAGAAGCTGGAGAAGGGCCAGTCCGTCGACGACATGATGCCCGCCCAGAAGTAAAGCCATCCTGACACCCACCCCACGCCATTCCCCCTTCCTAATTCTCTCTCCCTCTCCCTCTCCCTCCTATCTCCCCTCTGTCTGAATGAATGTTTGACTCTGTCCTGGAATGCACTCTGTATTATGCAGTTTGGATTTGTTTATTTAAAATGAAATGGTTCCTGTAAGGTGAGGATGGATTTGAAATAAAATAAAGTTCTGGTTGAAGTTGAATTTTGATTCCTGGAATGAGACTTCTTATGGTACATGTGTAAATATTCCCAGTAATCCCATCACCACTGGTTATAATATTGCTTTTCTCCGAAAATGGGTGACTGAGGTATTTAATGTGAAAACTCTGAAGAAGTTGTAGATTCTGTCTCTATCACATGTTCAAGAGCAACAGCAGCTCCAGTTTAAATCACAACCTTCACAAGGTTTCAGACTCAATTGGAAACTTAAACCTTGTTCCACTTCTCCTGTCTAGACTCTCTTAAAGACAAATTTGTCCCAAATGTAAATGACTGCAACTCAACCCACAAAATGAGAGACAAACGTGTCAGTGAATGCAATGCATCTTTTGTACAGAGGTCAGGTAAAAGCACTCCAATTTCACATCATATAAACTACCTTAAAGGAGCAATACACTGATTTTACACAGGAGTTCTACTGTATAGCGCTAGGTGCTATTGAGTTGCATTATGGGAATTGTAGGTTGCAGTGTTGCTTCAATTTTGACCATTCTTTTTTTTTTTTTAAATCTATTGTGCCCCAACTTTGCAGAAGTGCCAAAAAAAAGTTTGTCATAGTGAAGTTTGGTATGCAGTTGGACTTCCTGTCTAGCTGTAGTGAAAGGACAATTACAGATTGATGCTAAAATCAAAATGACTTTTTAGAAAACTTTCAAACATCAACTAAACCAAAAATCACTATCTCCAAAAGAAACCCTGCTCTGACACTTTGTGATTAACTCAACAGAAACAGTTCATTAAAGCACTTAACCTTAGAGGCTTCTTCTTAATAAAAGCTTAATGTTTGTGAAAGAAACATGTAGAAAGAAAACATGTTAGAACTGAGCTATATTGGGTTTACATGTTTAAAAAGGTTTTCCATCAAATTTAACCTCAACACATTAATTTTGACCTGCAAACACTTTCCAGGATGTTTTGTCATAGTTTTCATTATTATAAAGAAATTATTCCTTTTAGTTAAGCAGTATATAATATGCTAAGAAGTTTTTATAATGTACAAGCCCATATTTATTGAAGATTTATTGTGAAAGGTCCCATATCTTCTTCTTCTCCTGTGTTTCATTTGAAATGTTGATCCATAAGAAGATATATTTCTGGTTTTATGAAACCAAACACCATCTCAGTGTCGTGTTACATCTCTCTCAGGCGTCTCTGTGGCGCTCTAGTAACAACAGGTCGTGAGCCAATCAGAAGAGAGGCTCCGAGTCTGAGGGTAGTGACTGCTTTGTTGTGACATCACAAAGTCACAGAAGTCTTTACATCTCGTTTGAAGGCTCAGTCTCTTAATACAGGCTGTACATTTCTGTGGACTGAGTGCTTTGATACTTTCACAGTATTAATATAGAACCTACACCTGCTTTCTCCAAAAGAAGGCGTCACTTTTCTTTTAAACATTAATACATTTAAATATTCGAATAACACTTAGTTTTATATTTTCATCTCGACTGTGTCCAGACACAAATGATCATCGTGACACGAAGACGTTCAAGTTGACAGACACTTTAATTGAGACATGAGTGACCCTCATTAACCATGTGGGCATTTACACGGACTCCCCGTCATCTCTACTTTTTAACGAAATACAAAAGAAAAAAAAAAAAACAAGAAAAAAAAAAACAAAAAAACAAAATGAGTATTGCAGTGAAGCTGTGTTGAAAGTAAGATACATTATTTACACTGAAAACAAAATGCTACTTAATTTTTTTCTTTTTCCAGGAGAGAAAAAAAAGAAATAAATAAGACTAGAAATGCTTTTTTTGTCCACATTCACAGCATGACAAATCATATTCAACTCATTAATGTCGACCCCGTGTGGCCAGAATAGACTGAGATATTAGTAGGTAATTCAGTGATTATTGCCAAAAGCCTTAATCTATACATTATAATATTCAATACATACTCTGTATTTTGTTTAAAAAAAGGAGACATTTGGAAACTGCTACTTGGATGATTGTACAGCTTAAATACTTCTAGATATATATATGTATACTTTTAAACCCTTTTGTTCATAGCTTTAACTCGTTGGCAACTTTGGAAGCAATGTTTTTGAAAGCGATGGATGATCCGGATATCCTTTTGAACCTGACGCCGTTGAGGGAGAGACGGGGCAGCTTGCAAACCTCCATCTCCCACTGGACCAGGTTTTCGGCTCGCCCGTCCCCGTGGACGCAAAGAAGCAGGAAACTCTCTTGCTGTTCGTAGTCGCAGTTGTTGGCGTCGAGCACCTTGCGAATCTCCCGCATGATATCGCAAGGCTCCATGGAGCTGGTGGTCCTCATACTCCAAGTGAATCTGAGGGAGCGGGGTTTACTGTCTTTATTTTCCCCTTTTTGATCCCCAGGTACATGGCGACTGTCGGGAGAAGAGGACAAACAGAAAAGTTTTAGCCTCGCAGATTTTGTTTTGGCAGTTTGTTTGATTTTTTTTTAAAGCAGTGTCTGGTGGACGTAGAGATTCAGCAGCCACTTTGTTTCACCATCTTTTAATTCTTTGGCATACAAAAAAATATTTAGTTTACCGATCAAAGCAGCTGGTAGAATAATCGAACCTACCAGCCAAGATCTAAAATAAATAAATAAATTTAGCATGTGGCTGGTGTCTGTTTCCACCAAAGACACTTTCTAATCCCAGTTTGTAAATTACATTCACGTCACAGGGCGAAGCTACGGAGGCTCAGAACTGACAAAATGTGGAAGGAAAATACATTGTTGGTTAAATAAATTAAAATGGATAAATCAACTGATTGGTGGTGAAAAATTAAAGATAATTAGCTTTTAATATCTTTTAACCAATTTATTGGAGATTAAAGAAAAAAGTGTTACTCCATTTTAATTATTTAACTTGCAATATTTTTTATCGATGTGTTCAGTTTTATGTTGCATACGTCTACATTTTATGAGTTTCTAAGCTCCACACTAAGCACATGTTCTTATTAACCAGAAAACCCAGCTGCCTCTGAAGAACCTAGAGGGTCATTTAACAACTTTATATTTCTGTGTTTCTTTAATCCTCAAAGACGCCACATTTTTGTTTAACCCTTTCCACAAGTTGAGATTTGTATCCAGGTGGCTGGAAATGAAACTCCTTCACTTTATAGCAAAAGAAATAAACCAACTAACGATTATATTCATCATCAGATCAGATGTATTTACTGACATTTATTTTCTCAACTTATAAATTAATAGTTTTCTATGAAATGTCAATACAGCTTAAGCAAATTCAGGATGTTAGTCAGACAAAACCAGCAATTTGATGACATTACTTTGAACTATTTTCATTGATCTAAATTCTATTAGGCCACTTCATCAAGAAAATATTACCAAATTGACCAATAATAATAATCATTAATAATCAGGAGATGCAGCACCAAGTATCTGGGGGAAAAACTCTTTCCATCCCAATTTTGTACAAATTTTTTTTAACCAGATGTTTAGAAGAGTCTTTGAGGATTCTGGAAATACGTTCACAAGTTTTAAGAGTTTTTAAATGACCTTCTAGGGTTTTGAAAAGATTGATACGTATTTATTTTCTGCAAAAACTGAACTTTGTGACTGTGAATGTAGTGGAAACTGGGGCTAGACACATCCATGCTGGATTAACGGCAGGTTTTTTTGGGGTATTAGGAGCATTTTTCAAAGAATACAAACATGCCATGCTAACAGAGTAGCACACGAGTACAGTGCCATGCAAACGTTATTATAAAAAATAAATAAAATAAAATCAGTCAAAGGCAAAGCTCAAATGCAGCAAACAAGTTTCCAAATCGTCCGAAACATTCAAACATCCCAGGAGAGACAAAGCAGAGAGAGAGGGGTTCCTAAGCAACGGGGGATGGCAACAGACTGAGGACAAACTGAAGCCTACATTTAAAAAGGTGGACCAACA
>NW_019525050.1:577462-595330 GCF_002814215.2 Seriola lalandi dorsalis
TGGGGGGCGGGGACAGGTAACCTCACCTTGAGCCCTCAAGTCTCCCGTTTCTCTCAAACTCGGTTGAGACTCTGAGGCGCATGAGAAGATCAGACAGGGAGGAGGAGGGAAAAAAGAAGAACAAAAAAAAAAAGATGTGGATTGTGCACGACAGAAATAACTTCAGATCAATTCCAGTGAATTAAAAAAGAGAATATGTGACGTGTAATAAGAAGGAGATGTGAAACGACGACGAGAGCCACCACCGCAGAACAAAACAAAACAAATTAAATAAAATACAAAAAGACATGGAAGGTTTCACTTCCATTAAGATCAGTGAAGAGTCATGAGACAGGGAAATAAAGAGTGACAGTGATCCCAAACTGAAACCAACAGCAGCAGACAGAAAGAAAAACAACCTTTAAACACAGAGCAAGACGGAAATGCATCTCACGAACTAGTGAGTGTGTCGACGGAAACAGCAGCTTAATGACGAACTGCAGCTTTAGATGTGAAAATGGAAAACAACATTTTTTAATAAAAACTATTAAATGGATTGAGATGATAGTGCAGCACCAGAATCTCATATATATAATCATTCATAATCATATAATCAATATTTTTTTACCCCCCCCTCCCCCCAAAAAAAACGTAAATTTATATCTGAACTGCAAAAACCTCCACAGCTTCATCCTTTTATTCCCTTTTTTTTTTACGTGGTTTTAAAGTCGGGGTGGGTGATATGGTTAAAATTAAACTTAAAATATTCTTACAACTTCTATCACAATGTGAGATATGTAAAAGAAAATCATATTAAAGTCCATTATTGACCTTATAAAACAACAAATCTGAACTCAAAATCCGTCATGAAGCATCACACAAACACTTTACTGCAATAAAAATCTATTTGATTTTGACGAGAAAAAGAAAAATCTACTGCCCTTTTGTCAGAGCTTTCAGTCGCATCTCATGGTCTTCTTAAGATGAAATTTGTCATGAACACTTAAAAAAAAATGTATGCGATCAATTCACTGAGGAATGAGATGCAGTTAAAAGCTCTATAACTTGTTACAAATTACATCTGAAAAAAAATATATATATAAATTTGTTAGTTTTTATATGAAATTAGTTTAGTATAAATTTTGACAACAGAAATGTTTATTATTATTGCAGAGCTCAATTTAAAATCATTATTACCTGATGTTTTTCCAGATGTTTTTTTATTGTTTTTGTTATTTGCTTGTTGTAGTTTTTTTCTGTGACTTTATTTTAAAGTTTGATTGTTAATATTTTTTTGTCTCTAAGTGATTTTGAGTTTTAAATTAAATAGTTTACTTCACGTCAACGCTGGAAACTATGAAAAAGCTACGACCACGATGCTCATTAAAATGAAGATAAAACGTGTGTTCATGTGGATGCCGGTGTGTACGACACACACACACACACACACACACACACTTGATTGCAGCTTGTTTGGGTCGATGCAGATGGGAAACGCTCCCTGCAACAGGAAGCTGGTGGAAACTCGGGCTCTAAGAATCAAACCAAATGTTCCCCGACAAACATTTGTCCTTGTGACTGAAGCAACATGTTCGGCAGCTCAGCAGAAGTCCTGCAACTGTACGCTGCTGTATTAACTGATAATGAATGAAAATATGGTAAAACAAAGTCGTAATGACATAAAATATGTCTTCAGAGAAGTTTTCTTGGTCCTGGACATTAATAAGAACTTGAAATGTCCTTATAGTAACGTACGACTACATGACGTTTGTTTACTGCTTTATAAAAATGGAACACAAGGGACTTTAAGTGTCTCTGATGTTTGTTTCTAAAATGATCAATAAGAGGCTGAGCTCAAATGGACTGGCAGTGTGATGAACTGTGGGATATTTTGGAAGGAGTAGGACATTTAAAAAAATAAAAAACTGTGTTTGTTCCCCTCATCCGTCTTATCTGTCTTCTTACAAGTATCTCTTCTGTATCTGCCTGATTTTACTCCGGGGACGTGTTGACGGAGAATATCTCACACCCTTTAGTCTCCCAGCTGTTTTCAGAATCTGGTCGGGACCTGGTGATTAATAATGACGGCGTCTACAACTCTGCCGAGACACCTTCCACTGACATGTCCAGGCTGCTGTCCCTGCATCATTTATGTCCTGGGGTATAAACTCAACTTTATAACTTCTCTTCAAGCCTTATTTCAAAGTCTGAAGATTTAAATAATTCCTTGAGATCAGCTGCATCAACCACTGGGGTCAAGATCTGCAAAATTAAATATTTAACTGATTTATACATCGATGTGATAAAGAACTTTGATTAAATCTGATCAGTCAGACAAAATCACCCACGTCTGTGTAGTTAGAGTTTTGTGTTGCTGGAGTTTTGACCTCTTCAGACTATGTTCCTTCTGCACACTGGTAGCAGGCGAAGTTGTGCCAGGAATCGCTCCTCTGGTTATTTTATCCATAAACAGATGTGGCAGTAAATTTGTGATAAAAAAAAAATACACTCCGAGAGGATTTTATCCATATCACTCACTCCTTGTCAGGGCTGCAAGAAAAGAATAATTTCTCTAAGGAAAGTAAAACCAAAAGAGAAGGTGCTAATGTGCATCTATGTTCATCTGCATTGACTTAAACTGGGTAAAACTGTTCAACAGACAGTGCAGAGTCTGAACCGCTACTCTCAAGGAAAATGTCTGAGTAATATCACAGCAGATTAGATTAAAAGCAATAAGCAGTAAGCTCCCTGCTCCTCTGACACGACGGAGAACAGAAAAACAGGACGGGTGGAGGAGGAAGTGACTCCAAACTCCTGACAGCTTGAGGGACTTGACAAACAGGAGGACGAGTGAACAGACAGGACCGACAGCAGGTCCTGGATCGGCCAGAGAGGCTGTGAAAATCACAAGACCGAGGGCGGGCGGGGGGGTGAGGGAGAGAGAGAGAGAGAGAGTGGGAGGGTGGGAGAGAGGGGGTGAGTCCCTCCACATAACTGACACTTTTGTCTCAGAGGAGAGATTGAGGGATTGAAACAGCCCCTTACTCTAGATCTTCATCTTCCTACAACTCTCTATATCTTCTGCTCCTGAATCTGAAAGAAAAAACGGGAATCTGAGGAGACGGCGAATTTTTCTCAATGGACACATGACAAGAAAAAGAAAGAAAGAAAGAGGGAAAGAATATTTGAATGTATGACATGATGACAGGCCTAAAAAGAAGAAAAAACATGGAAGGATGACGAGAAGGAAGGAAGGAAGGAAGGAAGGAAAGGCTGATAGAGACTGGAGGGCAGAAGACTTACTAAGGGTCTTTCCTCCCTGGGTAGAAGGGATGGCAGGCCCTGTTTTGGCCATCTGCCGTTTGGCCGGGTCAATACTGACCCTAGGCGGAGAGGAAGAGCAGCAAGAGGTCAAGGTTAAAGGACACAGGAAGGTTAGGAAGACAAAAACACACAAACTGTGAGGAGAGGAGTGGAGGTGGGAGCGGGACGTGACTGAACCTAAAACGTCCTGAGAGGAGGAAAATGATTAAAACTCCTTGTTGTTACGTCCCAAAAATGTGATGAGAGATTTATAGAAACGTACGGAGGCTCAAAACTGACTAAACGTGGTGAAAGGTTTTTCAGACGAGCCAGAAGAAGAACTGAGTGCATTAATAAATAATATTATCAATTAAATAACTGCAAAAGAGCGTAAGAAGAAACATGAAGCTTTATACTTTTCCTCTAACCTCCAGTCAGTCAGTTAGGTGTTGACCTGATGGTGGCGCTCTTTGGAAAGTAAGAGGATCAAAGTTAAAAATCGTCCTGAGGGGAACAGGATGAAAAACTGCTTTCAACATTTTTCGCTGCTTTCTAATTAAACAGATAATTGGGAGGATGATCAGCTAATTAATCGATAATAAAATAACGGTTGTCCGGAGCAGTGATCGGTCCGGGACAATGAAGAAGTTGAAAAATAAGTTTAACTAGTTTAAGTTAAACAGAAGAGTAAGATATTTTAAGTTTTCATGATTTCATCGATTAATTGGAGGAAAACGTTAAAAGTATTTTGGTTTATTTAAAAACTGACTGAAGGTTAAAGGAAAAGTATTAAGCTTCACGTTTCCTTTTACGCTCCATTTTGTTTATTTAACTTACACTATTATTTACGTGTGTCTCCAGTTTTTATTTTCTGACTCGTCTGAAAACATTTCCCTCGGCGTCGTCAGGTTCAGGGCTCCGTAGGAAATGAGGACAAACACAAAACCAAAGTGAGGTGATCAGAGGACTGTGATGACACATAACACCAGAGCTGAGAGACACGAGGCTCTGGATGGTGATGATGATGATGAGGAGGATGATGATGATGATGCTGCTGCCAAAGGAAGAAAACTGTTTACAAAGCCGCCACCAGAGGGCGCTGCTGAGCCTCGAGACGGCGCCCTGCGAGGGCCACAAAGCCCCGCCGCTGTTCTGAGGCCACAGCTGATACTGAGGACGCTTCGATCACGCCGATCTAATCACTCAAAAAGAGTCTGTTTGGTTTTATATCAGTGTCCTGGTCTGATGACGGATCAGTTTCACACCCTGACCCCCATCAGTGGGTGAACTCAACTGACACTGACCCGACTCCTTCAAGCACCCACATGAAACCACAACTATTTATATGATAAGCGTACTACTGTTTTCAAAACATTAGTTTGAAAGAGTTCAGAATTTACCGTTTTGTTTTGAAAAATTAAGATAAATTTTTCATATTTTTTCATTTGTATTTCTCCTGTAAATTTTCTGCATCCAATACGATTTTGTGAAGATTACCATGGTAATATTGTTTTGTATACTTTATAGTATTTATGATGGTTTACAAGTCACATGACTGATCAAAAGGAAACCGTTAACGACCTCAGACGCCTGATGGGAGACAAGATGACTGTCATGTCCTGGATAAAGATGAACTGAGGATCATCACAGTTCTTCTTAAAGATGATTCACCAAAGCCCAGAAACCCTGATCAATACCTACAACCTTTTCCCAAAACACAACAAACAACAGAAACGGGACAAAAGTATCGACCAGCAGATATTTAAACTTAAGTGACTACAGCCGTTAAAGTATATGCACAGCAAAGCACAACGAAACACAACACCCACTGGATAAACCAACCAACTTCTACACAAACACGACGATCTGCACAGAGGCTGAATTCACACAAGAACAAACACAAGTCAGATTTTTTTATTTTTTTTTTTTATAGCTCTCTGTGGCTCGGACACTTTCTCCCCTTCACCGTCTGGAAACAGGAACAATCTCATCCTGCGTGATTTCTTCCTGATTTTAACAGCCAGGAGAAAAATCACTTCTGAGCCAGAGAGAGTTAAAAAAAAAAATAATAAAAAAAATATAAAAATAAGAATCTGTTTTATGGTGAATAATGCAGCAGAGTAACGTTAAAAGCTCCGTCTAAAAAATGTGCAGCTTCAACAGCAAAGAGAGAGAGAGAGAGAGAGAGAGAGAGAGAGAGAGAGATCAGTCGTTAACAACAATCGTTGTGGCGAGAAAACAAACCACAATCAATGGCAGCTGTAAGAAGCGACCCCATGCATGCACTGGCGATTGATTAGTGGCAAGCTGCTCTGTCGTTGCTGCTGGTTAATCGACTGATTGTTCGAGGAGTCCGGGCTGCTCTCCCAATCAGCCTTTATCCACTCAGACCAACCACAGCCAGTGAGTACGTTTACACACACAGAAACACACGTTAAAACCCGATTAATGCAAAACTCAGCTTCCTCTTCTTAGACATTAAGAACAATTACATATGTTTTTGTTTTTTGACTTGTCCTTTTTGTGTTACATCCCCCTGTAAAGGAATAGTTTGACATTTTATTTGCTTTCTTGCCAAGAGTTAGATGAGAGGATCGAGGTCGCCCTAAAGAAGAGCCAGGAGCTAGTTAGCTTAGCTTAGCATAAAGGCTGGAAACAGTGGGAAACAACTAGCCTGGCTCTGTCCAAAGGTAACGAAACAAGCTAACAAGCGCCTAATTAACACGTTACATGTCATTAGTTAAATGAAGAGCCTTCAGACAGAGGCAGGACGGCTGCTGCTCCTTGTTACAAGTCTTCGTGCTTGTGGCTGCAGCTTCATTTTCACCGCACACACACTTGATATTTTCATCCAACACCCAGCGAGGAAGCAAAGAATCGTATTTCCCCTGATGTCGAACTAATCCTTTACAACTAAAACTAGCTCTATCCATAAATTAGACCATGTTAATTTGGATTACAGGGGTAAAAGAAATCATGTCACAAATCTGATCACATTAATCTGATTATAACCCGTGTGTGTAAATGCACCCAGAGAGAGTTTTTTGTTCTGCTAAGCGATGTGTTAGTTCAGTGCCAGCAGCCCCACGCGTCTGTAGACTTTCACAGGAAGTTTCTCAGTGACATTGTTTTCACGTTATTTTTTTTTATGTTTTTTTTTTTTGGCACAGAGCGAAAAGGCAGTACAAGAGTCCTACCTTTTGGTAAACCTGAATGACATGTTTCTACAACAGAATCAGACAAAGAAACAGTGAAAATGGTGAAGGAGAAGTGAGAGGAGGAGGAGGGAGGAGGGAGGGAGAGGGAGAGGGAGGGGAGGCATGAGGAGTCTGAATGAGTGAACAAAAATGGGGTGATTGGAATCATCAACAGTGAAAGGGAAGATTCATCTTTTTTTTTTTTTTCTTTTTTCCATTGGTTATCAAATGATTTCAATTCCTCATTTTAGGTCAGTCATTGCAGGAGTGAAGCCGCTGGCCTGGCTGCCGCCGTCAGAGACTTTTCATGCAGAGAAAATGTGTGTCCGACGATTTTTTAATCAAATACAGTAACAAACCTAAAACTGGGAATTCCCACAAAGTGGCTTAATTACACTAAACGCCAATGATTCACAGTTAGAAATGTTCTGTTCCTCCGCAGCTGGATGGAAACGGTGACACTAAACTTGTGTTTGGTGTTTGGTCCAAACCAAAGAAGAAGAAATAAAGTTCTGTTGTTGCTGCTGCTTTGGTCTGGTTCATGTTCACACTGACAAACATGGAAGTTTCAAAGCACCACATGGATTTGTGAGTGGAAATCAAACTGGTGTGACTCACATCAGGTCACGCTACACTTTACTGAACCTGATGCGTTTAATTATTTCCTCTGACGTCCTAAAATATTACGGGGGGGATCGTCGACAAACTGCTTCTCACAGAAAATCCTCACACCTACATGGCGATATGTTTTAAATAGCAGTTTAGCTTTTGAATTCATACCCGTAATAATAATGATGCTAATAATAATAATAATAATTATAAATCCTGTGTCTGCTTTGCTCTCACCACAAAAGAGTCGCACTTATCGGCTTCTCTCGGTCTGGTGGTTTAGTCACACACCAGTTTTCACACCAGTCTGAAAGAACCAAACTGAACCTGTTTGGCACATTTGTGTCAGAACAGACCAACCACAGGATTTTCTAATAAAAAAAATCTAAAAAAATCAAAAGCTAAACTAGTATTTAATCTCTCTGCCGATCGTGGGAAGCGTTTAGATGGAGACCTCCCGCTGCGTTAGACATTTGAAAACCGTGGCAACACATCAGCAGAGCAGATATTTTCCTTATCAATAAAAAAAGTTTTTTTCAACATTTTTTGTTGTTGAGTCCTACTCCATGTTTTAGCATTAGAGCAGTTTTTCATTTAAAAAAAGAAAAGCACTGAGTGAAATGAAGCCAAGAACAAGAAGCCACTTTTTTTTTTTGGTCCTTTTTCTACCTGTTTGTCGATATTCATCATGTTTGAGATCTAAAGAACTCGGGTCCTGCGGTCACACAGATAAACACTGACCTCCGAGCTGTATGTGATTGGACAGTGTGAACCTGAATGCACCATGAATGCAAAATGTCACTTTCTACTTTGATTTAGACCAAAGGATTTTAAAGGTTTTATGCTGCATGAAAAGATGTCATCGTGAATATTATACGTTGTTAATTAGTCACATAACTACAACGGACTAGAATGATCTGTGGTATTATGGTCCAGGTACCGGTTCTGTCCCGGTTCCTGGACCATAACATCACAGATTTCAAAGTTATGGCTCAGTCAGAGTGTTTCAGTTCTCTGTGGCAGGCAACCAGGCAGTGACAGATAAACAGTTTAGACTTAAGAATAAATCACATCGTACAGGACAGTGAAGTGTTCCCCCAGCATGTAATTAATCATCCTAACTCTACAAGGCACTGTGTTGATTGGTTTCTAACTGGAACAGACAGAGTCACAGGAGATTATACTGTACAGAGCAGGGCTGGAGTCTATCTGCTTTCTATTTCAGTGCTGAAGTCGTGGAAAGGTGCACATGAATGATTCTTCTTCAAACTGACTGAACAGAAAAGGAGCTAAACCCCAACCCTGTGGCGTTTTT
Organism: Seriola lalandi dorsalis; assembly: GCF_002814215.2. Lineage (NCBI taxonomy): Eukaryota > Metazoa > Chordata > Actinopteri > Carangiformes > Carangidae > Seriola > Seriola lalandi. Next base: position 585,866 of record NW_019525050.1, read on the forward strand.
TTTTTTTCCTGCCGTGGTGTTTCCGCGCCTACCTGCGGGTGAGTTTGGAGGTGAGTTTGGAGAACAGGTTGCTGGTTCCACGGCTGCGGGTCTGGGAGAGAGGGGTGGCATCGTGGGAGAGGGTGGGCGAGGCCGGCGGCCCGTTGTACGTGGCCGTGCGGCGGTCCCTCAGCTGGCCCCCGTGGAAGGTGCTGCGGCTGGCGGTGCCCCGGGGGAAGCGGAGGCGGTCGGGCGTGGTGGCGTTGGCGATGCTGTGGGTCGACGCCACCGGGTTCCTCTGGCCGCCGGGCGACACCGCGACGCTGCTGGAGCGGAACGGAGGAGGAAGGAAAGTGGGAAAAGTTACGACGTCGTCAGGGTTTAAACGCAGAAACTGTTTTTCCACTGCAGACGTGTACTTCACTGTACCTGCACCAGTGTAGGAAATCTTTTATTCACAAATCAAATCAACTACAGGGTAGACATCATCATCATCATCTTCATCTCCCAGATAATAACCAGACCTGATCAGTGTTTCAGGAGAAAATGTCAAAAGCTGCTGCAACTGATCCAGAAGCAGAGTGCAGGTACACAAGTAAACTACTGCGATGGAAACACCCTCCAGAAGGTTTCATCACATTTCCCTCCTTATCTTCACGAAGAGTTTTTTGTTATTCCTACATGGATCTCTAATGTTGCCATGATGGGTTTTTAGGGAAATTAATCTGGCGTGTTAAGATGTCAACAGGGCGTGAAATTAAATAATCAAGACAAATGTAAATCTCAGCAGCTGGTGAATTGAGTCGAGATCAGATTAAGATGTTACACTTTTTTTTTTTTTTTTTTTTTTAATGGCAGAAACGTACCGTTATGTCGAATAAAAAATAAATAAATTCCAATTTGCAATGAAAATATTTTACCTATAGACATGAAACTTAAAATGCTGGTTTTCAACCAAACGAAGCCGCAGAGGCTGAAACTCAAAGACGAATATAAAGTGGCTTTTATCCACCCAATAAAAAAAATGAATGAGATGCAAATTGTTTGTTCGATTACTGATACTCCACCTTTAATGTTTAAGTGAATGTTGCACAGCAGAAATGCAGAGGTGGAAAATGAGGCAGAAAACTAAAGTCATACATGGTTTTTAATTTCTGCTTTAATACGTAACCCAATTGATATAATTAGAAATGAATATCTTCTAATAAGATTAATATTTGTTGGGTCTGTGTAGCCTTCACTACATATCATCTCTATCTCCTCATTTCTTGTTATTTCTCTCCATCACATGACGTCTTCTCTTTCTGACTATCCTTGCATATCCTCTTTTCGCAGTGGTGGGGAAGTTAAACAACAAATAACTTTATTTTAAAACTTCAACACCACATGAAATGTCCATCCATCATCCTAATGTTGATTCTAATAGAACCTGATGCCTTTTTACTGTTTGGATGAAGCTTTGTGTGTTTGACCTTCAAAAGTTTCTGGGCCAATGCAAAATGATTGTTCCTCAAACTGCAGGTAAAGTTCCTACAGTGGAAACAGGACCACGACATTTCAAAATAAAACATTTCTTTGATCCAATTCACCAGCCAGAGAGAGATTTAACAGCTGGAGCTGAACCAGCATCCAGTTGTTGTTAATTCCCACCCTGGACATCAAGCTCTTATCAATGAGGAGTGAGTTGTGTCCCTGATCAGTTAGAGTCTAAACAAAAAACAGACGATGGTCTGAGGGTGTTGGGGCAGCAGGAGGAGGGGTTGGGGGGGGGGCAGCGGAGAGCGGTGGAGCTCGGCCATCGAGTCGCAGACGAACAGGTGAGGGATCCAGACGGAGAAGATCAGGGGTCATAGTTTAAAACAGAGGATGGAGATCGGGAGCAGAGCTGAGACAGTTTGTTATTGCAGATGTCTGCAGCGGAGCAGGAGGTGCTCCGGCGTGTGGTGGGCAGAGAGATGATGCAAACATGGAAAAATATTATCACACACAGAGTTTAAATGCTCGTCTGTCAAAGCGTGGCAGCTTGATGTCAGTGTGTGGATACATATTTTTCTCTACTTGTGCCTCCACTTTCATCAGTGTCTGAAATAAAACTCAGTCTGTGTAAAACTCTGACGTTCAGCTGCTGCACTGACGCACATCACATCTGAATATCTCCATGGGGATTTTAACATTCAGCTGTTTATGGGACGTTTCTCCCAATAACATAAACTTTCCTAAGTGCTGCTGTTATTATTGATAACACTGTATTTCTATTATTATTTTCACTATAACAATCAGCGGTATATACAGCTGTTCCTGGTCCGTCTCTCTCTCCATCTTTCCCCTGCAAAGTGCCTTGAGAAAATGTGTTTGGTGTAACTAACAACTCTTTATTCAGTGTTTCACACAGGATCTAATTCTGCAGAAAACTAATGAAGAGAAGGTGGTGACATATTTTGACTGACGCATATGAATTATCTGAGTTCATCTTTACAAAGTCTTCAGTTTTACCCGCTCTCGGCTGATGAACATTTCAGACACCGACACCATAAAAACAAGTTGGATGCACACGATCGCCACTGGTCTCTGCAGGAAATGTGTCCATGGTTTAGTTGGGGTGTTACAGAGTGTGAAGCTGGCCGGATGTGTGGGTTAGCGAGGGGCCAAACAGGGGCTGAGACATGAGAAGAGACAGACAGGGGGGTTTGGAGGCCCTGCCGTCTTACTTGGGCGAGCAGTAGTCCAGAGCGTAGTAGGAGTGGGGCAGCGTGGCCCAGCCTGCCTGGCAAGCGTACAAAGGGCCGACGGTTTGATACCTCAGCCGCACCGAACTGGACGAGGCACCGAACACAGCGGCCGCAAAGGCAGAGGAGGGGCTAGTGGCACAAGCCATCTCAGTCATGCTGGTCATGCCACAACGAAAAAAACAAAACAAAAAAACAAAAAAAACAAAACAAAAAAACAAAACAAAAAAAAAGCCCCACCCCGAAACCACAAACACACAGGCAGAAATGAAAAATAAGATGATGAGAAAAAGGGAAAGTAAATATAAGACAGAAAGAAGGAAAAGAAAGAAATAAAATAAGGGAGTGAAACAAAGGAAATATGGTCTAGGGATCCTGTCTGGATTTTCTTTTAACAATACATGAGAGAATCTGGACCTAAAAGTCAAAACACTGTCATTAGAGTTCAACCAGTTTGAGTTTAAAAGGCTGACGCCGATATTTTTGTATTGATTTATATTTACAAGCCTTGAATTTGACCACATTTGTGATCATAGGGAGGATTTGGGGATTTTTGTTGGGTTGAAAAAAAAAATTCTAAAATAGCATTTAGACCATAACGGAAAAAATAAACATACAAGCTTCAATAACAGGACCCACAAAAATGTACAGGCTCAATGATCTCATTAAAGACGAGCTCCTGAAACAACAAGTAGGTCGAAGGCAGAAAACCTCCTCCTCTCACCTGTTCTCCTTCCCGTTGGGAATGACGGAGAGGCGGTCCGTGTTGTTCCTGTCACTGCAGACATACGTGTTCCTCCTGGTCATCCCTGCCGACGCAGCGTTATTCTGCAGCGAGAAGGAAACAGCTTGTCTGATACTGCATCAATACAGAACAGCTTAGTTTGTGCGTTTCAAGCGAAAATATTTGATAAATGTATGTGAGACTTTGAAACAGCAACATGACGACTATAAAATATGTAGAAAAAGGTCAAAGAATTAATGTCAGTCAGTTTAAAACCCTTCCTCCTGAGTCTTTTCACTTCTCTGACTGTGTGGAAATCAGATAATTTCACATCACAGATGATGAACAAAGACAATTAAATGTGTCTTACAGGTGAAACATGAGACTGGATGTGTGGATGAGTGGATTGAAGAAGAATAATGAGTGTTTATGAAACAAAAAATATCTAGAGAAAAGCGAGAAAGCAGGAGCCACTGAAGTCGGGGTCATCAAACCGTATGTAAGTGAGTATTTGCTGATAAAGTAGCTCACACTCGGGCCGGTGGTGGCGCCTTTCCTGCGGTCGGGGATGTCAGCCTTGTTGGGGTTGTTGGCGTTGCCCAGCAGAGGGCTGGAGGGCGGAGCGCCGCGGCTCCCCGGGGTGCTGGGTTTGCGGAGCTGGACTCCGCCTTCCTCCTTCGCGCTGTTCTCCGATGTGGTGGTCTGACTCCGCTTTGGATGAGCCATCCCCGGAGGGACGTTCTGGCCGACTGCAGAGAGAAAAGAAGAGGGAGGCGACGTGTGACGGACGACTCGGAGACGCTGTTTGTACCCGAAGCGGCTTTTTTAAAATTTATGTTCTAATTGATCATAAAAATAACTATTTGTTGCAGCTCAACTGAACTGCGTCAATGAGAGAATATCTTGTTGTTAAACTGCAATATTGCCATTTCATGTCTGAAAAATACATAACTAAGACTGAAAATACCACAGTGCTCCTTAAAAGCGCGGTGAACAATGCTCGTGAAGTGCCGCGTCAGAGCCGGAGCTTAAAAGCTTCTACGTGTTTAAGCTGCAGATCTGACGGACAGGAAGCAGCACAAACGGGTTATTAAAGGTTATTGACAATGCATTATGTCACAGTGGACAGCACGGAGCTGTGCAAATAAGCCAGAGGTTAAAGTGCCTCCGCCGTGTGACTGGTTTGATTTAACTGCTTTTATCCGCCTGACGACCACTGACAGAAACCAACCTTTATTAGGAGGGAAAGGCTCAGCAGAGTCTGAGCTGTGTGTCCTGAGAAATAACATCACAGCTGCTAAAAGGTGTCAAATAACAAGTAATGCCGCCACATTTACTGTAAAACAATAAATGTTTGATATTGATGTTTTTAAAACGTGCAGTGGCCTCCTCACCTTGTTCACTGTAACGCCTCTGTTTGTGGTTGGAGGAGACGCTCCTCTGGACTTTGAGGTGGGAGGGCGACTGGCCGTTGAGCTCGCTGTTGGGTCTCGGTTTGGCCAGAGAGAGGTTGCTGCTGGAGGCCGACTCGCTGGGCTCCAGCTGGAGGAGACACACACACACACACACACACACACACACACACACACACACACTCACACTGAGTACACGTCCCACCTTCAGACTGAATCTGGCTACCAGTGCGTTGATAATTTACAGAGTGTGATTTATAGTTAGGTCAACAGCAGACTGGAGTTAAAGCTATTTTAGGGCGAAGTATTGTGTGTAAACGAGCCTTTTCCAAACTTTCTTACACCGATTCATAATATGAGGCTGCACCTGTGGAGAACATCTTACGTCTATTAATTAAGAAGCTCTACTTTCACCCAAATTACATTCTGTCTCCAGCTCGGGTCATTTCACGATCTGCAAGTTCTGTTCGAAACTTAAAACTAAGATACAAACTGTGTCCTGAACAGCAGCATGAGATCACACCATGCAGATGAAGATGGGTCGACCAATTTCTGATTAAGGAGGTTTAAAACAAACATCTCCTCCCCTCTCTGTTGTCTTGGGCAGTAAAGATGAGGTGATCCTGCGTAAAAAATAAAGTGTGACGACATGATCTTCGTACCTCAGAGGCCTTCCTGCCCAGCAGCAGGTAGGTGGCTGTGATCTCGTCATACTTCATCTTGGCCAGAGAGTCCTGGATCTCTTCCAGGTTGTAGCCCATCCCCACCATCACATCTGCACACACAGAAGACATGTCGTTTTTTTTTTTCCCCCCATTTCACAAACTAAATAATTCACAGATAATGATCATTAGATGAATTGATAATGCAATGAATCATTAGTTGAAGCTTTAGTGCTACATTTCCAACAGGTGTTAGCTACGGAGGAAGACAAATAATAATGCTACAGCTTCACTGCAGCACCTGCACTCGTCGTGTTGGTTTTATTTTCCAGAGCTCACTTGTCAATCATTTTAAAGCAGTTAAATTATTATTCATACATTTTCCTGGGGGCTTGAGATTAATGCTTGTGCATGTAAAAGGAGTCAGGCAGTGGTAATCAGCCCCCTGCGCTCCAGTTCTGCCTCCACCAATCAGAAGCAGAAAGACATTGATATCAGAGGGTGCGTGAGAGCACATATTCAGTACACACACCCATACACACACACACACACACGAAACCCTCCCAAATCGTCCGACTCACGTTTGTAGCAGCATGAAGCAGAGGAGTGTTTCCTGCTGCAGCTCCACCCTTTAAACATTTATCTGTGTGTGTGTGTGTGTGTGTCCCATCAGGCGTCCTACGAAGGCTTTTATCCTTTCAGCTCCACACTACTCTCCCTATCAATGTTTAAAAAGACTGTACTTCCTGAAACATGGCGGAGAACGTTTCTAAGGAATTCAGATTAGATCTTCAGAGTCGGCGCTGGTCTCTGAGCGAAGGTGTTAAAATGACTCACGAGCTTCATAGTGACCTGTAACATGCTCCGATTTCCTGCCAGTTAATCAGTCTATCACGGCAGGCTGTCGTCTGTTTTCACCACGTAAACCTCACCGTCTGATCGAAGTGTACGAGTGACTGGATGAATCCGACAATCTGCTGTGTACTGTCATTACATCATCAACAAGTAATTTAATTCAAATCAATTAAAAGCTGCAGATTGTGCAGAATGTGATACAACAAAGGTTTTTTAATTATTCTACATCATTAAAATCAAAAACCTTAAGAAATCACTATCATGTAAAAGGAGTAAGGCTGGGTATCGAACTCGAGTATCAAAGAGTAAATGAGTAAATCTCATCAGCGTCAGTGAGCCAATCAGCATGCAGCATGCTTGGACCAAGATCTAATAACACTGGTGATTGGCCGTTTAGCTACATGAACAGGTTTGAGTGTGTAAAGAGACCGGATTTCAAAATAAAACTGAAATTCGTAAAGTAATGTGTATTTTAATTTTCTTTTCTGTTAAAATGGATTTGATAAAATTGGTATCTAAAAAAGTCTCATAAAGAATCAGTATCAAAGTCGGGTCAGTACTGATATGACACCCGACCTTAAAAAGGAGTAATGTCAGGTTAATAAAGGTTAAAGGTTAGTATAGGTCAAATAACCAAAAAGAAAGACACTGAGTCACATTTACTGTTTATAAACGACCATAAAAACATCTTGGCAGTCAGTACATCCAGTAGCCACCAGTGTTTTTAACTTCTGAAAAAACAGCGCCGTCGCCATCTTTGCTGCAGTTCAAACGCTGTAATTTTCCACACACGCTTCATCTCACGTCTACATCTTCCTGCAGTTTAAACAGCTTTTTTATTACACTGTCAACCAACCGGCTGCCGTGTGCCTTTGCTCACAGATGCTACCGGGCAACAGATGTAACCAGCACGACTCTGACAAGACGGTTTTCTTGACCAGTCCGACCAGTGTCTCTGCCCAGGCTGCTGGTTTAGAGTCCGGCTGCTGAACAAACAAATGAAAATGACTCATCCTGTCTGAGAGATTTTTTCTTCCTGTCGGGGTGGACGAGCCTCCCAGGCATCGTCCTGATCATCACATCACACTGACAATCTGAAAGCCATACTAATGCCATTAGTTTCAGTGGGTTAACGGCTTTACTTACTGACCAGCGTGGAGGAATTCTCTCCGGCAGACATGACAAATTTAACTAAACTAATAAAAACACACTCAACACGTCATGATTTCAAAGCCCGCATCGGTCTGCTTTAGCCGGAAAACTGACACGTGAGTCGATCTCGACTCCTGTGTAACATCAGGCTTCAGAGACGTCAGTCGGAGCGGGAACAGAGAGAGAAACGAGCTCCGCCGCTGTAACTAGGCAGAATCTGTTCTCATCCATCTCTACTCTCACTCCTTTCTCATCTTTCTCACCTCCACCCTCCACCAACACTTCTCTGCCTCTCAGTTCACTACTGCAGCATGATGATGCTTGTTTAATAACTTTCCACTTTAACCGTTTTGTTTTTACAGACGGAGCTGCAACTACATTATTTTAAATCATAGATTCATCTGATGATTATTTAATCCTTAAGTTTTAAAAAGTTTAAAATAAAGGTCAGAAAATGTTATTTACTTTCATAAAAGAGAAAGAAAATCTTTGACACAGAGAAAGTTGGGAACTTCTGGCATTATTAAATTAAAATTAAATAAAAAAATTACTTAAATGATTAATATACAAATGATATTTAAAATAGCTGCAGATTGATTTTCTGTTGATTGATGAATTCAGCTCTAATCTCCTCAACCACTTAAGATCGGCTCAATCACAGTGTTTCCTGGTTTAATAAAGTGATTTTATTTCCTGTGTCCACGAGATGATAATTAATTAATCCACTAATTACCGTGCTCTTCATTAGGCAGAACAAGATTTCTCATCTAATCTCTCTAATGTATTGAACCTTGAGCTCCTGCAGCTCTTACGTTGATCAGACAGCGGCCATGTTGGAAGTGTTACAGAAATGTTACGAGGTCCAACATGTAAAACTGCCAACGCGTTTACGTAACAAGGTGCATGTCTCATCTGTTTTTCGAGCCACTGTTCATTTCCCTGCTGCCTGAAGTCACGACACTTGAAAGCATTTCGCTGTGGAAAGCCCCGTTCGGACTGGATTCATTTCTCCAGGTGAGGTGATTTCAACATCACCTGCTGTTTGTCAATGCTCCTCCTGTGATTTAAATCCAGTCCGGAGCCACATTCTTGTGTTTTACTATTTCTACTTTGCATTTTTAAATTCAACCAGTATAAAATTTGTTAGTTTTCATCAACATCTGACAGATGTAAACATGCGAACACCGACATATTTGGGAACCGGTATGATGACGAAACAATTTAAGCCATTTTGAGAGGAAGAGCTATCGCTGTTGTTAATGTCAGCTACAGGCTTTAAAATCTTCTATTTGTTTACATTACTTAAAATTGTCGTCATTACACATATTAGCTATTAGCTATTAGCAGCCCCTGTTTGCAACGTACCCACAGATGTGTAGAAAACATCTGGATCATTTTGATACCGATAAAATTTAAAAATGAGACAATGCTGAAGTTCCAACGAGTCTTTTCCTGATCTTTCTACATGGGTTTAGGGATTGTTTATTCACAATGAACATCTGAGATCATGACATCTACATATGTCTAAGTCCCACTGAATGACATCAGTATGTGTTTCATGACCGTGCATTGAGATTCGCCTCACACAGTGACTTCCCCTGAGGAGGCTTTTGTCTTTCTTTCACGTCTACAACAGACACAAAGCTGGAATTTTCTCGATGGTTAAAACTCAGAACGACGAGCTAAATAACCAAAAAGCACAGTAAATATTTAATTCCACTCCTCCCCCTGGAGTGACACCATCTTCAGCTTGTCATTTAGGGGAAGGTTTATGTAACGTTTTATATGCATTATTTAGAATTCAGGGGATTCCTCAGAAAGATAAAGACCTCTCTCTCTCTCTCTCTCTCGTTGCCTTCTACATCTTTCTTCCTTGGGTGACTGGGAGTTCGCACCGGCACATGTGCATCGACAGCCAACCCCAGCTTCTGTTATGCAAGTTCTCACCCCCCCCC
>NW_019525050.1:595350-624626 GCF_002814215.2 Seriola lalandi dorsalis
CCCCCCCCCCCCACCCCCCCCTTCACAGCTTTCATCCAGAGCACGACGGGGAGGCTTCACTCTCTCTCCTGTTGTCTCTTTGCATGCAGCAGCACAGCTCGCGTTTATTTCCTCATCGCCGTGTTTCATCTTTTCTTTCAAAGCTCTCCAGCTCTGAAATAATGAGACCGCCTCTGTGCTGCGGAGCTGTGACAACGCTAGCGTTTAACGCCTCACGTCATCTTCACATCGCCCGACGAAAACCACAAAGATTTCAGTTTTTTTCCCCGTAATAAATGAAAAGCAGAGGATGCTGATTTTATTTCGATGCTTGTGCACTTTCTCTGATTGCACAACCGGGAGTCACAGGCGCGACGGTCATAACGCTCGCTAAACACTTAAACGACTAAGCAAACTTTTCTTTTGTGATTTTACCTGCAACATTTAGAAGTTTGTTTTTGTTTTCTTTACCTATTCTCTTCTGATCCGTGATGTCCAGCTCTGGTTCAGTATAAGGCTTGAGCTCGTCCTCCTCAAATCCTGCATTGATCCATCGATCCTTCATGATTTGCTGCGAAAACAGATCGAGACAGTTAGAATCAGTTTTAACATAAAGAGACGTAAAACCAACATTTTATTTGAAGATTAGCCTTTTAAAAAGGATTATTACAGCTGGTTTAAGCTGGTTTAATAATGTCTTCGGGATGAGTTTATAGTAGCTGATGGTGGATTTTTTTTTGGTGAATGCTGACGGATATTTGAGAGTAAACAATTTAATAACAATATATACTGATTGATTAGTGTTGTACTTAACATACATCAGCATTTTTGACATGGATTCTTTTAAGTTACTTTTCAAAAAGGGACATTTTTAACTATGAAACAGTTTCTAAATGATCTCCAACATGTCTGTGGCGTTTTCTGAGCTGCCATTTCAAGTTATTTACTCATGGGCACCTGACTGTTGTTTTAAGACTGACTAGGAAAAACTGTGAACTTGTCCTTTAATTACAGTCCCTTCACTTCTCTTACACCTCGTCTCTCATTGTGTTCTCACTGAGAGCGACGATGGCGGTGAGCTTAACGTTCACAGTGGAAGTGGCTTCACTAGACGTGTGGCACTAAAAAGCAGCAGAATTTTTTCCAACTTGCATCATGTTGGTTTTTCTGTCAACGACTTCGACCAGCATCATAAACTTGCAAAGGGAAACACAAGCAGCTCGAGCCGTCCAATCACAGCTCTCGAGGTCCAGATGACGGCCATAAATTACCTCAACACATCGTGTGGTTTGCTCCTAATATATGTTTGTGTTCTTAAGTCTAGTTGTATAGCTTTTATTTTGGTATTTCCTTTATTGTGAAAGGAGGGGATGGGGACAGTGTATTTAGAGTTGAGTTCTTACTTTGGCTTCATGAAAAACTTACAGAAAGAATAAGAGAAAGGAGGGAGGAGACGGATGTGTAGCCTAGATTACTCTCCTGACATTTCACAGAAACATCCATATTGAACTGTGCTGCACTTCATTTGTTTGCACCTTTATTTTTTTTTAATTTGCAGCTGATCAATTGCTCTCTGGGGGTTTAAACGAAGACCGAGCCAAACTAATTATCACTGATCATGTTCTGATGTAACTGGAGGTTATGCCGTTATCCAGGGCAATCGTGTTGCATCAGAGGTGAAAACATGTGACCCTCGGAGTTAAGCAAACAACGTTTAGCTTAACTCGCTTACATGCATCTCCACAGGATTCAATAAGATGCGATAAAAGTGATTTAAAGCAACTGAAAGATGGAAATCAGCGTCTTGATTAAATGGCTCATTTAAAAAAAAAAAAACAAAAACAAAAAAACATAAGACTTCCTTTACAGCTGATCCTGTTCAGCTGCTCAGGAGCCAAAAATAGAAGAGAAACTGAAAAAATGTTTCACATGTAGAAGGTGTGATGCTGTGTGTCACGTCAGGCGGCACAGTTACAGCTAAAAGATAATCATCAACACTTTTCTGCCAACGTGATCAGCGACTGATCTGTGGAACATTTCTCTGTCCTCTCTGCCTCTTACATGAAACACTGACTATTTTCATCGCAGCAGATGTTCTCCGTGAAATGAAATGTCTAAATATTTCTGCTATTACCCGGAAAATTTAATTATTATACATATTTTTTTATTAACTTGTATCTGTCGGGACAATTTGAGACATTAGGACCTTCAGTGGACTTCACTGCAGCAGCAAGTCCGCAGTCACATGACTTTTCAGCCATGTTGATTTGACTTTATAAAAAATCTACTATTCTACTGATGCGTGGTTCATTTTCTCATGTACAGTAACGAGCCGTTCTGATAAAAGATGAACTCTTTTTGTCTTTCAAGCCTGGGGACGATGCGTTTTTTAGCTTTTTGCGAAGTGAAACATCAGCAGACCTGCACAACTTACAAGGCTGAATTCTGCATTATCTATAAAAAGTAATTATTAATATTTCCTCATACAGCCTGTATGACTGTATGAGGAACTGACTGTATATATTACAAAGGGAATACAAACAGTCTACTCAGATTGTTCTAGTTTAATAAGTAGTCTGAACTAAAGTTTGCTAACTGATTCACCCGCTCTGTTTAACCTTCACATCAGTCTGATATCTGCAGACCGTTCACTAGCTGGCTCTAGTTTCCACGCAGGAAGAGAGAGACTGAAAAAGTCAGTTGACTCCTTTACCTCTCGTAACCAGATGTGATGCGGAGCAAAATTTGCTAATCTGTCCCTCTCGTAAATATAGCTGTTAGATCCAACTAGCCACCTGGAGTCAAGGCAGTCCTCTAAACTGTGACAGGTCAGCATGCAACGATACTGCTCACATCACACTTTACAGGACCGTCAAGACCCGAGACAACTAATCCAGCCAGCTCTCATCCTTTTCGTTCACGTTGTAATGACTCGATATTAATGAAAAAACTAAACAAATATTAAAAATAATCACATTTAACGGCGTCATACTGAGTTTTCTTGTGTATCCTTGAGGTCCAACAAAGATGCTGAATCCATTTTCTTCCTCAGCACATTTTCGAAGACGTTTTTCTTAACATTTATCAAATTGTAAAATGTTTTCCTCCATGTTTGTTTGCTAGAGGCAGATTAGTTCTTCACTGCCTTTGTTACCACATCGCTACGTCCGTTTGCATGTTACAGTCGCAAACTATTAATCAAGGTCAATCAATGGGACGTCATGAAACCAGTGGCAGGGTGTGATGGGGCCTCGGTCCTGGCTCACCACTCTGGCTTTGAGGTGAACTCAGTTCTACTTTTTTTTTTTTTTTTTTTTTTTTTTTTTTTTTTAGAGGAATCGACTCAGACTAAGTTAAGTTTTATGTTCTCCACTGAAAACTGTGAGGGATCCTGGACTCGTGGATGAAGGCAGAAAAGTGAACAAGAAAGACAAATTTGGTACAAACACGGATGACGATGCATTATTCATGGTTACAACATCAGGAGGAAAGAGGAGAGTGTGGGCCCGGCGCACACAGAAAACAGGACGCTGTGGGCGTCGGAGGAGATGATGCGGGGGGGGGGTGCAGGGACCAGGAGGAGGGGAGAGGAGGGGGGGGGGTTGTTGGAGAGGTGGAGGATAGATGACATTCTCCGATGGTGCAGACGTGCTCGGGGAGAGTGTTAAAAACGAAGAGGTATATTTACATTTTCTGCGTCCTCCCTCACCTCGAGAGTACCCCGCTTGGCCGGGTTGAGCACCAGGAAGCGTTTGAGGAGGTTCTCGCAGTCTGTGGACATGTAGAAAGGGATGCGGTACTTCCCCCGGAGCACACGTTCACGCAACTCCTGCAGAGAGCAGAACGGCAAGCAGAAAGCTAGAGAAACACTGAAACATGCCAGACTTGTGTCAGATTTGACGACTGGAACAACACACAACGGAAGAAATCTAAGGTTTCTGATGCAGACAGTGGGTTCTACTTGCTTCGTAATGCTTAAGAGAACCTGGAGAATGTAGACACGGAGAAAAAATACAAATATAAAGCCAATTAAACTTTAGGACCTAGGGTGCAGGGGCTTTACCTGCAGTATTATGATGCCAGTAAATCCACACATCCACACACTACCCCACCTTGAGGTTCTGTCCATCGAAGGGCAGCGAGCCGCTGACCAGCGTGTACAGGATGACCCCCAGGCTCCAGACGTCCACCTCCGGCCCGTCGTACTTCTTCCCCTGGAAAAGCTCCGGCGCCGCGTACGGAGGAGAGCCGCAGAACGTGTCCAGCTTGTTGCCCAGAGTGAACTCGTTGCTGAAGCCAAAATCAGCGATCTTGATGTTCATGTCTGCGTCGAGGAGCAGGTTCTCAGCCTGCAGACAGACACGCAGAGGTCAGCAGTTATGATCCTTTTTATCTACAGTACGTCCGCACACGTAATAAATCATATATGAGCTCATTAGTTTTTCTTTTTCAGCATTAAACTGATGGACACTGACTAAAGTCTTCCTCCCATCTGATGATGATTCATTCGATTTCTCGGGCAGTGTGGTGACTCAAACCGAAGGTCAGCAGGGTTAGAGGTGATTATAAAAATGAACTGCATTCATTAGTGACAGATTACATGGCTTCTAACAACATCGTGGCAACACTTTATTTTCATTATAAATTACTCTATCAACTATTTTTACTTAAAAAAGGAACAGTTTGACATTTTGGCAAATACTCGTACTTGTTTTCTCCGCCTGGCCAAGAAATAGTCCAGCTCAAAAACCTCCAATAAAACAACAACTTGTCTTTTTTACACTTTGGCTTCTGTGCGGATGAAATAAATGATACATTATATGTTAATTAGTGAGATTTACAGGTGCTGGCAGACAGATGAGATTAGCTTTAGACAGAGCCAGGGAACTGCTGGCTGCAGCTTCACGTTTACAGTCATTTCTTTATTTGCTTACTAAACAAAATGGCACAAAATAATGAAAAACATCCATCACACATTCTCAGAGACCGAAATCAAACGTGTTTCTACCAAGAGTTCAAAAAACCCAACGATGTTCGATGTAGAATGACATTAAACAGAGAAAAGCAGCAAATCTTCACATTTGAAGGTTAATTTTTCTGTCAATCAAACAATCAATTATTCATTTCAACATTTGTTTGGTGCAGTCTGGTCTAATAAAAACAGTAAACGTCTCCTTTCCGAATGAAACTGCTCAAACAGAGATGAAGATTTTGAGTCAAACATCTGCTCTCACGCAGCTGTGGGCGAAAGACTAATTAGTCAGAAGCTGAAACAGAGCGAGCGGAAAAATCCATCGAGCCGGAGGATTGGACTGACATCCTGAGAGGCTTTCAGCTGCATGGGGGGTAAACAACACTCGCCAAGATGAGACTGACCGTGATCAAGACCAAAGAACACATTAAATCTCAGTGGATGACACTAGTGAAGTCAACATCTCACAGAGCGGCGTGAGGAATCCTGGTTTGTTTGATGGTTAAACTCGAACTGCGGACACTGACACCTGTCCTCGTTACACACAAGGAGAGACATGCGTCATATGCTGCATACGTAAAGCAGGGAGAGAGGGGACGACTCCTCTCACGTGTCCCTGCGCATGGATCATTCATGAAGCTCTACAGAGGAAGCAGCGCAGACGTGCAGCCGCCGGCAGAGCGGATACACGGGCTTCTCTTCGCCGAGCGACTCCCACTGACGTCAAGATAAAAATACAGACGCATCAATATTTAAACCTGGAGAAGTAAAGTGCCTCACGGCTGCGAAATGGAGGAGGTCGATTTACACTACAACTGCCGGTGTGACGCAGAACATGTGAGCGACTGACACACCCACGCCGACTGCGGTGTAAATTTGAGGTGGTCTTAAAGCGAGTGGAGCCTCATTAGCAGCATATTCAGTGGGAATATGGGAGATAAGATGACGAGTCATAAAACACGCAACACTGATGTCAGCTCTCTACACTGTGACCTTTCTGTCCAATATGAGTCAGAGGGAAAACAGCCTCAAAAGGTGGAGACACCTTTGAGGCAACTAATAAACACACGACGATGTGCATCCATTTTAGTTCTGTGATGCAAATCGCCATAAACACGAAGCTTCTGCAGCCTGGACATGGAAATTAAAACATGCACAAAATCTCCGACATCAACCACAGTAACACTCACAGATATAATCCATCTGTGATGAGACTGATACATCACACATCAAGATATTTACTGGCTGATATATGTTGTCAGTTTGATGACTAAGCCTGGAAACTAGTTGATACTGATGAATTACAAAGGTTTGATTTCAATTATCTGAGATAAAAACTGAAACAGAAAACAAATCAACCGAAACACAAATTCCAAAGAGAAACGTGCAGAAACAAAAAATATAAAATCAAATAAAATAAATGGCATAAAACACAGGCACAACTGTATAAAAAAAAAATGAAAGTTAATTTATCTTATTTCCATTTTGGACTAACTTTTTATTTCTTTGGTTTAGCAACATGTTCAGTGTGAGGTTTCATTCATTAAGGCTGCATTTGTGTCTCTATTTTACCCATATTTGTTATTTTCACTGTTGACTAATCTCAGTTATTTTCATGATTAATTGTTTGCACAGTAAAATATCAGCAAAGAGTGAAATCCCAGGGAACTCTAGTGGCCTAATGATTGAGGCTCATGCCACGTGGCTGCAACAGCCATTGTTTGATTCCCAGCCCGGGGACCTTTGTTGCAGGTCATTCTCTCTCTGTCTCTCTCTCTCTCTCTCCACATTTCCTGCCTCTACTATCAGATAAGGGCGAAATGCCAAAAAAATAACCTGAAAAAACGCCTATCTCTATTGCCAAAAGCCCAAGTTGGCGATCAAAGAACATTCAATTTAACATCATTAAAAACCAAGAAACAAAAAACACATTCAGAGGCTGAAACCAGGAATTTGTGTCATTATTGTTTAAAAAAAAAAGGACGATCAATCACTCATCATCAAAATAGTTCCTTGACCAATTGTTACAGTTCAATTTTTTTTAAGTTGAATGTGTGTTTTTTTTTATGCTTGTTTATAATAATACACTTTCCAATCACGGTCACTGCCATTTCAAATCTATTATTATTATTATTATTATTATTATTATTATTATTATTATTATTATTATTATTATTATTATTATTTGGGATATTTCTGACTCTAAATAAGATAAATGTTGTTCGACTCTAAGGAGAAATAATTTCTTCACGTCTTTCCACCATCATTTTTCCCAGAAGGCCTGAAATCCAAAGAAAACTGATGTTTCTGCGATAACGGCTGCAAACTCTTCTGAACGTCCCGTCATGCGGCTTCACTGCAGAGAAACTGTTGCCTCAGCCTGTTCCGACATCATTTTTCTGCAGCTACCGACTAGACTACAAACCAGTGTGGCTTCTCTGAACTCACCTTGAGGTCTCTGTGAACAATGTGCTTCTGGTGGCAGTACTGCACCGCCGATACGATCTGCACGGGGGGGGGGAGAAAAAGACAAGTTGAGTTGAGTTAAATGTCTGGTGTGTTCTCAGACAGTGATGGAGGATGTGGTGGAGGAGATGTGGTTGACACTAACAGGAAAGACAGAACATAACACAGGTGGGGCTAAAGACATCAAGAGGGTGAGAGAACAGCAAATTCATCTGTCACACAGGCCAATAACACAACGCACCAACTGTGATGTGTTTTAAATATTACACATGTGGCTCCGACATTCACTTACTTCAGTTTTAATCCTGGATGTTGTGCATCTTCAGTTTCACTTTAAAACTGGGTGAGAGGTTCGACTCTAAAACTAAGACAACCACACTTTCCATCTCTGTGTAGAAACCTGACCAACAACACGTCTGAAGAACCTGTTACTGAAGTGCATTTTCCATTTTCACTGAAGACAATATTTCCTAATCTGCACTTGCTGTATCCACACCCTCAGATATATCGACTTAAGAACAAAACCCATGAAAACACACATGGTGTAAGGCACTGCTTTTAAATTCAAACTGTATATTGATTGTACACAGTCACCAGTGACCTAAGCTCTTACCCTTGCATTATAATGGCATCACAATCATAACGTAATGTAAAAGTTTAATGAACTAAATGAGGTAAATCTTTGATTGAACATGTTGAACAAGCAGCTAAACATCTGCTTATTGCTGCATGTTCACGATAAACATGTTCTCTTCATGATAATGTATGAATAGTGCTATACAAATAAATTGATTGTTGAATCTGATCAAACCACACCCACACAGTCCTGATCAATCACAGCAGCCAGGTCTTTAAGAGTTAAACTCTTGATAAAATAATATCTAAGGATGATTATCTCTTAACTTTAACTGTTATTGCTTCATACTGAGTCATAAATGTTTATGGTCACATTAGGCCTCTAGTCGACCTCAGGCCTGATGTGATGGGATCTGATGTGGGTCGTACATATTAAGCAAAGCAAACAACCACAAATAGTAAAAGTGTGTGTGAGTTATATTGTGTTTCATGTTGTACCAAACATGGGAGATGATTTCATTGCTTTCAAATACGGCGCAGTTTCTTTTGGCTCGAGTTGAACAAAAGGTGAACGACCAGAGGCCACGGTT
The DNA here is from genome assembly GCF_002814215.2 of Seriola lalandi dorsalis. Taxonomy (NCBI): domain Eukaryota; kingdom Metazoa; phylum Chordata; class Actinopteri; order Carangiformes; family Carangidae; genus Seriola; species Seriola lalandi. The sequence continues at coordinate 603,934 of NW_019525050.1, forward strand.
CAAAACTGGAACAAGAAACACGTGCTCAGGCAAGTTCAGGCTTCAGCTGCAATGAATAGGAGCCATTTTGAATCAAACTGCAGCCATGTTCCTTCGTATATAAACGTGTTTTAATGTCTCGCTGGCGTGCGGCTGCTTTGCTTACAATGACAACCTCACGACGGTCTCTCGCATGAAGGTCTTGATTAACGCTCTCTGCAAGTTCTGAATGTTTGACCAGTTTCTCATCTTCAAACAACAGTTTGACTTTGGACTCTGTGTGTGTGTGTGTGTGTGTGTGTGTGTGTGTGTGTGTGTGTGTGTGTGTGTGTGTGTGTGTGACAGTCATTGAGACATAATTGATGGGGAAGGAGGAAAGTTTGGACATTTCTTATCTGCCCTGCCTGTGGGACAGATAAGAAGGCTGCTGAGGACAGGAGGACAGGAGGACAGGAGGACAGGAGGACAGGAGGCAGAGCCGGGAGCAGAGGTGTGAAACCAGAACACTGCAGGGGAAGAAAGCTGGGTACCTGTCTAAATTTAGCCCTGGCCTCTTTTTCCTTCATTCTTCCATGTGCAACCAGGTAGTCGAACACCTCTCCTGCAGAGGAAACAGCGAGAGAGAGAGAGAGAGAGAGAGAGAGAGAGAGAGAGAGAGAGAGAGAGAGAGGATTAGACAAAGAGTCAGGTGCTGGAGACAGAGAGAGAAACAAACAGTGAGTCACAACTTGTAAAAATAAGCAGATAAAAATAACTTCGACAAATTTTTCAACGCAGCTGGCCTGCACCGGCACCCATGTGCATGGTTCGAGGGCGTTTCTTGACCATATTGAGACGAGCGCGGCGCCGCTTCCTCCACACTGAGCCTCATCCTGGAGGCACAAAAGCTGCTGCCGTGCGCTCCAGCAGCAGCAGACCTCTTCCCTCGGCCGAAACGTGACTACGCTCACTCATGTGCTAATTGAGCTGGAGTGGCTGGCGTGCATGTGTGCGTCCATATTGAGGCGAAAAAGAGGAACTAAACATAATAACAAGCAACAAAACCTGCAAAAAAAAAAAATAAAAGGAAAAACAAAAAACGCCTCCCCTAAATACTCCCCTGAATACTTGAAACCCTCCCACTCTCTCGGGGCTGACCTGCAGAGGCGGTCGGAGGGAGAGTTTCTGTACTTCAGCGCTCTAGAAAAGCAACAATTCATCGCTGGACTCTGACTCAACTGCTAACACCTCACATGTCAGAGCTACAGAGCGCAGTGTGCGCTGGACATGGGGAAGAGATTAGGGATCAAAACTGACCAGGAGGAGAATGTTAAATGATGGAAACTAGATGATAATTTCTGTTAGTTTCGGGTTTAGTCGGACTTTGGATTGGATCTCTGAATGTTGGTCTGAGCGATCGGATCTCAAATGAGTCCTATAAACGCATCCTGGGTGCGTTCACACCTGAACTCAGAGCTGTCCACTTGTTAACACCAGGTCTGAACTGAAGCCTAGAAGTCTGTTTCCATCGTTTAACATCTGACTCATAGTTTGTGCTGTGAGAAACTGCAGCGTCTTCTCTCACTGAATAAACGAGCCATAGATCAGGAATTAGGTCACGCGGGGGGGGGGGGGGGGGGGGGGCGGGGGGGGGGATTACTGACCTGTGAACGTGGATTTACAATAACCGAGTTACTCTCTCTGATTACCTGTATAACCTGGTTTCTCTGAGCACCCCGGTCACGTCTGAGCATGTTAACACACTGCAGGAGGAAATCTAGTTCCTCTGATCCGTTTCTTGTTTGCATGATGTTTATGAAACAGCTCAGTGGAGAGAGTTGACTGTAACCTGGTGCATGTAGACGCACGGAGAACAGTTTTTCTATTCAGTAAAGCTTCCGACCACCAGAGGCGGCACTGAGCTCTCTGTTACTGAGCAGCAGTCCAAAGCATGGTTTCTGTTACTCAACACTCATCTGACGTCGTTTCCCTCAGTATTTTCCGATGCTCTTTGCGTAACAAATTTAATCAGCGGATCTGTAACTGGAATGTACATGTTCCTGGAGAGACCCGTGTAGTCATGGATCAGGGCTGGACTGCAAATCTGCCGTGCTGCTGAGAGAGGCGAGCGGTCGCCTTGAGATTCTGTTTGAATTCCAAGTAAATCGATGCCAAACTGAGAGAAACATTAGATTTACTTTATTAAGATCTAATCTAATTGGCCTTTGATCAGAGCTCCCATCCCGGTGCTAATGTGATTTGCTCCCCGACGAGCAGGTTCTTCACAATTCTTCGTCTCCGCTTGGCTCAGCGGTCCAGATATGACCTTTACAGGAAATCAATGGTAGGATGTGCCTTTTAGGGTCTGAGTGTGTGTGACACTGCATTACATAAGAAGCTTTCACCACAAGGAAAATTCCAATAGTAAACTAACCAGGAGCGAAGCTGTAGCTCTCAGTCTACAGCTCACCACCGCTGTGTGGTTTTCCTCCCTTCTATTTGCCTTAGTTAATGGATCCACCTTCTTATTATTCAACGTGTGCTGTAGCACGCAGTCAATTATCTGCAATAAACGACTGGGAGGACTAATGTGGTGCTCATTTCCCTTCACAGACTGTTCAGTAAGATGCCGTTTCAACCGGCTCACTCAGTGCAGGAAGTGCTCTCATACCTGAGCAACGCTGAGCACGTCGACGTATCGATGCTGTTAAAACCTACAACGCAACAGCTTTTTGTTTTGGGTTCAGCTGAAGGCAGTCAAACAATATGGTTTCCCTGCTCTGACTCGGCTCTCACTGCGTTTGCAGAGGACATCACTGCAATGACACATGTCACCGTCCCTTCCTCCCCCCACCCTCTCCCCCTTCCTCCTTCCTTCCTCACAGATTTTCAAACCCTATATTTGCCAAACTATCTTTGTTGCGCGAGTCTGGATAATTTCCCAGGAGGTTTACCGTAAAGAACCTTGTAATTCCACACTAATTAAAAAGGTAAACAGAGACAGTATCTAGGTTTCCATCCAAATTTGAACAGAATTCTTAGTAACAAAAGGTGAAAGAAAATGCAAATTATTTCATGCACTGCTATTATGTGAATATCAGGTGAAAGAGGTTTCTGGTGGAGCTAAATGTTCCAGTTGATGTCACTGCAGATGACATAATTAAAAGAGTCTCAAAGTCTGTTTACATTTGCACATTGTCAAATTTTGTTTTAATCCATACATAAACTTTTCCACCGCTGAGTGTAAAAGTCTTTACAACTCTTTACGTGCTCCAGTTGAAAATGCAGAAACAACAAAACCAGGTGGATAGAAATGTAGTTAGTGTTCAACTGATACACCCCCAGTGAATTAATTCCAATTCATTGCCAAGCTCACGTCTCCTTTGTCTTTTAGTCGGTGCACAGCAGGTCAGGTGAACAATCTGTCCACATGCAACCTTAAAATTCAACATCCTGTAACTGAAGAGGGAAGTTTTCAATCAATTACTCGGCTTTAAAATGGAACAGTTCCTCCAGGATTTTTTCGTCTCAGTTTTCTCAAATCAAATTATTAGTTAATTAATTAGTTATTTTCAGAAAAATTTTCTAGGAAATAATTAGAAAGTTATTAGGAAAAAAAAAAGAAAAAAAAAAAAAGACTCAGAATAAAGTGTTACTCAGTTTTGTTGTGAAGATACTGACTTCATGCTGAGCTTATGTGAATATCAGTGTTTTCTATAACTGACATTAATCAGCTCCATCACTCAGGTTTTACTCAGACTTGTTCAGGTGGAAGCAGAGTCTGAAGACTGTTCACTGCTCCCCAGATCTATAAATCATTAACGCACACATTTATCACATTTGGTGCTAATAAATTATACCTGGGACACTGGGAGCAGCACAGTGTGCGGATTTCTACTGAATATATCTGGTCATGTCTCCACAGCTGCTGTCGAGATACGTTTTTATTTCCCACTTATATTTTTGTTTTGTTTTACAGTTTCATTTACAGTTTATTGGTCTTTGTGCAAACACAATCTATTGTTTCATGTTTATACTTCACTGTGAGGACGGGTGACATGTTGGAGGGTACATGGTTGTCAGGTTACACCAACAAAACATGAATAATTTTATTTCTGTCTCACCTCCGCTGGCGTACTCCATCACCAGGTAGAGCGTCCTCTCTGTCTCAATCACTTCAAAAAGCTTGACTGAAAGAGGGAGAGAGAGAGAGGAAATTATAAATTCAATCATGTCTAAAGATGGAGACTGTAATGAATTCATGGACACCAACATCAAAAACGTTTCCAAACAGACGCCCAGGGAGTCGAGGGGGGAACAGAGAAGTCACATGGATCAGAGTGTGTGTCGTGACCATGTAAGCACAGCGTCGAGCCGAGCTGAGCAGCACTCAATATTTACTGTACAGTCCCAAAGCTGTTTTTTTTTTTTTTTACTGCAGTGTGTTCAGCTTGAAGATATAAAAGACTGTGTGATGAGCGGCTGAGGGCTGCACTGCTAAATATAGACAAGGTGGGAAGGAAGAGAGAGAGAGAGAGAGAGAGAGAGAGAGAGAGAGAGAGAGAGAGAGAGAGAGAGAGAGAGAGAGAGAGAGTATGGGCTGAGAGAGAGAGAGAGAGAGAGAGAGTATGGGCTGGTAAGCGCTTACTATCACCCTGGTAATTATAATCACATTTCTGCAGAGGAAATCATGGAGCACAGGGAAAGGAAATTAAAAGTAATTAGCGGGGAATCCCGTCTCCAAAATCAAACGCACCATGGCAGGATGGTCTGATGTGAACGCCCTGTGTGTATGTGTGTGTGTATGTGTGTGTGTTTTATTTATTAGGCACACTGAGCTAAAACTAAAGCAGTTTAATACAACAGTGCTGTGATATATCCTCCTTCATGAAGGTTATTATGTTCAGTGCTGCTGAACACAGAGGTATTTCTGTTATTTAACCCGGCCCCACTGATATGAATGGAGTGGATAAAATCATATAAACACCTGCCAATATAATGTAATACAGTTCAACAAAATACCTCCTCCACAATGATCGTGAAGTTGTATCAACACCTCTCTTTGTTTTCAAATCCTTTCTGCTGTTTTTTATGTTTCTATTTATAGCATGTGTCTTTATCTCAAGCATCGGCTGAAGTCCAACCACATCTGTGATCATTTTTAACTCAGTGTGCAGCAAGATTTATTTCTTTGTATTTGTGCACTTTATATTTGTAGTAGTGTACTGTGACTTGTAGTGATTTGGTTTTATGTTACCTGCCTTGGGACTATGGATGTAAATCAACATTATTGCTACAATCCAGCTCGTTTCCATCGTGTATCTTGTACTGATGTTCATCGACGTGCATCGTCTCAATCAAATAAACAAATAAATACATGTATTTTTCATGTTTTGTGACTCACATTATAGACATTTTTACTATCTAATGTGCTATATAAACACAGTATCGTGAGGAAGTGTTGCAAAGGCAAAACACACAATAAGGTGACATTATCTTGGACGTGTTGGGCATTTTTTATTACTTTCTTTAGATTTTTTTGACCAATTAATAACAATTTATTGATAAAATGATCAGGAAACTAATCAATGACTAAAATAATTATTATCTGCAGCCTTAAAAATCACCTGATCAAGATCACGGCCCCGTTTCTCATCTCTTTCTTAGCTATCCAGTGAATGTTGAAGCTCTCAGCAGCTGAGGTTTTTGTGATTCTGGCTGCTTGTTGCTGCAGTGGTTTGGTGTTGGTTGGTATTTCCTCTTGCAGCTGGTCGTTTGATGCCAAAGTTTTTCTACTGCTCCAGGCAGCGTGCTCTCGTGTTTATCGATCAAACCCACTTCATTTTCTTGTCCAAAAAAAACAAAGCGGAGAGAACGGCCCTTCACGTTCGGCCACAATCAATCAGCGACAGTCGTCCACAGAGGACACGAGTCAAGACTCCAAGTTCGAGTCACAAATCATCGGAGAGAACTTTATTGTCAGATTTTTTCAATGTCACGGGCATTTTATAAAATGTCAAGAATGTTTCTGGCACAGGCCGAAGAGTCTGACCTCGGCTAACCAACCTCATACTTTGGATGGCTGCCATTTTTACAGAAACTTCTACATTTGCCAGGATTCTTTGATTCTCAAGAACACCCTGCAGCGTCTGTGTGAACCAAAGCTGAAACTAAAAAAAAATAAAAAAACGGGCAAGAAAAAGCTCAACAACACTGAAAACATGCTGATGAACCAGTGGCTGGCAGCATGTTGGTGGTTCATGTGACTGTCCAGGGACAGAAAGGTCAAAGGTCAGAGCTCTGCAAGTCAAATGTCTTTGGGCAGAGGCCGAACTCTGACTTGTTGAATTTAAAATGAACGAATGATTCAGTGGAGTGAAATTCGAATGTACATGTGTGGAAGTTTATAACAGACTTGTGATAACAGTGTCGGCCGTGTTTCACGTGCACTTACCTATATTCGGATGATTCAAGATCTTCATTATTCTAACTTCTCTGAAGAGCTGAAACGAAAAAAAGAGAGAAAAGAAGAAATTATAATTCACCCTGCAGGTTTACCATTCAACACTTAATTACCATTTCAATATAGTTAATAGGAATATTTTTGCTTTGGTGAGCACATATAAAAGAAAAACCTCAGGACAGAACATTAAACTAACACTTGCACTTTATACAGAGAAATGAGATGAAGTGATAAACCACATTATTCAATCCAACCAAGTAAAAACCACAATAATACAAAGAGAAATCTGACTGACAAGAGCTGTGTCACAAGAATAGAAGCTTTTGAATCAAATGTCCACCTCATTATGCAACTGTCCATCTTTACAGTTTGAGCACATTGTGTGGAAATCAGTCTGAACAAAGACAATCTTCTCAGTGTCAAACTGACTCTTTTCTTTCTCACAAAATATATGTGAAATAAAGGAAAAGGAGGGAAAGAGATTAAACAATTACTTTCTTTAACATGTATTTTCAGTGAAATTAATACAATAATAAAGTTTCTTAAAAGAGTAAAGTTAGTAATTATATAAGGTGGCTACATATATAACACCCCAGTTCTCTGCAACTATTAGTTGATTAGCTGTTCAACGGGGAATTAATTGGCATGTATGTATTTTGATTATTATTTCATCATTAACAGGTGCAGCATCTCAAATATGAGGATTTGATGCTTTTCTTTGTCGTATATAACATTAAATATTTAATTTAATCAAATATTAAATACAATATATTATATTTGTGCAAACAAATCCAAGATCAGAGTTAGGGTTGCTCCGAGTCAGATTTTTCTGTCCTGCTCACACGTCTCGATGATGAGGAAACACGTAACCAGGTCCCCCCCCCCGTCGACACTGAAATTACTCATTCCTATTCTTAGACGGTTCATTACAGGAGCTCATGGGTTCACAGATCCAAACACTGGCGCTTGTGCTCGCCGACGTCAACACATTTGTCAAGGTAATGTGATCATTTTGTCACCGCCGGCTCATCATCTCCACAACAGGAATCCCTGAAGCTCAGAAAGCAGCCTGAGAGATGCTCGGACAACAGCCGACACCCCCACTTTCTCCCTCCCCCCTCCCAGACGGGGGTCGAGAAGAGCATTTGAATTAAGTTAAACATGCAGCATCACATCTCCCCACCTCACACTAATAACAAGACACTCTGTCACAACACGCTCTCCTCCCCCATCAGCATTCAGACTGACCAGGCAAGCAGATTTGTAACGGCCAAAAATGCTTTTTAGTCTTCCGCTGTGCGAGGCATAAAGAGATCTGAGTGCTATTTATTATTGACTACACCTCTCCTCCCTTCCATAAAAATGTAAAAAGCATCAATTCTTCATGGGGCCGGAGTAGTCCGTGTGCTAGTTAGCTTACCGACGAACAAATCGCAGGGCAGGAAACACACAGATAGAGACACAGACACCTTCTGAAGGGATGAGCGCAGACAGCAGAGCATGTGCTGCTTCCACTGTATTTAGGTTATCAGCTCAAAATCCTGCTGATGCATAAATTATTATATAAAACAAATAATGATATGATAATATATAAAAACCAAAGACAGTCATGAAAAACTACACATTTTAAAGCCATAGCCACCAATATAACCACTAAGAATTAATTACATCTTTATATTTTAAGATGACAACAAACTAAATCCTTGGCATTTTACAGGGAAAATTCATCAGTTATTAAAGTGTCACTTTTTTCTGTGGAATGAGTCACTGAACTGAAAAATGATGTTTAATAAACTGACGGATCATAAACTCAAACATCTTGTTAAGATGATAAATCGTTGCTTAATTGAGCATTTTTCTTATTAATCTCAGAGCTTGAATCAGTGGGGAGTGAAATGAACGACGTCAGGAAAGCGAGCAGGTCCCGAGCCGCAGAAAACAAAAAGTTCGTTGACAGATTCGAACCCGCGGAAGCCTCGAACCCTCGGGTCCACCGAGACGCCCTGACACAGCCTTCTGTCCTGGTGTCTGCCTGAGAGGCAAACAGATGGTGACAAACAGCGGGTGATGTTTTCACATTCAGTGCGGCGCTGCACGCCGAGGTGCTTCAACACACACACAGCTCTGACAAAATGTGGAGAGACGCTCGTTGTTTAAGGTCTCTCTCGTGTTTCACAGAGAACCTGCTGCAGTGTGAACCAGGTCTGTCCTCGTGTAACACGTCCACTGTGTCCACTCTGCAGACTGTGGCGCAGATGTCTTGATCATGATTGGACCAAAACTGTCACATGACACTCACAGTACAGCGTAGACTGTAAATAAAGATGGACGCAGCCTCTGTGACGTCACCCACAGGTTTCTGAAAAGTGGTTTTAAATCTCAGAGTGAGCTGCTCCCGTCGTCGCCATCTTGGCAGGACCTGACTCCCTCGAACTCCCGATATTAAATGTAATATGTTACGTTTGGTTGAGGTCCATTGTGCATAATCACATTTATGTTTTTTGTGTTATTTGTAAACACCTGTAGAGCTACATGCATTACCCATTAAGGCCACAGCTGAGGCTCATGAAACTTAACGAGCAATTAAGGGCAGCCAGTGACAGGAGGGTCAGCACGACCATGCTGTGGATTATATGGGAAATTATGGATATTTGTTTATGGACCTTTGGGATACCCAGAAATAAATGGTGGAATATTATGTTGAAATGTTTGTACAGTACAGGTTAAAAAAAAAAAAGTACAATATTAAGAAAACTGCTTCGGGGTGATGGGCTATTTTTTAATTTGGACACCTCATAGCCAAAGAAATTAATCAACACAAAAGTCAATAGATTATGGAAAATCTCTAATTGCAACCCTAATTGGATGCTTTCAAAGTGGCGTAATATTTGTTGTTCTTCTAAAAAGATATTCTATGGCTGCCGTTTCTCTGTATCCTCCTGTGTTTGTCCAGAAAACAACTTAAACACAAAACACGGCTGTAAAGATAAGCATCGCTTGAAATCACATGATTCTGAAATAGTAGCTTAAACACTGAAATCCTCCGAAGATCGTCGGCTGTGGGAGACGCTGAGATTATAAATCTCACTTCACTCCACTTTTCAGAGACAAGTGAAGGGTTAATTATGAACTCCAGTCAGCGAGGCCTTCAGGATGGAGTCGACCGGTTTGGAAGCCATGTTGACGAACTGAGCCAGGACGAGTCTGGCTGCTGACGAAGAGGAGGAGGAGGAGGAGGAGGAGGGGAAGAGGAGCTCTGGAGTGAGCCTGAGGTCTCCTCACTGTCATTACACTCTGCCTGTGATCTGGCTCTGCCCATCATTATCCTGAAAATACTCTCCTGAGCTCCAGTAAGTGCAGAGGAATAAATGTGAGCTGGTGTTTTCCTGTGCGACACTGGGAACCCCCTCGTCACCTGGCGACTGGAGAGAAACTACAACCGAGCCGCGGGACAAATCAGTTCAAGGTAGTTCGTTTTGTCTGTAAGAGACGAGTACACGAGAGTCTCTTCTCAAAAACTGTGTGACTTTGTGAAGTTTTTTTTTTTCTTTTTTTTGGCACAGTCTGTGCTGCCCTACATAGCAGATACGAGCTCTCTGACACAAACGAGTGTATGGGAATACTTTGTCAGGTATGTTATGCCGTAAACAGAATTAGTGAGAAAAACACCAGAGAGAGGCAGAGATGATTCACCACATAATCCAACCATTAGGCCGAGGACGTAAACCTGCTGATGATCCAGTCATACCACCGCAATGATGCACAGCTGTCCCCATTACGCAATGTGTCTTGTGATCAATACACGGCGTCTTCGGGCCAAACGACGCACAGTTTGAGGGTGAAGTCACACACACACACACACACACACACACACACACACACAGTCCACATCTTAGTGGAAAACTCCTTCCCTGTTTCAGCTAGCACAGCCTCAATTACAAGTGTTGTGAGGCTTGTAAACAAAATCCTGTGGGCTCAACATTAGATCGTTTGCTTTTTGGTTTCATCCCACCAGGTCCAGGGACTTTGAGGTGAGTCACAGCAAATCGGATTACAGCCCCTGCAACATCAGCTCAGAACGACGGATGTCTGTACAGTTTTTCTTTTTTTTTTTTTTGCTGTAATTGACCCCTTGAGTTTATTTCACTTCAGACAAAAACATCCAGGCTGCAGTTTACCTTCAGTACATTGTGCTAGCCTCAGCTTTCTAAGCAGGAGAGGCTGCTCCTCAGTGCAGTTATCTGTCCAGACGAGAACAATAACGTTTGAGCTTTACTGGGGAACAAGCTAATCAACCTGAGGGAATAAACACTATGGATCAAATTTACTCCTGCAATCACACTAAGGGCAGGACACTTTAAAGAAAACAGGTTCGTCTCAGATTTTTGAAGTTATGAGGCCACAAATAAAAAGACGCCTTTTGTCGATTCGACTGCTGCAAAGAGAAACACAAAACCTCAGCACCAACTTTTTGAATCTTCTCCCGCCAGACCAATTAAGTACAGTGTTTCCCAACCCTGAAACAAAACCATGTGTACTTTTCTCAGGTTTGTGAGTCAATCACAGCCGGACTGTCCGAGATCGTTTCATTTGAATAATTTTTACAGGCTGAAAATCTAAAAACATCCACATCCGTCGCTGCTTAAGTGGTAAAAGGAAAACTGATAACTATTTTGATAATCAAGCAATCTGTTGGTGCCACTGTGACTATAAAAGTTCGTTTGTTTCTGATTTTCTCTGTTTTATACCAGACCAACTGTGTTATTAAAGTGATTAGAAGAAACTAGATTCTTAAGTATCAGGTTTTGTCAGATAAAACTGTGCTGGGTGAAATAAAAACATGACATTTATGTCTTCAATGTTTTACGCCAAACACACTACTTAATAAACAGATTCAAAATAATTCACATTCAATAACATGCTACTGAATCCCATCCATAAATACTGCTAATATGTATCCTGCCGTATCATAGCAGTTATTAAAATAAAATAGATATAAGTTTTTCCTGTTCAGGCTTTAGTATCGGCTCTACAACCACTTCATGAAAAGAAAAACCTGGGCACGGGGAGCTGAGGTTGTCCCGGACTCCAACCATCTGATGGACAGTGTTTAGATTTAATCAAGACTTCCAAGTGTCACACTCCCTCCCTGACCCTTGACCTGGACGACAACAAGAACCCCGAGCGTGCTGAATCAGGACAGAGCGGGAGGAACAGAGTGGGAGCAGCTCGCCAGGAGCCAGTGACAGATGTGAACGTCGACTCAGCTCCTCCAAACTATTAAGAACAGAGGCTGAAAATAAACATTTAGGCTTCGGAGACGATATCCCCCGCTATCAGCCTCTCGCCAATTCCTCCAGTTACATAAGAGGTCAGGACACAGCGGTGCCGGCTCTGATGCAGGTTGGCTGTTTCAGCAGCAGCGACTCGGAGGCAGAGACGAGCGTAGAGGAAAATAAACACGAGACCCGCTCCTTTAAAGCTCATCTGAACCTGAACACAACATCTGATGCACAAAACCCGGAGCTGCACGATGGTGTTCAGCCCACACTTTCAACAAAGGCCTCAAAACAGCACAAGTAGAAATGTTTTTTAAAAAAAGGATAAGTTTGACTTTTTATATTCATCATTCATTCATTGCCTAAAAACCCCATGAAAAGACCAAAACCGACACAGCGTCAGTCTGTCTCTCGATACTTTCCAACTTCCCCGGCCGCTCTGTGGCTCTCGGCTCCAAGTCCATTGGTTTCTACTGAAGACATGTACATCTTTAAAAAGCAGCTCACTAATACTCATATTTAATGCTCAGTAATTTCCTAAAAACAGCTGAGAACTGTAGTTTTTAGCAAATATTACTTACACAGGAGAAAAAAAGTGCGTTTGTTGGGAACTACTTTCAGCGAATGAATACACATTTGGTGTTGTGTGTTTACAGAAACGGTGCCAAGATGTGGCTCATTGGGGCATTTTTAATAGTTTTTAGTGATTAGAGGAGGTTGAGAGAAATCACGACTGGCTGATTAAATATGCTTATTCTCTTTCTTGTTCACTGGAGCTTTGTTCTGTTGAGGGAACTGAACTTATTTTAGGAAAAACATTAGCCCACAAGATTTCTGCTAGTCACAGAACGTTTTGTGTTTTGTTGGTACGAGAAGTCGAATTCAGACTTTCAGTTATTTATATAAATGTGTCTTTGAAGCGTAGCCTCTAAACTTTACATTTGTTCATAGGACATTTAGAGAATTGTTATTATTGTACTGGGGCTATTTTCCACCTCTACTGATTGTTAATTGATCAAATGAATTGATAGATTGTTTGTGTTCTCTCTGTCATGGTCACTTTGGGTGACCTCATTTAGATCAGGTCTAATCATTCTTGGGTCAGGTCGGGTCGGGCCGCGCTCGCGTCCACCTCAGATCAGGTCTGTCTTTTTTTTCGGAAAATGAATTGATGCACGTCGGGCTCAGGTAGGTTTACCACTGGTCTGTTTTGGACGATCTCTAAAACTCACTAATTAATATGTTACATCTGATTTGTTTGATTTGTAGAAAAACCAAAGTGGTTCAGCAAAACGTTGTGGTTCTGTGCGGGTCATGATATTAGAGTCGAGTCGCCATGAGAGAGATCCGGACAAACTGCCCCCCCCCCCCGTTTCCAGGCTTTATGCAAAGCTAAGCTAATTGGCTAATGGCCTTGGCTTCATATTCACCGAACAGACATGACTGGTATTGATTTTCTCATCAAACTTTCAGCTTGAAAGCGAATAACTGCATTTTGGAAAAAGTTGAACTATTCCTTTAATGTGAGTGACCCTCGTAGATCTGAAACCCTCAAGATCAGGGGCCGGGCTCAATCACTGAGCGTCATACCCATAAAATAAGCCACAAATCTAATCCATGTCAGGATTTCCTTCAACTCTGAATCTCCGACTCACCACTCGAGAAAGAAAAAGGAAAAGGCAGAGAAAGCTGCCTATAAATAGAAACATGTGACAGGAACGGGAACATTTTACGTGTCAATCATGAAAAAGTACTAAGAAGTATTAAATGTAGTTTCTCGTTTCAAGTGTGTTCCAGTTCCTTAAAATAAACATCAAGAGAAATCTTTATATCCCTGTTGGAGCAGCAGGAAAAATAACCTGACAAATGAAGAGAGTTTTTCTTTTCCTTGACTGTGACAAAGCAGTAACCTAAAAACAACAAGGACCGCCGACAAAAGCCTCACGCTTTGTGCTTCCGTGAACAGCGCTGTCATGACTCAGTGTTTTTCTGTCAGAGTAGTGTCACAGCCAATGCCAAAGGGCCCGGGCCTCCGAGATACAAAAGCCAGAATCAATGGAGCTTTGGAAAAACTGATGGAAAACCACTAGCCGACCGCTGAGAGGGACGAGGGAGAGACGAGCCGGGGCGGCGGGGGCCAGTTGAACATCAACACCCAACATCATCGCCGTCACCACCAGCAACAGCAGCAGCCGCCAAGCTCTGCCCCATCCCCTCCTATCTCGTCTGATGAGCAAAAGAAAAAAGCCTCCGGAGTTGCAGCAGCTGAGTCGATATCACTCCGACTTCCCCGAAATGACTTCCAGGCCGAGAGACAGAGCCAAAATGTACAGCGGCACAGATCAAAACAACCATGTGCGCACACACACACATGCGCACACACACACACACACACACACACACACACACACATCTCCCTTGCTAATGAGTGTACACATAAAAAGAAAAGAGAAACAGGGCTATGGGCAGCTCATTCTCAACTCGCTGACTTCAAACTGTAAAGTGAAACTGCTATTCACTGGGCAGCAAAAGCAGCATTCACTCTCAGCCTGTGAAATTTGCATTTTAAAAGCAAACCCGCTTCCTGATTTGGTTGATTTAACAAGGAAAACAAAACTGTCACTCCCAGTTGCATGACAACCAAACAGCATGAACTGGAAAAAGGTAGAGGGAAGGGAGGCTAACAGATGTTCAGAGAAACACCATTAATGACAGAGAAAATTAAAAACAGCCACTTGCAGCAGAAAAGCCTTCATGGGGACAAATCTAAACTACACTTTGAATTTGCCCTTCTATTGCTGTGCTGGCTGAACTGCAATGAAACACAGATACAGTCTCCTTTAACAAGCTTTACAGTCCAAAGTCTTCATGTATAAACCTAAGTGGGGCACTCAGTGTGGAGCTGAATCGTCTCCTCGGCTGCAAAAGCATCACACTGAAATAATAAAAGCTCTTAAGTCACCCCAGGAAGCTATATGAAGAACACATGCTCCGTCCCAGCATGCCCCGCTTCCCATTTACACAATTAATACTCAATCTGTTGTGCTTCATGAATTAGTAAATGAATTCTGCCACAGCATGAGAGTATAAGTGAAGAGAGAGAGGAGGAGGGAGGGGGGGGGTAAATTACCTTCTGAAGGCTGTTTGGGTTCAGCTGCGTCTTGTCTATTATCTTAATTGCCACCTGTGGAGAGAAAAAAAAGCATCGAAACTGAGCTAAATGGGACATAACAGCAGAGGAGAAGTGTAAAAAAGAGGAAGTGGAATCAAATAGAAGAGACACAACAAGCTCAGGAAGGGAAACTGACATTAAAAAGGGGCAAAGCAGAACAGAAAATTCATATTTCTTATAGGAGAAAACACTGGATAAACCACAGTTTATAGCTTTTAAAGTCAATCCGAGACTGTTTCAACATCCTCCTCGAGATGAAGTATGGCAAAAAGCAACTACAGAATAATTAATGAAAGAATCAGGAGGGGATCGAGGGGGGGGGGGCACCGCCGCTTCGTTAAATGTCGTACGCTGTGTTCAGAAGAAGCTTGCTCTTTCTCTTCATCAATTATGAACAAATCAAATGCTCAGCAGCAAAGGCTCGCCCTGAAAACATCCATTACTGCCAACAAGGTTTAGAGCGATGAACCTGGTTGTATACGCAGATGGTAGATTTCACTGATGCTACTGCTGACACTATCCACATAACTTCTTTTGATACCTTACTGTAAGGATTTTCTTCTTTCTTAAGTCGTTTTTAAAAGTTTTATAATGTTAAACGTTGTCTAAATATGAGCAGTCATACAAATTGTGCCTCAATAAAACGCTCTATAATTGGCAAAATTCTGAATTAAATCAGGAACCGTCTGGTCACAGAATGAGCAAACAAGATTACAAATCTGGCCAGACATTCAGTTTTTTTGATTTGATGAGATACGGACACATTTTGGTCCGTACAAAAGAAGCATTGAGGTACAGTAGCCAGCCCTGGGAGCTGGTATGAGCTTAGTTGAGTAAGACTGAGTATCGGTCCGGCACCCCCCCCCCCATGAAATTGCAGGCATGAGCTCATTAGCTGTTTGAAGAGGCTGCAAACACTGATAAAGTTTTCCAAGGAAGAGTTTCAGTGTTGCTCATGTAGTGTGTTATGGTGGTCTAAATTAGTTATTCATTTCAGGGGATACTGAAGTTCAAAATTTGAGCATTGAAATTTAATGGGAATAGCAGCAGAAAATATAATCTAACGGTTGGATGGTATTCAGGCTTAAACAGCTGAAATCATCAGTGGTTTTTCTGTAGGCTACATCTTCTAGAAGTATTATTTCATGGTGTTGATCTTATCTTGCAAATGTTTTGACTTCATTTTCTACTTTATTTGCATGTGCAATAGAAAAGAGAAAGTTTTCATATCCTCCTAATGGCCATTTTATTAGGTACACCTTTACAATCGAAGGGTAATCCAATGCAACAGCTCTGACTAAACATCTTAAAAAGTTTATATTGTTCCATTTTCGGTGACGTTCAAAAATTGTAAATTATCTATTTATCATTGAGGTTGTAGTTAAAGGTGGTGTTGTACAGGACTACATTATTATATTTCATTATTAACATATACATTTTTTGTCCTTCCTGTTTTATCTACATGAGAGGAGCAGGATATTAGAAACACCTCTGAATAGGATGTAGTCCAGTTCAGCAGAACCACTAACTCTGAGCTAAAACATAACAACTAACACCTCTATGAAAGTTTCAACAAAAACTTTGAAGTCCATTTTCTGTAGGAGGGTCGTATTGGATTGCACGAGACTGTACAGGTGTACCTAATAAAGTGGCTGCTTAGAGTACATGTCCGCAGAAAACAGTTTTTTGAGTGTAAATTAATATAATTTTATCAAACAAGTACTCAAGATTATACACATCTACCATCTACATTGTTATTTGTCCACTTTGTTTATATTATACCCTCTTGGGCTGTTCAAATTTATGTCTTCAAACAGAAAATTAGCCCGATTTTCTTCTTCTTTACATATTTTAAGAACCTTAAACTTGACTTGACTCTTCATAAAACACTTCAGTGTCTCTGTGACTCTCACCTCTCTGCCGGTGAGGATGTGTCGGGCCAGTTTGACCTTGGCAAAGTTGCCCTTGCCGATGGTTTTGAGCAGCCGGTAGTTGCCTACGTGGGGCTGCTGCTGCTCCTCCGAGCTGCGCGATCGCACGCCGGTCCGGGCCGAGCGCGTGCCGATCTCCTGACGCCCATTGCTGTGTGACGTGTGCTGTGGAAAAGACACGTTATTTCAGATGATTGCTGGTCGGTTGAATGGTACATTCTGTGAAATCTTCTACATGCATCAGCGGTGACTCATGTTGACCCACAGTGACATATCCACTTAGGATATTTATGGTTTTGCATCCAGACAAAGACAGATGGCTGATAAACTCTGTGTTTTCCAGGCAGTTTCCCCGTTTCCACAAAGTATCAGAGCCTCAAAACCAGGGGAAGATAATACGTTCATTTACCATTGCTTTGGTACTTTTTTATTGTTAATTTGAAAGTGATAATTCTCTGTAATCTGATTAATCGGTCGATTAAATGTCAGAAAATAGTGAAAGATGTCCATCACAAATACCCAGCATCCTCTGTGACGTCTTAAAAATGTTTGTTTGATCCAAATAAAAAGATCTAAATCCAAAGATATTCAGTTTACTTTCATATAAGACCACAGAAAACACATTTAAGACACTGGAATCAGCTTATTGTTTTCTTAAAAATGTATTAAAATGATTCATCCATTATCAAAATTGTTGCAGGTGAATTTTCTCTCGATCAACTGATTGTTACAGCTCTGAAATAAATCATCAGCCAAATCAACAAGTTACTGAAATCATAATAAAGACAAACACATTTTTTTTTATCACTTAACTTTCCTGCCAAGAATCTACTGACGATTCTCAAACTGCACAAAATGCATCTTGCAAATTTCCCTGAAAAGACTCGTCTGGTCTCCGGCTTCCAAGTATTAATGAAGGTCACATTCTCGCACAAGTATCTGTCAACTAAACTGAAAATATGTGACCAGGGTGAAGAGCAGCAATCAGTTTTTTGTTTGTGCTTGTTTCAGATATCTATGCCTCTTGTCTTCCCATTTTTCTCGTCCTGTTTTAACCAATAACTGGTTAATGTTTTAGCAGGTCACACAGAGTAAAAACTAAAAGTGTTCCTAAGAGTCTTTTGCTTTATTTTCCTCCTTTCATTGTGTTTTGAATTTAGTTTTTATGCATTTGTCACATGTAAACCATATTTTTGACATGGTCATATAAAAATAAACTTGCCTTGTCGAAAGACTAAATAGTGAATTTGAACATTAAGTGGCTGGCAACTTCTGTCAGTGTTACATCCTGTGGTTGGCATGCAGCCTTTTTGAAAACAGGAAGCAGAGCAGAGCAAACAGAAACAAATAAAAGTTTAAAAAAGGTTACTGAGAGTTAAAAGGTCAATCCATAAGAGCAGTCTGGTTCAGATGCTTTCACCACACTGCTGCTCTCATTGACCCCCAAAATAATTATTTAACAGAGCCGGTAAACGACCCAGATCTTGATGCATCTCTTCATCATCAGTTTTGCTGGTAGATCACAGTTTGAACATTATTCACACTCATTAAATGTCTGGCATTTGTTTTGAGAAACATCATCTCTGCTCTATTTTACCTGAATGACATTAGAGCTGCAGCAATTAATCAATGGTCGGAAAATTAATCTGCAACTATTTTTATAATCGTTTTTGAAGCTAAAAAGATTCCAGATTGACAATCATGAATTTTTTGCTGCTTTTCTTTGCCTTGAGTGACAGTAAACTGACTATCTTTGGGTTTTGAGCTGATTTTTGGACAAAAAAAGCGATTTCAAGACGTCAGCTTCAGCTCTAGGAAACTGTGATGGGTATTGTTCCACTAATCGAGAAATTAATTGATTAGATTAATCGATAATGAAAATAATTGTTAGTTGGAGCCCGACATGTCATCGGTGTGTATTAATGATCCGAGAGGAGGTGGTCTTTGTTGTAGGCACCACCTGTAAACACTGTGGGAACTCCTGTTTACCAATTAATTTTTTAAAAACCCAATGCATTCAGTTCTGGATCGGATCTTTATCGTGCAAATCAAGATAAACTGCTCGGCTTGAGAAAGAAGTCGGCGTCATGACTTTGTGCTGCACAGCACTGACAGCACCACCAATGGAGGGATTGATTTTTTTGGGTGGTGTGTTCAAAAGCAACCCCGTGTCCCTACAACTAAAAAAAAAAAAAAAAAAATCTGATAGATCGACTGTCCCACTGATGTCTCATTAACAGTGGCGGTGCCCTCTGCCCCGCCCGGCTCTACCCCTCCCACCCCCAACCAAACTGACCCCATTCACCCTGGAGACAATGAAAGGGACAGTGATAAAGTGGGAAAATTAACAAGAGTGTAGACGCTCATGCAAACCTATAACTGTATATAAAAAGGCACATGATAAGCAAGAAACACCATTACTAACACTAACTAACTATACTTTATGTTTTCAATCCAAATCCAATTTAAAAAAAATCTGTAGTCACATAATTAAAGTAGTCACAAATAACTCTATGCGATACTATGCAGATACTACAGCCAATATCAGGTCTCTTTAAGAGTACCTCAGAAGATCAGCGGGAAGGTAGGACAAGGTCATAATAAACTTAATTAACACTGCAGACATTAAAACTCCCCATAAGAACATTTTAAAGATGTCAGAGGAGTTATAAAATGTCATAAACCACAATAAGGTCACTTTAAACTCTCTACCAAGCAGCACAGACGCTTTAAGTCACTAAAGGAATATTTTAGGACTTCTACAGTGATAGCAGTGGAGATAAAAATACCATCAACTAGGATAAGGTCACTGTTGAATACCAAAGACACACTGGAAAAAGAAACGCCTGTAGGAACATTAAGATGCAGTTTTTTTAACATAGAAAGGACACAGAAACATCTACATTTTCTAAAAGAAAAAAGAAAAAAACCCATTTCCATTTTTCAGGCTGACAACTTCCTGTAAGAACAAGGAAAAAATCTCCCTTTCCTTTTCAGTGGTTACTCACAAAGCTGCGGTGTCTCCTGGCTGCCTGAGAGCCCGTCATGTTTTAACAGGAAAACACTCTGCCCTGTTGATGATGCCCATAGAGATTCCCACAACACCAGATTTTCCCTACTCAGAGCCCCGATAACCACAGAGACACAGAGAGGGAGACAGCAGGAGGGGGAATGCACTGATCTGAGTCAAGCCTGCTGAAGGGAGAGACACCAAAACCGGACACCAGACACTACCCTTTCAAAATAAAAGCGTGTGGCCAGTTGCTTTCTCTGCGTTGGGGGCATAAAAAGTCCTCCATGTCTTATTGTGGCAGTATCTGGCTCTTATACAGTGTAATGCTGAAATTGGCAGCAAAATAATTGTTCATACTTTATTCTAATTAGACCTGCAACTAACATTATAGTCATTATCAATTAATTAAAGGCTGAAAATTAATCAGCAGCCCTTTTAGTGATCAATGAATCATTTTAAGTCATTTTCCAATTCTACTGGTCTGGCTTCTCAAAAAGACAATTTGCAGCTTTTCTTGATCTAAGATGATAGTAAAGTGAATATTACAGTTTTGGACTGTCGGTCGGACACAACAAGACATTTGATGACATTGCATAGGAATATCGGAAACTGTGTTATTTCACGATTTTCTGACGTGGCATGTAACAAAGGAATCAGTCAATTGTGAAAATGATCAGCAGATTAACTGATAATGAGAAGGATCGTCCAAACACAGACTAACACAGTCCGAAACCCAAGAATTTTTTTTAAATGACTTAAATTATTAATCAATTATCAAAACATGTGGCAATTCAATCGACTGATCAATTAATTGCCTTATCATTGCATCACTACTATCACAGATTGTAATTTTTTCTGTTTTAATAATTGTTTGAAC
>NW_019525050.1:624646-625133 GCF_002814215.2 Seriola lalandi dorsalis
ACAGTTTTGGACTGTCGGTCGGACACAACAAGACATTTGATGACATTGCATAGGAATATCGGAAACTGTGTTATTTCACGATTTTCTGACGTGGTATGTAACAAAGGAATCAGTCAATTGTGAAAATGATCAGCAGATTAACTGATAATGAGAAGGATCGTCCAAACACAGACTAACACAGTCCGAAACCCAAGAATATTTACTTTACTATAATGTAAAACGAGCTGCAAATTCACACCAGAAACCCTCAAATGTTTGGTGCTTTTTTCTTTTTTTTTTTTTTTAAATGACTTAAATTATTAATCAATTTTCAAAACATGTGGCAATTCAATCGACTGATCAATTAATTGCCTTATCATTGCATCACTACTATCACAGATTGTAATTTTTTCTGTTTTAATAATTGTTTGAACGTCCTTAAACACCGTTTTACTGGCTACTGAATCTTTACATTAGCAGCTACTGTAACGGCCTAATTCCCCCAGAG
>NW_019525050.1:625153-680627 GCF_002814215.2 Seriola lalandi dorsalis
ATGTAACAAAGGAATCAGTCAATTGTGAAAATGATCAGCAGATTAACTGATAATGAGAAGGATCGTCCAAACACAGACTAACACAGTCCGAAACCCAAGAATTTTTTTTAAATGACTTAAATTATTAATCAATTATCAAAACATGTGGCAATTCAATCGACTGATCAATTAATTGCCTTATCATTGCATCACTACTATCACAGATTGTAATTTTTTCTGTTTTAATAATTGTTTGAACTTCCTTAAACACCGTTTTACTGGCTACTGAATCTTTACATTAGCAGCTACTGTAACGGCCTAATTCCCCCAGAGGGGTCAATAAAGATTCACCACATCTTATCACCCTCAGTGCTCCGTTTGTGCAGTATAAGTCTTATCGCCAGCTGACTCTCTGCTGCTACTGTGATGAGTCATGAGATTTTGATGATATCACATGGCGTTACATGGCTGCAGTTACACAGATGGGATATGGAAAGAAAAAGGGGGATTATTGGCAAAGATTAAAAAAAAAAAAAGGCGATAAATTGAATATGAATTTAGAAAAACCACTGAATTCAACAGAAGCACATGGCAAACAGAAGAGTAATAATAATACTATAGTAATAATACTGTGAGAAGGGTTTGTTACCAATTCAAATTGTGAAAAAAAAAAAGTCTGAATAATAATTATAAACATTTGTCAGGATTTCCTGGTTCTGTTTTGTATGGTTGTGAATTAAATATCTTTGGATTGTGCGCTGCTTGTTGGACAAATGACCAATACTGTTGCAGATTCATTTTCTGGCCATCAAGAGATAATGTCATCAACAAACAGCTTAAAAGATTATAATTAAGACTGTATACATTAGAGAAGCTCATTTTTTTTTTTGTTTACCTTTCGTAAAACAAAGGTTGTAATTTTATCTGGTCGTATGGCTATTGGTGAGAGAAAGTAATACATTTTTAAGACATAATTTCAAACTGATCACCAGTTTATCCGACTAAGTTACCATTTTCTTTCAATTCATTGTTCATTTGAATCACCAAAAAAGCTTGACATGTGGACAGTGAGTCAGAGGTGTGGAACGAGGCGAGGGGCCTAGCTGAGGGTGCTTGGTGAACTTGTATGTTAAGAATTAAAATACATTTAAAATGATAACAGTTAGGTAAATATCTATTGATTCTCCCTGTACATCGCGTTCATTTTGGAGTTTAACTTATTAAATGTTTCTATATGTACATAAAGGCGAGTTTAATTTTGAAAATCCTGACCGGAAGCCCTTATTCTTACAATGAAACACTCTTTCAGAGGGAAGATTCTATTGGTCACGAGGGGGCGGGATAATGAGCCCATATTTGGAAGCTGAGCGGTTGAAACATTTGAGTGACAGCTGGGCGAGCCAGTAGCCAGCCAGAACAGAAACTACTGTTGCCTGCCAGAACCAGCAGGCAAAGTACTGTAGTTTTGTTCGCGGTTGGGCCTAAATATCCTGACTACCTCTTAATCAACCTGCAGTCATATTAAAATGTATTAGTCCCCGTGAATAATAATAATATGATTTATGTGCAAATAAATCAGAATATTAACACTTGTGAAAATTCCAGGGCGTGATTGACGTAGAGGATATGCTTGTTTACGATTTACCAACAAAGTGTAAAACCCCCGTGTAAAACACATTAGCTACCTTCCAGTCCAAAAATGCAACAGATCAGCCACAATTTCAGTAAAATATTCACCTAATTCTCTAAGTAGTTTGATGATATTGCACAACAACAAAGCAAAGTACAGCTACTAAAATACCCCAATAAACAACCCTTTATACTTACACTTTCCGTCACCTTCTCGTTGACCGTAGGCAAAGGAGTTTTTGTTGACATCTTTTAATCGTCCTTCCTTTTACCAGTCGCCGTCTGATGTCCGAAATCCACCGACACCTTCTCAGCCGAAAAATGAAATTATTGCTTTGCTTTGCAGCTCTCTCCGGGGAAACAGTCTCAGCATGGATCGTGACAATTTTCAAACCAGACCGGACGTGTTAAGAGCCGAGCACCTGAACTGTTAAACACCGAAAAGAAATGAGCATAATAATCTTATGTTCAATATTTACATGACGCGTACACACCGTTCATGGCCCGTGTTCAAACGAAATCAGTGTCCGTTTGCCCGTTTGGGTTTGACTCAGTGTAGCTTACTAAACTAACGTTAAGGCGCTGTCGGTCGCCACTTCCAAAAATCGCCCCAGGCTTTTTTTTCTCACAAAAATAACTCTGTCTAGAAACAAGCCATGGCGTCGAGTGTCACCGGTGGGTATTTCTTGGAGGGATTCAAACGGTTTCGGTGGCTGAAATACTCGCCGTCGGCTCGGTTTCTTCCATCTCCGGCGGCCCAAAGTGAAGCTGGTCTGTCTGTTTTAGGTGGGACCAAAATGGCTACTCAGCGGCTGGGCTGGATTAAGCTACCTTCACGGACCCCTCCCAGACTCCGACATCAGAATATTTCATGAGCTGTCGAACAACCATTTGTTGTCAGAATTTTTTCCTCCATTAGTCGATAAAAAAATAATTAGTTGTTAAAATTTAGTGGTAAAATGTCAAAAAGAATGATAAATAGTCATATTGCAAATATATTTCGATTGTTTTTTTTTTCTCGATTTGTCATTTAAAATTCATTATTGGTTAAAATTTAATAGTTGTAAAATTTCAAATAAATCGACAGGTAGGGCTGCAACTAACAATTATTGTTGTTATCAATTAATCTCCTGTGGAGCTGCTTTGTTGCAGCCCTACTCACCAGATTATTGTCTCAATTAATCACTTTGTATATAAACATCAGAAAATAGCTAATTCAAAGTTGATGTATTCAAATAGCTTGTTTATAAAAAAAACAGAGAAAAGAAGCCTATCCTCACATCAGTTAGTCATTAGATAGTTGCAGATTACTTTTCTGTTGATTGTCTAATTAATATGTAATAAGATTCAATTAACTCCGCGACGAAGTAAATCAATGTAATTTTTTTGACATTTTTAGGCCAAATTAGGTTTCAAAGCTAAACTGAAAGGGAAGTAGATTTGTCCCCCAGATACGACACAATAATAAATGTGTATTACATTTATTTACAGAATATATCATTCAAACAGTTAGATTACAATATTAAATGTTGAATTTCATAGTTTTTAATAAATGATTGGAAAATTTACAGCTTTTTTTTACTAGCTAGTTGAAAATGTCTTAGCAGGGTAGGATGTTTGAACTCATGACCTCTATTCTACAATTAGTTACCATGTCATTCCATGTAGTAAGTAGGCAAGTAAATCTTTATCTTTAAAGCTGCAAATGAAAACATACAACGCCAAAGGAAAACATAAATAAACCAAAAAAAAAGAAAAAAATATACAAAAAAAAAAAACAACAAAGAGAAAACAATCAATGCAAGGAAGTGTCAATAAAATGTTTTTGGGAAAAGATGAAATCCACATCTATGCAATACCCACAGTCGGATTTGGTGTCATGAAATGTGGTTATAATTTCCCGACAGCACATGAACGTAGCATGAGTGTCCAGCTGAACGGGTGGAGGAAGTGAGGAAACCGGCTGACCTCAGTCCCATTGGACCAAAAAGTACAGAGAGGACTGTCATCATCCAGGAGGAAACGTCTCTATGGGAATTTATTTGGCTTCAATGGGAAACGTTTTTTTTTTCTGTTCATGCACGAATTCAAATATTAAAGGGAGGAAACTCGGGATAACGAGACATTAACCCTCCTTTCATTCTTTACGTGAATAGGCAGTTTGTGAATCGTGTCTTACGCATTTTTTGACGTTTAGCCTACTTACATTTATCACTCGGGTAAAGTTTTTTATAGACTCAGATTTACATTCTATGCTGAGTTTTATTTGTTTCCCAATAAATCCTGAATCATGAATGAATTAAAAGTGACATAAGTAAACAAATGATGTCATAAGTTGTGCCTATGTGTATTTATTTAATACTTTTTCCTTTATTTTGCCTCACATAAGAAATTATTACAGCTGATTTTTTTCCTGTGGACTAAGTGAGTGGGGATGAAAATAAACCATAAAACAACTAATTTCTGCAGTTTTGTCTTAAATATAACTTCTAAGACTCCTCAATAATGTCTTTAGAGACACGTGACGTAATATTTGATTCATGTAAAAGACGGTTAACGTGGAAGATTATGATTTGTGGATGAATCTGAAAATGAATTTCACACATTATCTACAAATCTCATCTTGAATAACTAATAACTGATTGGCCCCTCATGTACCTCTTTATTCAAGGCAAGTTAAAAAAAAAAAAAACTGCATATATTTAGCATAGAGATGCAACCACTTTCATTTTTGGTTGATTATTCCCTCCAGTAATTTCACATATTAAACTTGCTTATGTCCACCAAACAGACCAAAAACTCAAACATTTGCAGTTTAATATTACAGAAGTCTAAGGAAATCAGCAAATATCCACATTTAAGAATCTAGAACCAGTGAATTTTTGGCTTTTTTGTTTGGGTTTTTTTTTGTTTTTATTTTTGTCGGTATTTCATTTTCTGTCCAACTCAATATTTGAGCTGTAATTTGGAATTTGATTTTGATTTTGCAAGTTCCCAATCAATAACATTTTGTACAACCTGTGTGTGTCTGTACAGAACACACATCATGAGCCAAGCCATTCGCCATTTCTAATCAAACTTCTCAAAAAGGAAAGAGAAAACAATGACTATCACAAAGTAAAGGATATGTGGTGGATAGCAAAACATTCATTCTTTATTGACTGGAAAAATACAGGGACCAAAAAAAAAAAAAAAAAAAAAAAAAAAAAAAAAAAAAAAAAAGTGCAGTCAAAATGATCCCCCAAAACACCCATGATTAAAACTCCCAAAGCGACTTCATTTCATCAACTGAATAGATCTCAAAATTACAGAGTTAATGTGCAGCAAGTAAAGCGCTATGTTAAGTCATGCCACAAAGCAGAGGAGGGCTGCAGGATTGGGGCGGGAAGAAGGATGAGGGTGGTGGGGGCAGGTAGTAAAGGAGGGAAAGGCCAGCCATTTAGGTCTTACAGGGCATCGTGAGTCAAAGCCACAACACAAGAAAAGCATCATCATCATCATCATCATCATCATCATCATCCTCCGAGTCTCTCAGATCGCATCAATGTCAATGTCGTCCTCTTCTTTTTCAGGCGTGTCTGGTTTCACAGTCTCCACTTTGAGCTCGCGGGCAGAGGACGAGTACACCACCTGAGGACAGCGTTAAAAACACGCAGTTCAACACACATGAAATCAGCTCGGCTCTACAAAGGAAGGCCAGCGAAGCCAGCGGTGCGACATTAGAAGAGCCACTTCAGATAAAAGTAACTTCTAAAGTCATCTACATCCATTACCTCTACATTCTCATCATCTTCCTCCTCCTCTTCCTCGCTGCCCTCGCTCTCCTCCTCTGCCTCCTTCAGCCATTTGACAAAAGGAGCAGCCTTGGCGTGGATCTCTTTTGCAAGTTCCTTAGAGACGTACTTCTTAGAAACCTGGTGGAGAAAAAGAGTCAGTCATTCAGGTTGTAACAGCTCAGATTAAATACAATGACAATCTAAGTGTTTGTACTGTGGATTAATGACAAAAGATTATCAAATGTGATATTTAATCCACATTATTAGTGTCTGTGATTTAAAGACGTATTGCTTTTTATCAAAAACATGGCTACTTAACTACAGTTACAAGGAAAACTAGGTGTTGAATGTCCACTGTTTACACAAAAACAATTAGCAAGTTATTATCGGATACAATAAGAAATTATATTTATACAAAATTTCAAGGCATATTGGAGTATATATATATATATATATGATATGATTCACAGTTGGATATTTTAGGATTTTATCTTAGTCATGTCACTCCTAGTAATACAAGTGTAAAAATGATATCATTACCCTGTTATTGTATTAAGTTCAACACTCCTACAAGCCAAAAACCTGCTCTAAAACTGACACTGAACTGACACCAACTGATACCAGGATCTTTGCATTAGTTGAACCTGTAGACACTCCCACACCCACCTTCTCTGCCCAGGCGAATATGACGTCCTCCTCCAGCAAGTCAGCGTCGTACAGGTCTTTGAGGATGATGGGAACCCGCGGCAGGAGCTGGACCTGATGCAGCTTCACGACACACTCGAAGCCTCCCAACAGATACTTCTGGGCCTTTTTGTTGTTGTGGCAGAACTGAGGGGAAATTAAATCAAAACAGTCAGGGGAAGAAAATCCAACACTCTCTCTGATGTCATGAGGAGTAAAATAATCTGACGTTACATTTGATCTACGGAAATGTAGTGAAGGAAAAAAAGAAAATGAAGTTTCAGTTTTCGTTTCACCTGGGCCCAAGAATAGATCGAAGAAAACCACAGTCACGCATCATCCAACTCACCCGCAGGAAGTGGCGCTTGTACTTCTTGATCTGGTCGCGAATGTTCTCGTTGAAGAGCAGCTCGCTGAGGATGAGGGGGCCCATGGCCTTCACATCCAGACGCTCCGCCTCCGCCAAGATCTCCTTTTCAGCCCCGTCGATGGTTCCACTCTCCTTCTTTTGCTGGAAGAGGAAAGAAGAAAACAAGATTTTTTTAAGTGGCTTTTGTTAATTTTAGATGAACAGAAAATTTACAAACACTCTTCCTCCCTTCCCCAAAACTCCAAAACTTTAAATTAAAGACAGAAGTGTGAAGTGCCTCAATGTTTATTTTTTTTCAATAGATATTTGAAATACCTTGTCTTCATTTAATTCATGCTAAAAGAATTAGCCAGTTTGTCAACTGCTCAATAAAAAGGCTTTTGATCAAATTTGACAACTATCACTTATTAAATAAAAATATTGAAGTTATTAAGTCATAGCTCCACTAATGAGAAGTGGAAAAAGAAGCTGTTTTCGTCCATTTCAGCTCATAATTTTGATACTTTTGGATTTTTGGTGCTCGGTTTAAACTGGATGACAGGATAAGTAAGTAAGCCCAGTTATCAATCAGCAGTCAGGGATTCTTACTTTCACAAAGTTGTAGAACAGGTTGACCCTCTCCTCCAGGGGTTTCTCCAGGTCCTCGCTGAGCGTCAGGTTCTTGGCGTGATCGCTGATCTCCTCCATCCGCCGCCTCTGCGCCTCCTCTGTGGTCTCCTCTGCCCAGTCCTCGTCGTCGTCGTCTCCGTCCTGACAACCAGACGCAGAGAGGGGTCAGACAAACTGACGAGTGGATGCAGAATCTTTATTTGTTTGTTTTCTATTGGGGGATCTCTCACACAGTAAATGTGAAAAAACATATTTTCTGTGATCAACAAAGGGAGGACATTTATTAGTAATTCTGTCAGAAATAAACCTTACTGGCAGGAAGACTGTTGGTACTTTTGACTAGAGCGAATCCTTGTGATTTGAGCTGACAGAATCTGCTATTTGAGGGCTTTGAGGAAACAAACTCAAAATGGCCTCTGGATGTGAGGGGACTAATAGCTTTTATTCAATTTGTGTTGAGTCAGCGCTTTCAAGTCCATTTAAAAGAATAAAGATGCACCTTATTGATACGTCAGCATGGGCTTTAAAATCACTAATACAGTGAATGGAAAAAGTATGCTCTGCATTGATTGGTGTGTGTCGGCTCAGGGTCTGGGCTCTGACTGGTCCACTACAACAGGTGGATTTTCTTTGAAGCTATTCTATAGCAGAAGTTCTCCAACCTGTACTGTGAATGTTTGAATGACGTTTTCAATATGGACAAGAACAACATAATTTGTGTCCTTCAGTTAAAACTGATTGTTCATAATTACATGAAGATCTGACCATATTGTATACAAGTTTATTCATAAATGGCGGTAATTCCAAAGGCTTCACTTACTTTTTCTGACCACTATATATCATACCTTCAAGTAGAGCTAATAATAAGGTATTGTTAAAAACCAATTAGTCTCCTCCATATGTTGAGACATGCATATTATTGACATATTTTGTATTTTCCAGCTACAGCTCTGTCTGTTAAAATCCATTTTCTATGCAGCAGTTTTTTCCAGATACCAGAAAAACATAAAACAGCCGGAGCAGCTAAATATGATAAAAAAAAGGTGGATTATCAACATAGCTAAACTACCAGAATCTTTGTTTGTGTGATTTTTTTTATGAATATTGGGTTTGTGGTGTTTCCCCACAATAAATCTAAATTAGTTTGGAGAATTTCCACAGCACTGGTCCACGCCTGTTAACATGGTTCCTGTGGCTGCACCTTGAACTACTGGCTCTGAACCATCATCGTGTGAATCTAACAGGATTTCCCAGCAGGACAAATATGAGTTTGAGAGGAATAAAGGTCAAAAATGAATAACAACCATAATTTTGTGGTGATCAGAGTGAACCAGTATGTGAATCATTTTATGAAACTTCACTCAATGCAGAGTACATTTAAAAAAAAAAAAAAAAAAAAAAAAGTGGCACTGGACTATGCAACGCTGATTGTGAATCCTGTTTGTGTACTCGTGACTAAAAACAAACATCGGCTCTTAACTAGGTCGTCGAACTCGTGACCACAGTGTCTGAGAAACCATATGGTGAGGTCTTTATAAACTCTGCAGTTTAGGGAGTGTGTGATATTGAGCCCATCTTGGTGGGTCAAAAAGCACAATCAGAAAGCTGGCAGGGCAAGATAACCCACCACAGCCTGAGGGGCGTCAAAGTTGTCGTGGTTCCCAGCCTCGCCACTGCCAGAGCCATTCTCCTTGTCCTTCTTGCGGTTCTTCTTCTCCTTCTCTTTCTTTACAGATGCAGATCCACTCTCATTGCTCTCTGTTGTTGGAGAAGGGGAATAATCATATCATAATTAAAGCAGGTGTTGGATTTACTGCTGCCTGAGTGCAAATTGCACTGCCAAAACTGCTTATGTTGATGCCAAAGTGTAACGACAAGAACAGACAAAATCTCACCTGGTGGGTTTTTGAGGATGAACGTGCAGAGTTTGTGTCTGGTGTCTAGCATGCCGCGGTTTCCACAGGCCTTACAGGAAGTGCCAATGGTTTGTTTCTTGGGATTGACATGCTGCGAGGACGAATAAAAGATTGTTAGATCTAAAAAGCAGCTCCACAAGTCAAATAAACACTGAGGAAATCGCTGCTTTATTAAGTTAAAATGTTTTTCTTTCAGGGTCCATTAACTTGTGAAATTACAATAAAAGCTTTTTCTCCCAGACTTGCGTTACAGATGCTGTGAGACATTTACCAGATCAGTTTCAGGGTTGTCACACTCGGTACACAGCACAAATTTTCTGATGAACCCATCAAGCATGTCCTGCAACTTGTTCGCCTCGTGGGATCCGTTGACGATGTAACGGTCGTTTTTGGTATCAAACTGGGTCTGAGCGCCGAGTTCACAACCAAAAAACTTGGTCGGGTCTGTGGAGGAGAACAGAAATGACATCAGAGATCACAGTGAAGTTAAAAAACATCACAGTTTGTGTTCATGTAACCAAACAGTCTTTTTGAATATTAAAAATCATATTTTAGATTCCTGGAAGTTTGTCTATCTTCTGTTGCTTTATCGACACAAATGTCATCCTGTAAAATAACAGGAAAAAAATTAAAGTGACAGCAGTGCTATCATGGCGAAGCAGTGTTATTTTGGGTGTTCACCTCCAAAATATCCTGTTTCCTATTCCTTATATATTTTGGTCCTGACTTGGAAAACCAATGTATTTATTTACAGCTTAATTTCACACTTATTAACACTGACCTTTCCTCCACTCAACATCCTCAACCTGAGATGACTGATGATTGGTGGTGTGCTTGATTTAAGTGTTTTTACTTAACCCCTTGACATTGTTTGAATGAATAATAATTCAGAAGTGATAAAGGAGAAATGTAAATAAAGCTTCATAAGAGAAAACCCAGCATATTTTGGTGCCGACAGGCAGCTCTTCTGGTTTTTGGTTGATGGTGCTGGCAACAACTGTCTTTTCCACAGATTGTGGAAAACCAGCCATGTGGCAGGGTAAGAAAAACAGAAGATGACACAACACTGGTTATTACTTACATGTTGGAGGCCTGTTCAATGCCTTTGCAACATCAACCATGTTGACAATAACTGTCTTGATTCCATTCCCTTTGCCTTCAACCTGAATGGAAGATAAAAAACTGTTAGGGGAAATTACAGCGTTTCCAGAAGATGTTGTTCTTTCTACTTCTGTAATGACATTTCTGAGAACTTGAACATGTATAAACTATTGTTAAAAATCTGTGACTGCAAGCCATTTACCTTGGCAATCAGACGGGGCATCTTGTAGCGATAGAACTGGTCTGACACGCTGCGGTTGACGTTGACAGACATTTTGGCTGGATGTTAACACTATCAGTAAGATAAAAGGATCTTGGTTGGGGATTTTTCGGGATCTTCTGTCTGGAAAAGAGGGGATGACATAAACGACTGCAAGCGTGCTCGGTCTCTGACATGAAAAACGTTGTGCCGCTGTGGCCGCAAGCTCCTTGCTTGAAGGCTAGATTTCCACCACACAGGTTCCAACGGCTGCGCAACAGCTCTAAAAGAGGAGAGGGACAAAAAAAAAAAAAAAAAAAAAAAAAAACTGTCAATATTTAATAAGGAAAGGTTTTAAAGAGTAGCTTCATATGTGTTCTAACCAACTTTCCAAAAACCGACTCTTTTCCAAGCAAAAACAAATTCTGATTTTTGCTTCTCTAACATGAGGATTTGCTGCTTCTCTCTGCTCTATATCAGAGTAAACTGAATCTCTCAGGTTTTTTATTTTAATGGCAAAGCCATTAATACAAATATAATTGACAGATTAAATCAATTATGACAATTAACTTGAGTTGTGGGCCTAATTGTGCACCTATGACTTAAAGCAAAGTGGTAGTTTCCCAGTTCCATATGAGTAGGTAGGTCGTCAAGTCTGTTCCAGTTGTTAGTGAAGAACCTGTAATATAATTACAGGATTTTAATAACTGATTATATCAAAACCACCTCCTAATAAATTAAATAAGAAACAGGTTCAAGTGCCCATTCTTATTCAAAAACTAAAAGCTCAGGGGAGACTGTGACAAAGGTTTTGTTGTTGTTTGACAGCTTATAAAACTTAAAAAGAAAAAAAAAAGAGGAAAAAAAAAGCATAACATTGTGGTTGCAGCACAGATTATATAATTTATTTTATAATGAAAGTGGTCTGTACTCTAGACATATGACAGTCCACAAAAATAGAATAAAACCGATTCCTGTGGTGCATGTTCACTCTTGACTGACTGGCACTATTCAGCCAGGCCAGTCTGAGTTATGACAGGGGATACAAGATCCAGAGACTCTCAGACAGCTGTGGGATATTCAGAGTCCCTTGTGCAAATATTTCTCAACTTAAACAAGTCTGAACATACATTCCTGCATTACCAGGCTGATTTACAAATATGAAAAGGCTGGGTTCAAACCTCTGCACTCAGAAAATACTGCAAATCCAGCAAATATCCATGTGATCCAACAGCGAGCAAGCAAGCTCAGCAGATTAGTCCAAAGAGGAAAAATAAAACCCAGCCACAAAACTGGATGCTTTCCCCAGCTTTTGTGGCCATATACATACAAAAAAAGCCCTTTGTCTTACATGAGGGCCTCTGGCTTTAGTCACATAAGGCCTGTTCTTTTTAATAGGTCACAAACAGGAGGCCTAGCAGCTGCCAAACTCCCCCCTCACTGTCTCTCTCTCTCTGCTGACGGCTTTGATATCAACTCCCCAGTCTGTAGGATGTCAGGGTGATTCCACATGAAATGACTCACAACTGGCTTGTCAGTGGCACCGTGGAGTCCGAAGCTGAGGTGAATCAGAAGGGCAGAGGTCGAGACTATTTCAGGGGGAGGCTAGTTAGCTTAGCTTGATGCTTGGTGCAGAGTGCGTCATACAGTCACTGCACACGAGTGACGGGACTGGGAGACGCCATTTTGATACAGTGGCACAGAAAACATGACATATTGCACAATAAACACAGAGAAAAACACAACCAGGCACCACACATCTCACCAAACATTTAAAGACAGATCATAAACTGTGCCAAAAACTCACCGTTTTCGCAAAACAAAGACATAAACACAACGCTGATCGTCCAAGAGCCGCAGTGAACGGTGGTGGATGGCTGGTGCTGGTGTTGTATTGATTGCAGCAGGGGTTCTTAATGGTTTTGTGGCTCCCGAAGATGCACAGTTAAACACCCGAAAGCGTCCAAACGGTGCAGGTGCCAGGCTCGGAGACAGAGGGAGGGTTTCTGGAACGTCCTCGGGGTTTTCGGGGGGACCTTTCGAGAGAAGAAGCGTATTGTTATCCCACACAATCTAGCGGACTAAAAACGCTAACGTTAGCATCATCGGGTGTGACAGCCGTTTGTCGTTCACATAACTATCATTTCAACGATACTATGCTAAACAATCCTCAAATGTTCCATTAGATAACGCACCCTGAATGTAACGCAGCTCAAATGAGAAGCTAACTGGCTAAAGTTAACCTTACACGTGTTTCATCACCAAATTTCCCCGGAAAAAAAAATCAAACAAATTATATTTGAATATAAATGTGGTGATGCCACTAAATACTACGTGTACATACAGCTTCGCCGTTAGCGTTGTCCGTTATAAAATCGCATAACGTGATAACTCCAGGAAATAGTCCGAACCCAGATGCTATAGCGACGCCAGTTAATAGCCGAGCGTTGTCGACGCAGTCCGGTGATGGTAATGTAATTAAGTAGTATCTTTAACAACTGGTTAGCTAGCTATAGTTTCTCGATGGAAATACGAACATTGGTGTGAAATCCACGTCAGGCCAGGCCGACGAAAAGCGATGATTTAATTTCGGACCTTACCTCTCGAATGTTCTGCGAAGCACTGTTACTCACGGTGCTTTTACTGACGATGTCAAACTCACAGATAGAAAACGGTCAGCCCCTTCCGGTGGTATCATTGACTTCAAATTAAAGGTCCGCTTTCCTCGTGCTAGTAAATGTACACAATTCCTTTACGATACTAAATGTGGGACTTTAATGAGCCACTTTGCGAGGTATTTCAGCGTCATAAAATAATGTCAGATCTGTAATCTAACCTAGGACGGGTAATGAGACAACACGCCCCTAAGGCACAGACATGTAAAAGCCTACCCCGCACCCCTCCTCTACAGGGGCATGACACCCAGACTGGCCCTCTAACACATTGGGCCCCGCCCTGGGCTCGGTAAGCACGTTTAGCAATCCATCCATTGATTGCAACCGTTTAATTCACTGTAACCGTGACGACAAGTTTTATATTCTTTACTTTGAAAATGAAAAAGGAAGTATTATATCTTGCTTGACTCACCCAATGATATCCTCTGTTCTCATTGGCTGACGGCGTGACGTTGTACGTGCGTAGGCGCTTCCTCAACTTGACTCGCAGAAACAGCAAAATAGAAGATGGTGAGTATGAAATGGCGAAAAGGCCACGATTTCCCACATTTGCAGCCCGCGTTTCGAGCATTTGGCTTGCGAGATGTTTTCCTAGACTAATTGTGGACGCTAGGAGAGCGACATCGCGGTTTTTCGTGTGACCACATAGTCTAAATATCAGGGTTTTGTTTTTTTAGTGAAGCTCCATTCCGAGATGGATCAACGGTCACATGACAGCTGAGCAGTTTAGTCCCCCAAAATCAGTTCAGCAATCTGCAAGTCACTCTTTTCATTTGCACAATGTGTCTCAGTTTGTCATGTTCATTTATCAACCACCCGTGTTTTTCTGTTTTATTGATATCGTGACATTTTTTTCACTTTTTCCTGTTTGTCAACCAGTTAGCTATCAGGGCTAACAGGCTAACAGCTACTCTATCTTATGAGGCACCCTCCCTGTGCAGCAATAATGATGTTTGTCACTCAATATTTAACCACAACTGGACGTTAAACCATTTCTGAGTAAATACAGTTACTTAGGAAAAAAATGTTGAATTACATTAGAACCAAAGTTGCACATTATTCATTCATTCTCTGTTTTTCTGTGTCCTATCTAAATTTTTCTTAGGTTGGACAGCAGTTATGAGCAGGGCTGCAATTAAACATTATTTTCATTATCAATATATCTGCCAATGACTTTTTCCATTAAAAGATTAGTTTTTTGGTCTATGAAAGTCTCATCATAGCTTCCCACACTCCAAGAGGACATCTTCTCATGTCTATTTTGTCTCAATAGTCCAAACCTCCAAAACATTCAGTTTGCAATTTTATAAAACATAGAAAACAGAAAATCTTTATACTGGAGGAGCAGGAACAAGCACATTTTTGGCATGTAATCTTTCTAATCGATTACTTGACTAATCGTTTCAGCTTTAATTTGTACAAACAACATGTTTAGGATCAATTTGAATCTGCATAGCTTGTTGATTGTGACTAAATTCCAGTCAGCACTTTGATTTGCTTCACCACATGATTTTGCATTTGCTCACAATCAGTCAGGTGACTACAGTATTTTTTGCTTTATCATTATCACTAACCATCCACCATTAACAGTTGATTCAACCACATTGTTGTTTAACTTTTCTTATTTGTTTTTGGATGATTAATATCTGTCTACTTAATCCATTCACTTTTTAATTTCTAATTTCAGTTTTTCCCTCTTGTCCCAACTCTTTCTTGTCTTTTTTTTTTCTCTTTGTATTTTTTCCCCAATCTTTGATCATGCCTCGTGTCATTCTCTCCACACACACCCTGCCTTCCTCCCTGTCTCACCCGCTCCCTTTCCCCTCCACCCCAAACTCCCCCTTCCTTGCGTGTCTCCAATCAACCAGACTGGTCACCGGGTAAGTGCCCTCTGCTCTGTGTTGGATCCCTGTTTTCTGCTTACTCTTCTGCTTGCCACACTAACATGGGATTTGAATTGGGATTGCAAAGCTGTGGAGGTCTGCTGTTTCTGCGTCTCACAGCGCAACCGTGCAGTGATCTCTGCAAAGATGCTTTAATGATACTTTTTCTCAGCTGTTGTCCTAAACAAAAAAACTTACTCATGACTCATTTAGCCAAATAAATACAGATTTAAGACAGCAGTGAACATAAAGCTTCCATATTAGTTTTCTATAGCTTTTTAAGAAACCTGTGGCACAGGTAGGAGTAATATTCCTTAAGATGTTTTACGAATTAAATGTAGCATTTTTCCCTGAATGAAGGTTTTCCAATTCAGATGCTATTAGAAGGCCTGATTTTAGCAGTTGTTGGGTGAGATTAAAGCCAATTAGGATTTATTTTGCTCGAAAAACAGGAATAAAAATTGATTGAGATTTAGTTACTCAAACAAATGAAATACTCAGCAGTGAGTTGACGATGCATGTGTATGAAGTGACAAAAAATATTCCTATAATCGCAAACATTTAACCTTTGTCCCTCACTCACAGTTCCTGGTTTGTCTCAGAAATTCACCAGTTTTTCAGCTAATCTGATATTCGGTGTACGATGAGACCTTGAAATGTAGGTTTGTTACTCACCACAGTAGTAACTACTACTACAACTAATATTTGCAGAGTCTGTGTTATAGCCACTGGAGTTGTTATTTATTATGAGACCCTCAGGTTTGTTGGTGTTTGATTCTTTTTGACTCCTTATATCCGTATGTCATATATCTGTTATTGAGTGTCTGAAATCCAACTGTGCCGTCAGTGCACATTTTTCCACTATTGTCTGTTTTTGGAATAAATAAGGAGAAACATTCAACACTCAGTTTGAATTCAGACAATCAATAGAGCTTTTTACTTACAAACATTGCTTATCTACAAGTTTGAGCTTCATGAATTTACCCTGATGTTTATCCACTGTACCAAATGAATCTGGAGAATGTTGTTGTTCAGGTGCAGTAACATAAAACGGGACACTATTTGGATGGTTTTAATGATAACTAACAGAGGAGTACAGTGGTTCTGGTGGAGTGTGTGTGCACAATCCTCTACTGCAGAAATGACCAGCGGCGTCCTGCAGTGCTCTGTCTCAGCCAACTTCTTCTTTCAATGTTCAGATGCCACAACACACAGTCTGCACTCTCCCAGTGCTCATCAGTTGGTAACTAACCTGTCTGTGTGTGTGTGTGTGTGTGTGTGTGTGTGTGTGCGTGCGTGCGTGCGTGCGTGTGTGCGTGTGATACTATCAGTTGGTCCTGGTGTTAGGTGACCTGCACATCCCCCACCGGTGCAACACCCTGCCAGCCAAGTTCAAGAAGCTGTTGGTCCCGGGGAAGATCCAGCACATTCTCTGCACAGGAAACCTCTGCACCAAGGAGAGCTATGACTACCTGAAAACCCTCGCTGGAGACGTCCACATAGTCCGAGGAGACTTTGACGAGGTCTGTATGTGTTTGTAGACAAGTCACACAGGGATCTGCTCGTCCTCAAAAATCCCACAAAGCATTGAAATCAGATTCTTAAAGAAAGGCCTCAGGAGGACTCAAGGTTTCTTTCATCAGAGTTAGGGATAAAGATTAATTCTGTCCCTTATAAAACAATTAAATGCAGAAGAGGCACTCAAGGGCAAGCAGCATGTATCATATGAATTGGGCTGACAGTGTGGGTGCGAAATGAATATTTTAGTAGCTGACTGCACACAGGTCGGTGTGGAAAGTCTCTAAGTCAGCAGGAGACATGCTGCTGTTATTTCAGATTCAGTAAAAAATAAGAAAGGAAAAAGAGGGGGGATCTGAGGATAAATACAAAGCTAAAAAGCCAGAATTTATGCAGCTGAATATTTAATTGCAAGGGGGAAGGGAACGGATCTCTTGCAGGTACTAAAGACTAATTGCTGTGTAATGAAATTGTAATTACTCCCTCCTCGCAAACTGAGTTTTTGAACCACAGCTGATTTCACTGTTTGCTGTGTCATGTTAAACCTGTGCACAGGGGTTGCTGCTAACCATTATTTTTATTATTGATTACTGCTTATTATCTTTTCGTTAATCAATGATTCGCTTTGTTATTGAAATGTCAGAAAATAGTGAAAAATGCCCGTTATAGCTTCCCACACCCCACAGTGACATCTCATCTTCAGACTTCTTGTCCGACCAGCTGTCCAAAACCCAGAGATATTACGTTAATCAACTAATTGATCATTGCATTTCTACAGTGCATATCACAGTTTTCAGTCGTAGATGATTCAGAGCAAGTGTATTGTGAGTAACCCTCATTGTGCTTGTGTTTTTGCCCCTTTCTCTTCCCTCCTGCCCCCTCTCAGAACCTGAACTACCCGGAGCAGAAGGTGGTGACAGTTGGCCAGTTTAAGATCGGTCTCATCCACGGCCACCAGGTGATCCCCTGGGGCGACATGGCCAGCCTGGCGCTGCTCCAGAGACAGCTGGACGTCGACATCCTCATCTCCGGGCACACGCACAAGTTCGAGGCATTTGAGAACGAAAACAAGTTCTACATCAACCCTGGTTCTGCCACGGGAGCCTACAGCGCACTGGAAAGGTAGGAGAGCCAGATACACTGATGAAGCTCTGTTTGCTTTTTAAACAGGAGCTGCACAAATGCGCACTGCAGGCCCTCACACTCAGTCCTTGATGTTATTAAATGAGATCACAGTGTTGTTACAGATACTTCCTTTTTCCATTGTAGGATGTAACTCATATCTAATACCAATATGAACTTATAAGGATGACACGAACACACACAAAAATATAACCTTGTGTTAAGTTCTTCATTATTTACCACCCTAGAACTCACCTTGTGATCCATTAGATTAATCTTTGGAGCTCTTGTCGGGGTCCTGACTAGGGCTGCAACTATTTTTTAAAAATTTCTTAATCTGCTGATTATTTTTCTTGACTAATCAATACATTCTTTGGCCTATATAACATCACAGTTCAAAACCCCAGATATTCAGCTTACTATAATATTAAGACAAGAAAAATCAGCAATAGGAGAATGTACATATAGAAAACACAACAAAAACAGAAACAAAATTATTTATTATGACACTTTTTTGTGTGTATAAGAATAAACAGAAGAAGACGGACAGTTGGTTCTGGAGGAAACTGATTTCCAGTGTGACGTCCAGTACAACAGGTGTAACTGTAGAACAGACTGAGTATAATTACAGGCAGCCAGAGGTCAGGGGGCAGGAAAAGACCTGACCTAAAACACATCTGTCCTCTCTCCTTACAGCAACATCATCCCCTCTTTTGTATTAATGGACATCCAGGCGTCCACGGTGGTGACGTACGTTTATCAGCTGATCGGCGACGACGTGAAGGTGGAGAGAATCGAGTACAAGAAATCTTAAGGGATGTGACGGGGAGGAAGAGGAGACAGGGTTGGGTTAACGTGGCTCAGTTTATCATTTCATTCCTTTCCACCGGGGAGGGGGGGGGCAGCAGCAGCAGCAGCTCTCCCCCCACTCCTGCCGTCACCACAATGTTAATCCTGTAACAAACTGCTGAGTAAGTTAACTCTAAAAGACCTGTGTATTATATTGTTTATATGTCATCAGCATTTGCTTGATTCCAAGCCTTCATTTGGTAACTGTAGAGAATGCAATAACGTCACGTGTTTGTTATCAAAAGAAATATTTGGTGCCATTTTCTGTTTGTTTTTTTTTTTTAATTCTAACGCTCATGTCCTGTACATGTAATCAACAATACTTTAGCTCCATTTAGTCAAAGTTTCAGGCATTTTTTTCCCACAATAAAGATCTAATTTCACTCCATCTGTTGTTTCGTCTTCAATTACAGTCACAACAATAACACCCATGCTTACATGCTGTTGTAGACAGTAACATTCTGTGGCACAGTCCATGATTAACAATGTCATTTTGTTAATAAATTATACTCCAAGTAGGAAAAAACGAGTTTTTGTGAAATGGTGTTAACGAATCTAACATTTGATAACTGAGAACATTTCACAGTTACAATACACAACCAAAACTGCAGGGGCACAGTAAGGTAACTAAAGTGGCTTTGGAAAATCTACTGAAATATAAGAACAGTAAAAGGATCTGGGGTCTGTTCCTGAAGTCGACGGGCCGACTCAGCTCACCAGTGCAGAGATACAGCAGTGGACACTGGAGGCAGGAAGCTCAAAGTAAAAGAGGGAAAATCAGAGAATAACGAGGGTCACTCATTTATGTGCAGCAATGTAATTACTTGTGAAAATTTTGAGCTCAGCTGATGTGTTTAAAAAATATTAATTTAATTTATTAACTGAAATCTACTGGATTTCTTTTTCATTTGATACTGAAGCTGTTCATTAAAAACGACGTATTTAACTCGTGGCCCATTCAAAGAAATGATCATGTGAACACTTACGTTTAAGCAATGAAATGTGATCCAAATGTTAATCGTTCTTGGAAAGCAGTCAGTGAACACGTGATTTCCTGGACATGAAGTCTTTAAAATAAAATGTCCTCTCTGACACTGGAGGGCGACAGAGCACAAAGAGACCTCTTGCAGGTTTGTCCTGGTTAACTCTGCAAACTGAGCTGCTACTCTTGATCTTCAACTTGACATCTCACACAAACTGAACCTCATTTTTTTAATAGTTGAGTTTATTAAGGAATTACATCTACAATTAACCTTCCAAACAAAAAGTACAGAGTTTGACAACACGAAACCTTTTTTCTTACTTAACTTAACACAAACACACATATATACACAAATGATAATACTTGATAACATATATATAAAGGTTTGTTGGCCTTAACTGGATCTATGAAAGTAAGTTATAGATTATATGGACACGAAATCAGGTTTTAAATCTATGACTTAACACTTTTTAAACTCCACATAGAATGTAATTTAATAACAGCCTTGAATTGAAAGAAATCAATGGAAACGAGTAAAGATGATACGGCCTAGAATTATTCATCAAGTGCATCAGACATTTATCACATTTGTCTCCTCAGCTGCTTTCTCAGCTAAGAATATCATTAAATAATCATTAAACATGACCAAGACCTGAATAAGCAGCAGGAAACAAATGGATAATGGAAGGATTAATCAATTAAAAAAAGCTCTACATATGAATTTAGACATCAGAGGTCTAAGACAATGATACTGGAGGTTTCCTAGTAAGTTTTAACAACACATACAAAAGCAACTATCATTACTGCCCAAGAATAGCACAAAGAACCAGTTAAGACATTTGTAAATGAAATTTAAGAGTTTTTAAAACCTTTAAAAGCCTTTTTTTAAAGTAAACTGAAATCAAGACTTTTCCAGAGCTACAGAGACTCTGAAAATGTCACTGTGATGATGTTTTAAATTTCCAAAAATGTCATAAATCTGTGAAGGTGTTTTCATCCCATTCTCCCATGAAGAGTGAACTGAAGCATTCATTCAGGGAATCATCCAGTCCTTCCTCCTCTTCCTCCTCCTCCTCCTCCTCCTCCTCCATCAGCCTGATCCCAGCTCCTGGTAATACACGGTACAATAAGATAAATGTTCTGGATATAATGAGCGAAAAGAAGTCTGCAAAGGCTTGTCTGTAAAATGACTCTATATTAGAAGCAGTGGTTTTAAAGAAAGCCCCAGATTTGGCTCAGCTGAGGAAGAAACTACAGTCCTGAACATTTTTTATTTGACTTACTTGTCGGACTTCTTCCTCTCAGTGTTGGAGATGTTGTACGTTTCTTCATCTTCTTGTGTTTTGATGCTGATGCTCTGGAAGGACTATATCATAATTATACATTAGATGTTAAATGGCTTATATTTTCATTTTATCTATAACTAGTTAATTTAACCCTTTTCAAAAAATGAAGCTCATTTAGGATAACCATTACTTGATAACTTGTGTCCCACCTGGCTTGTCTGTTTGATTTCCCACGATGCCTTGCACTAGTATTTATCTTACCCTTGTGTTTTGCCCTGGAGGAAACTTGGGATTGCGTGTTTGACGATTGACGTTTTTCACCTGCATTCTCAGGTGAGGTCACAACAATGTCGTCTCTCTCGGGGTCGTAACCTTCAACCAGAGCCAAAATAAACATGGTGTTAAAAGTTCCTGTGAGGACATGAAGCAGGTACAGCACTGGACAGTTCAAATATCACCAAAGGGTTATTTGAAATGCATTGTCACAAGAAAAGTGTTTGAAGTTTTGATATCTGTTGGAAGATTTATTTGTGGTTTTAAGAATCAAAAACCATCTCAGTGTAGTTTTACATCTCCTCTCTCAGGCTTCTCTCTGCAGCTCCAGTCACAACAGGTCACACAGCCAATCAGAATAGAGGAGGCTCTGAGCCTCTCTTCTGATTGGCCGACTCTTTTCTGAGTGATCTAAAAAATATAGCAGATTTCAGGTAAAAAAACTCAGAGGAACCAAATCCTGCAAGGTTGGATGGTTGGTCCAGGTGGGCGGGGCTTGGCGCATGGCTGAGAGGGTTGACCGTTTTGTTGTGACATCACAAAGTTCAGGAAGTCCTAACGGCTCATTATGGGGCTCAGTTTCTGAATACAGGCTGTGTGCAGTTCTCTGTGGACTGAGGCTTTGATACTTTCACAGTATTAATATTGAACCTAGACCTGATCTATAATCAAACAACACATGGAAATCTACCTTTAAACAAGATGGGACCTTTATATAAATAGAGGAAAAAAACATAAAGAAACCAACCAACTAACACAGTAGATTATACGTTTAAATAAAAAATGTAAAATATGTAGATAAAGGATTCAAGCCAAAAGTCAAAGCCGTCAGAAATGTGATTTCAAGGACAAATGCAGCTTGAATAAAACACACCAGTTTTTTTTTCCCTACCTGCTCGTATACGTCTGTGCAGCACGTTCATGTAGTGTTGGGTGATGACGCTGCGCACGTGTGCAGTGCTGTGGGAAGCTGCGATGGTGTACAGATACTCCTTCTGAGCCGGTGTTAGTGCTGTGTGCTGAGGGACAAACGGAGGTCAGGTTTCACCGCTGATATCCACAATCAAGCTCAGACACAGACACAGTGTCTTTACAATACTGCGCTTCATTGAAGTTGTATTGTGTTGTATCCTTTCACCTGTTTCACTCATAGGATTATACAGGTGTGGGGTTACACCTCTAACATGAAGTCAAAGGTAAATAAACTTGTAGCACGATGACACGATGGTTTACCTTCAGGAACGGGGCTGCACTCATGGTTTTAGGGATTTCTATCATTGACACATGTTGGAGTCGAGGTTCAGTTCTGCTGATTTTCAAACCACTGTTGAAGTTTGCGCCGGCATCTTTTAAAGCTGTTACCAGAGAGAAAACAGAGACTAAACTCAAAGAACAGCCTGCTGTTATAGATACAATCAACAGTTAGTAGTATGACGTTCCTTTGTGTCTTTCTATTCTGAT
The DNA here is from genome assembly GCF_002814215.2 of Seriola lalandi dorsalis. Taxonomy (NCBI): domain Eukaryota; kingdom Metazoa; phylum Chordata; class Actinopteri; order Carangiformes; family Carangidae; genus Seriola; species Seriola lalandi. Next base: position 647,466 of record NW_019525050.1, read on the forward strand.
TGGTAAGTGTTTTTATTGATTTAGTGATTTATGTTTATTGAGCTGATTAAAAAAGTTGTAAACATGGGAATCTTTCCCATGATCACCTTCTCTGTTCCCTCCAACATGACGTGAATGATTTAAAAGTTTCAGTCAGTTCACTAGTTAATTGAAAAGTTATTTTCCAGTCTAAGAAAATCATCCTTGGCTGGTGAAGTGTTACGTGTATTCTGTTACACCTGAGCCAAAACCACAGTCGGTATGTCGGCTTTGTTAAACCATCAAACCAAAGAGCTTCTAATTAAGAGCGGCACGAGTAACTTTTCCTCCTGTAGCTTTTCAGGTGTGACTCAGGTCAGGTTCAGGTGTAGGATTTCCCCTATTTTCCACTGATCTCCTCACACCACTGTGCCCTCAATACAAACCCTGGCTCTCAGGTTTCCAAGCAGACAGGATACTAGGACATGTTTTGTTCATTAAACAAGGAAATAGTGCATGTGCATCTGAAATCTGAACTGAGGACAGACAGTGAAATAGGGAGAATACAGTGGATTCAATATGCTGAATAAAAAGTTGAAATGGCACAGTCATTATTTGGGTTTCCTATATTTCTGCTTACACTTTTCTTCTGTACTGAGTTGTTTTATTTTGAATAAAAATGTTCACTGTAGGATTTTCACTCACCCAATTTCGACTCATTCATCCCAACACTCCTGCAACAGAGAGAGAGCAACATTAAAGTGACATTAACACAAACTCACGTGTCAAACGATATATACATACAGTGGAATTCAATCATTACTTTACCTTTGCAAAGCCTCGTCTTGACGGAGCCTGTCGACCGTCTGATTCTCCCTAAATGTCACTTGTTTTTTCATGATAGGAAAATGCACAAAGACTCAAATTATCCTTCGCACAAGCTGCAGTTTACAGACACATCGGTCCAGATGATTAAAGTAAAGAGGTTGTCTGGTCTTACTAAGGACCTTAAAGGCCAGTGGGAGTGTCCTCTCCCGTGAAGCTGCAGCTAGTTCACTGTAACACAAGAAAGGAAACTGTGAAGGTATATTTAATCATGCACTAAAAAAAACATGGATTCAACGCTCAACAAGACTTTTATTCAGAGTTTGAATGGTCTCATCTGCAGGTTCTTTTAGTTGCTCCGGTGTCAAATGCAAATCAGGTGAACTGAGGGTTTTGAATTGTGTTTGATGAACAAACAGCCGTACCCCTGTGCAAATATACTCATGTCCCTGAACAGGAAAAGCAGGTATGTAATATAAAGGAAACTGGTGAGTGACCCAGTTTATTTAGTTACCTGTAAATGTTCGGTTGCATGAAATCTACTTTTCTATAAATGCAATTTAAAAATAGAATTATGAAGCCTGACAAAAATGTACTTTATCTTTTAGTTTAAATGTTAGCTAGTTTTAGACATTACTTCTAAAATCATATTATGGTAGCCACAATGCGTAAGCAAAAAAAGAATATACTTAAGAACTATGTATAGCTAGTTATAGCAATATTACTTTCACTATAGACAAAAGATAAAGTACGTTGGTATAAAATCCTGCATTTGCATTTTTAATTTTTATGTCTGGCGTTTGTAACAAACCGAACTGCTGCAAAATTGTATGACAATTATGATTTAACTCTGGATACATGCTCTGTCTTAATAGACATACACACATTATGAGGTGTTGATGCATGAACAGCAGCAGCCAAAGTGTATAAAAACAGTCTGACTTTTTTACCCCACTGTAGATAGATAGATAGATAGATAGATAGATAGATAGATAGATAGATAGATAGATAGATAGATAGATAGATAGATAGATAGATAGATAGATAGATAGATAGATAGATAGATAGATATTTGGTGCATGATGACTCAGCTCCTGATTGGACAAACAACAGTCAGACAAAACTCTGGCCTATTTGAAAACACTTTAACAAAAACGACACTCTTGTTACGACACAGCAACTCATCTGAAAGTATCAGACAAGTGGTGCGTTTGAATTTGGGCTCCACCCACTGAAGTTTTACTCAACCAGTCAGACGTACTCTGCCTCAGGTTGCATCACAAACGAATTGTGACATTACTACTGTGTCCGTTTGTTGGGATTTAGGGGAATATCCGACTGTCCTGTAACTGTTGGATAATGAATATCTGAAGCTGTCTCTAACTTTCAGACAGAGTGGGGGAATATCCCAGATCACTGAATTGTTTTTCTGGGGGAATTTAAGTGGAATACCCGCAGCACTGGACACGACCACACAAACTGCAGATGTGCAGAGATTCATTCATCAAACACACACTGTAAAAAATGAAAAATAAAAATCAACATTATATACAGTATGTTGAGGAAAATAACACACCTAAATAAATAATTCTGTCTTATCTTGAATAATAGAGTAAACGATCTAAACACAATAAATATGGAGTTGAAAATAAAATACAGTCTTTCGTAGCCAGCAAAAGCAGAGAGGGGTTAATCCTCTACTAGCCCCACGGTGGGGGAAATTACAATGCAACAAAGAAAACAATTGTAAGTGTTTCCATTTGCACATTTCATCTCTACCCGTGACTCGGTAACCCATGCTTTCTATTTGATCGCTGATAATACACACATACCTGCAGGCACATGGGAAATAATGACACCCACTCACTAGCCTGCTGTTTTGTCCTTTCATGTTAGCAGCAAAAGAACAAAGTCATTAATGCACAATGTGTATAAAAGCAAAACATAAATAATACTTTGACGCTATGGCTGTTGTTCTGGTGTTAGTTTTGGTGCGTACAAAAAAAGATTGCGCTGTCCGTGTTCTTTCAGTGCCCCATTTTTGAAACCTTAATCTAAGCAGGAAGTTTCTGTTCTCTAATAGAAACCCCTCCACTTGTTTTTACCCTAAAGTCACACCACAAGGGCAACAAGCTGTGAACACCACAATGACATATAAAGTCATTATGACAGTTGTATTAGCCTGCAGCAGAAACAAGCTAACCCTAATTGCTCCACTAAGTTCAAAAAACATTTAATCTATATGACCAAGCAAAGTAAAAATGACTAAATGTGTGCAAACTGTATGTAACAGCAGCTGGAAGTTGCATAGTCATCAAATCAGTTTCATTTAAACTGCAGTAACAGGGAAGACAATAAAGACAAAAGGCCTGTAAAAGGCTTCATGGAGCATGTTTGTGTTTTTTATAATTAAAAAAATCATAATTTTACAAAAATGGTTTTATGTGTTTTGTGTGTTTTTATGTCCAATATATTGATAAAGAATGTCAAAATAAAACACAATCGTTAGGTCATATAGGTGATGTTTTGGTGAAAAAAAAGATACCAAACATTGGCATGGTACATGTTTTAATGTGGTATAAAAAATCAGTAAGTCTTTCTATAAGTTTTGCTCCTGAGTTGTTGTTTTTTTTTTTATGATGCTGCACTGAAAACAAGTTTCACCCACTCTGCTCACGATGCCTTAAAAGTGAAGTGAAAATGAGGTTAAGGAACATTTCCATATTTCTAAGCTAAAGTGCTAATAAATATTACAGTTTGTATATCTATATTTACATCAGCACTTTCAATTATTATTATCATGAGCTGTAGTAGTGATAATATTTATCCCTGCACATGATGTAACACTTTTCTTTGCTCCAGTGGGACTACAGTGGAAAGCGAAAGTACTGAGTGATGATGGTGTTACAGGAAATCCCCATTATCTGCCTTTTATAGAGGCTCACACTGCTGACTCAGATAACTCACACACGACTGACTGAGCGGGAGTGTGTAAACATCTGATACACTACAGCATTCGACCTTCAAATCTGAAGACATGAAGAACCTTTTCAAAGGAAGAAACAAGGTTCGGAGGAATGAGAGCAGGACTCCTTTAATGAAGGAAAACAACAACAACGTGGAAGATGGTAAGTGTCTGTTCTTATCGTGGCTGTGATTTGTGGTTTTTATGTGTGTAGATCTTTATCAAAACACAGCTTGAAATGAAGCTTTTGAACCATCAGTCCATGTAGGTTAGATATAGTATTTTCTTTATCTGTGTGTGTGTGTGCATGACTGTGCGTGCGTGCGTGTGTGTGTGTGTGTGGGTGTGTGTGTGCACAGACAGTCTTTTACCTCTGTCTCGCTTCTCTAAAACCCTGAAGCGCGTTGAGAGATGAGAGTTTAAAACAAACAGATATGATGTGGAGGAACTGTGATTGTGACAGTGGAGTCCAACTCAGACCAGATCAAACTGGTGTAAATGCCAAGGATGCAGGGGGATTCCCCCGCTCAGCACCTCTTTTTTTCCTCTCAGAAATGTTGCCCAGCAACATATTGTGCTGTTGTGCTTGAAGAAGAAGCAAGTTGTAATCTTTCCTTCCTTGTTGAGCCTGTAATGTGTAATGTTAGTTTAGTTCAAGCCATCACATCTGCAGAAAACCTGTTATTCTGGTTCAATGTGACTGAATGGAAAACCTTATTTGACAAGAAGTAAAGGAGTCAAAGGATCAGCAAAGTAATAACACTTTGTATGGACAGGAAAAACACTTTTAGTTTTAGACCCATCAGCAGAAACTGAATGTAAAATTAATTCGATTTAATAACAAAACAGAGTTTAAAACAAAGGGGAAGGTTTGGGGAATCGGGGCTGGCGTGGGAGTTGGCGAACTAATGCAAAGGGAGGCTTTTGTGGGTTGAAATGCGAGGGAGAAAAGGTAACAATGAACTGGGACAGGAAGGTTCGTGGTGTGGCAGGGTGCAGCATGGCAGGGTGCAGCATGGCAGGGTGCAGCATGGCAGGGTGCGGCATGGTGAAGCTGATACAGGAACCTGAAGTAGGAGAGGGAACTGAGATCCATATGAAGATGATGGCTGATGAATGTAGAGTGGTGGGTGAGGCAGGCAGCTCGGCAGCAGAGTTCCCAAAGGAGAATCAATACTAGAAAGTACAAGAAATTGTCCAAGCGCTTGTTACCACAGAGATTGCAGAACATTCTGGCAATGAGTGGAGAAAAGACCAGAGTATCTGTATTGTGGCTGTTGAGATAATACAATAATTAAATGCAGGTGTGGGGAAATCCCCAAGGCCAGGTAGAGAAAGCCACGCCCACAGCACCTAGACACACACACAAACACGTACAAACAGAAACAAACCGGGGGGGGGGTGGAGACACACAAGGGAACGCAGAGAGAATAAACAGTAAGTTCTCGTCTGAAGGAGCGAACTGTGACAGCAAAGTCCTCATGATTCATGTCTGGCCACGACGTAAGCTTGACTTAAAAATATTTCTCTCATTTCAAGAACGATACAAAAAGTCATAAAGATTGAGTCTGCAAAACCGACGTGCCCTAAACATCTTAAAATCTCCCTCTCTCGTAGGATATAACCAGGCAGATAACGCCGTGGCTCAGCACACCACGAACACCCATAAGGAGCGGGAGTTCACACTTCAGGAACTGGCTGAGTTTCTGGGCGTGGACCTCCCCAACACCTTTGAGGATGGCTGCTGGTGCACAGTTCAGCCTGGACAGCACAACCTGAACCTGAACGTCATCGGCCTCATACAGAAATCTGTGGTCAAGCATCTTCCAAAGCCACCGTCACATCTGGACGAGAACCTTCACCAGCACCTGCTGCATGTGCAGGACGCCGTGCTGCATGAGCTCGTGAGGCTGGGTCCCCAGTTGGAGCGTATGGGGTTGATGGGATGTCTGATTGATTGCTACCATCATCAGACATTTGAGCACCTGCATATTCTGCTGCAGAACGCCACCACCGCCAAGAACACGTTTGTGCTGATGAATTGGGTCCAATGTGTCTACCCGAGGTATCCGTCAACCTATACCTGCATTTTCACCCACTGTAACCTCCTTCAACTTAATTTTATTGAGTGTGTTTTCATGCGCTACAAACTCTGATAGTTCAGGGTTGACAGTTTGCTAAATACTCTTATTCACCTCATATAAGAAGACTGATATCACTCAGTTGTCTTTACAATAAATATTAAGCTCCCACCAGCAACTGTTAGCATAGCTTAGCATAAAGACTGAAAAGAGGGGGAAACTGCTAGCCCAGCTTTGTTTAACTCAACCCTAACTAATACAAAAATCTACCTACCAGCCCCTTTAACTCATATCTTATTTGTTTGATCCATTAAAAAAAACAAAAGTGTTGTTTTTACACTTTTTAAACTTTGTTTGGATTAAACAACAGAGGTGCTCTTAGGTAGATTTGTTTCCTTTGAACAGAGCCAGAGCTGCTTCCAGTGTTTGTGCTAATCATCTGTTAGCTGTAGGTTCACAGGGTAGCATCAATCGTCTCATGTAACGTCTTCTCAGAACTGGTTTATAAGATGTCCAACAACACTGGAAATCAAAAAGAGTTTTTCAGAAAATCTTTAGTTTACCACAAATACTTAAAACAAGAAAGCTAGCTAAGCTAATTATGTATTCAGTATTTCTGAACAGTAGAATATTAGATAGAGATGTGAGACACGCTGCTGATGGTGTTTGTATTTGTGGTACTTTCCCAGTAAAGAGCTGCTCGGTCATCCTGACCTTCAAGAAATTGATCCCATTGGAAAAGTCGATGTCCTGCTCTTCAAGGAATGGGACGCAAAAGCAAAGGACAAGCTGCTTGAGAATGTGCAGGTAAGAAATCAAACTCTTCCGGTGTTAGGATTGCTTCATGCGTCATGAGGAAATGCATGCAAGAGAGAGTGCAAGGTCGAAGTAAAAGACATACGTGTTTATTGTTTCCTTTATCTTGGTGTTGATGTTTCTTTCTTTTGTGAAGTTAGCAGTTTCCTCGAGGCTTCCAGTGTCAAGTCAGAAAGGCAGCTTATTTTGTATTTATCATTATTTTGTCCACAGAAATCTGTCAGAGAGTCCCTGAAGATCATCCTGCAGAATGAGATGGCCCAAGATCAATGTGATTGTGAGGAAACTTACGTTGGACTCTACGTGGACATTATTCAGGTACTTGGAACACCAGAAGTTAAGCGATTGAACATGGAGAAGATTTTTTGTTTGCTGTCCTGTTATGATAGATTATTTTAGTAACCGGGTATCTGCCCTTCTTTGTTTGTCTCTATTTAAGTGCATTAATGCCATGCACAATGAAACGAAGAAGATCTCTTCAGAACTGCCTGATGGCGTGAAGGAGGTTTGTTTCCAAGAGCTGCTGATGTTTCTGAAGAGGTGAGCGTCTGTTTTTACCTCAGGAATACAATATTTATTGACACAGATTCCCACACCAGACTCTATATTAAAAAAATACCATTTATTTTGCCCTTGTAATGAAATCAACATAAATATCACCAATTAAACTCAGCATGTTTCATTACTTACTCTGCATATTCTCTTTGGTTTTGAAGGTACGTCACTGAGCAGACTAAGGCTCTGGGGAAAAAAGCAAAAATGGACAAACCAGAAACAATACATTTCCTCAGGACTTTGACAACCTGTAAAGAACTCAAGTGAGTATTTGGGCATTTTTGTCTTTTGGACAATTATTAATTCACTTCAATTCAAATCCGTTATTGTTTCTTTGCACATTTTATCTGCAAACAAGGTTTATATGTTTTATTTCCCCTCAGGCAGTACGTCCAGACTGAGGGCGCAGGGATCAAACCTTCCCTTCTGAATGAGATGGTGGGACTGCTTGAAAACATGGAGGCCTCTACTTTTTATCTTCTGAAGGACATTGTAACCGACATCGCAGAGGTAGCTGTTCAACTTAATCACAAATATACAGTTTTCTTAATTTCCTAAACGGGAGAGCGGTACGTTACATGTACATATCCCTCTGTTTCTGTCCCGCAGAGCCACCTGAAAAAGTATTTCAAATCGAATAACAAGCAGTTTCTCCTGTGTGCTGCTGTACAGAACAATTTCCCCAAGCTGCAGTACGGCTTGGATGAACAAAAGGTGAGGATAAACCACTGCTGTCAAATGTGCTAAATGTAATCTGTAAATAACTGTGTAATAAAAGTGTATTATATATTTGTGTCTCTCAGAGAGTGATGGACGAGGCTTACAAACTCATCGTTCGTATTTACATCAAACATCTTGTCCGAAGCAGCCAGAGAAAACTGAAGAAGCACTGGAGTCCTAATGTTGGACAAACGGTCATTGAAGATGCTGAGCTTCTTCACAGCATCATGTCAGACCTGGTGAGATTACTTACTGACGAGAAACTGCTTGTTCTCACGCACTGTAAATGACATTTACCCATTAGAAATGAACTGACCTGTATGTGTTGTGATGTGTTGTGTCAGGCTCCTGGTGTCCAACAGCGGAACTTCACGCTGCTGAAAATCACAGAAATATTGGAGTGCAACAGCGTCGACACACTGAAGATGGAATGTGCAACCATGCAGAATCACTGTCTCACCATGAGGTAAACTATTCTCATGACACACGCTTCTTTTACACACCAGCGTCCAATTTCTCCAGTGTTGCTTTGGCTCCATTTACATGCAAAAACCACCGAATCACAGATTGTAGAGAAATCCTGTTTTAGCTTATGTGACGTTAAGTTTCTGAGGAAGCATTTTGAGTTGATCTCTTGAGTACAGTTATGTTGTTTGGTTAGGATTAAAGTCATTTAGATTGTCAAATGTCAATGTGATTTTCTTTTTTCCGGTTGACTTGTATTTCCTGTTGGGTTATCTTAAAGTCGCCATCCAGTGGTCATTAGAGGAACTGCATCTCAGTAACTTACCTTTCTTTTGTCCTCACCAGCAGGGAGGATATGGAGCTCCTGCCCACCGTGCTGCGATGGAAGGGTCTTTCTAAACGGAAGGTCAACGAGGTGCTGTACGCCCTCCCTCCTGACCTTCAACCCGGACTTGATCCTGACCGTCAGCCCAGTCGTACCAGATCCTGGTGCTGCTGTTTTAACTGACTTGGCTTCTGGTGACGACTGATGCGCTCCGCAGAGGATCAACTGAAACAAGCAAAAGAGGACAGAGCTGATGGTTGAAAAATGTTCACGAGATTCTTTTCATGAACTTTTCTGATCAGATCAGTCGCGTCAGAACTTCGTTACTGATTTCACTTCTCAGATCTGATCTTAAGACGGATGTAGAGAAAGAGAAGCAGAAAAGTCACAGGAGGTTTTATGCGCTTTGACGCATGAGAGATTAAGATTGTGCACACAGTTGCCTATCTATGAGAGTATCACTGATTTTGTTTCAAGTGTTGCTGTCGTTTCAGGAAAGGTAAACATGGTTTTTGATCTTGTTTGCCAAAATTTCCTCATTTTTTTTTTTTTTTATGTAAATAGAAATCATCATATACTGTATTTGAGATTTTGCATAATCACAATTTCTTCCTCATTCATTCTCGCTTTGTTATGCACAGAAATGCAACTGTACTAAGTTACAGGCCAGAAGAAGCTGAATGAAAAAAACTAAATATACTTTTTAGGTATATAGAAGTTGTTAAAGTTGTTTACATGTTTAAGTCTTTTTTTTATCTTTAGGTGGATCTTGGTTGAGGGAAAATCTACATGACGTTTCTGAATGTTTGAACATCGTTTACAGTAAAATTAGATTTTGTGGAAAAGGTCATAAGTGATGATTCAGCTGAACTTCAGTGTTTCGTGGTTTGGAAAAGGAAAGTCTTTTTGTCGAGCTGAGTAGTGAAAAGAGCAAACAAGAACAAATTATTTAAAAGAGATTGAGTTAATTTAACTTATTTGTTTTGTTACGTTTCTTCTTTTGATACGTTACTTGAGTTCATTTACTGTAGCTACAAAAATTGAAGGTACTGTTTCATATAGAGCTTCAACATGAAGAATGACCATGTTCTCATATTATTATATAATATTATTTATTATGTTTTAATTATTTATTTATATGAATGTACAATTTTTGTATTTACACAACTGACAAGAATTCATTAGGCTTCAATCAGTCATTAAAATCTAATTTTACTGTTAAAAAAAAAAACAATTCTTAGGAAACTCTTCTGAATTACACTTGAGCTGTTCTTTTAAAACTTGATTTTTTTTAATAAGATGTACTGTATAATTTACTATAGTACTGTAATTCTTTTGAAATTCTGAGCAGATATCTGCTTCAAAATCAGGTGAAGATCTGTGTTTACGTTTGAATACATAGTGTACCTTTTGTATGAGGTGAACTGTGCTGGTTTATTGGTTTGAGTTCTGTCTGTATTCGTTAACCTGTGAGGAGAAGGGCTGTGAAAATGTACCTGTCTTACTCTGTCAACAGTTTCATGAATAAAATTCTGTATTATTTACTACAAATATACGTTTTTGGCTGCGTATTCTTTGTGCCACCAGTAAACACCACTAGATGGAGCCTCACATCATCTAACTAAAATGGGACTTGATGAGTAATGGTCCACATCGTTTTAAGGAGCGTTTCACAAAACAGATCCCAGAACAGTGGTTGCTGATCTGGAGTTTGGGACCATAAAAAAAAAAATCTGAGGTGATTAAAGGAGATGGAGTTCATATTTTTGTTACAGTGTTACGTAAAGATGTTTCTATCTTGTGAAAAATCTGGATGTTTTTACCATTTTCAGACCTGAAAGAATCTTTAAATTAAGCTGCTCACAACTGATGACACACTAAAACCACCTGTGATGAGAACTCACATCAATAAAATACAATTTATTCTAAAGGGTCACAAGCTATAAGACACTGTGAACCGCTTCCTAATAGATTAATATCTTTCTGCATAAATTAGGCAAAGACGATCTTTATCTACATTTTTTTCAAAACAAAAAAGAAAGTTAATCTCATCGTGGCAGAAGAGGAAAAGTCATCCAATAATTGTCAAAACATTTTAGCCAAAACAACAAATCCCAACCTCATGGAGGTGCTGGAGGAAAAGTCAGAGGATCACTAAAAGAGAGTAGGATTCAACCTCTGGGGATCATGAACGTCTGAACAAAATGTCACAGCGATTTATCTAAAAGCTGCAGGGATATTTCAGTCTGGACTAATGTGGTGGAAAGACATTAGATTCATTCAGAGTCACAACGCTGCAAGAAAGAATAGTTTCATTTCATCCACACGCATTACTAAAAACTGACAGTGAAGTCAAAATGTTTCAATAAATAATGAACATACCAGCCTGATGACTTCCATGCAGTGATTCAGACACACTTTGGCAGCGGTCCTGTTCACAGCAGGAGAGCACCATCGATTTCCAGCGTGCGGCTTCCCGTTAACAGGCCAGCCCGATATTATGAGTAGCTTATCATTAGTGGCTTTAATGACTCTCACTCCCGCACGCTCTCCAAAGAGGAACTTGTAGCTGTGGCCTCTGTCTTCCCGAGCACATCCTTCCTCTTACACCAATATACAAACACAGACAGACTTTCAGGAAAGAAATTACACACCGGCAGGCGCTTGCAGTAACTCCCTCTACTTACATCCTTCCCGTAACATCAGGAATGCCAATAGCCACAGTTCACTTTAAAATACTTGAAACACCTCGGCTCGGTGTGTACAGGCTCTGCTCCCTCACGGGAATAATTATTTCCCAGAATTGTTCAAGGCTGATTTCACTGCTTGTTATGTGTGTGAGTTAAGTGGGAAAGGAGGAACTTCAGATCAGTGGTTTTAAGACTCTCCTGATGCAGCAGGACAGTGATGAAGAACTGGAGTCTTTACAGGCCCTGACCTCTGACCTGTGCCTGTGGAAATCGCTCATGAAAAAGCTTCTTGTTGTTTTTGGCTGCTCTTGCGACATGAATCCAGTCCACCAGTTTTTCCTTTACTGGCACCAGCGGGTCAAACGTGTCCCTCACCCCTCCCCTTACCCTGTGAAGTATCTCAACATCTACTCGGTTGACTGGCACATCACTTTTCAGGGACATTCATGATTCCCAGAGGATGAATCCTGCACCGCTGACTTTTCCTCTAGCACCACAGTGAAGTTAACATTTGTGGTTTTGAGTGAAATGTCTCAACAACTGTTCAATAGATTGCACGTTTGGTACAAACATTCAAGTTCCCCTGAGCATGAATCCCAATTGATTTTCATGTCGTACCATCATTAGCCCAAAATTGTAATACGTCTGCAATTTTGGTTTATGACCAAAGACCTGAAAAGCTAAAGACAATCCCATTAGCTTCAGCTAGTTCTGCTAGTCAGCAAATATTAGCTCCAAGCACCACTGTAGCTAAGAGATGGAGATTTAAACACACAACAGCTGTATTGAAAATCACTGTCTAAACATACTTGAGGTTTCACCAAATTTATTTATAAATTTAATTTACATTCACATTCTGTACATCAGATGAAAAAACATGTAAAAATATAAAGCTTGTTGTTTCCCTTATTGTACACACATGGCAAAAAATACATAATACATAACAAATTTTAACATTGATTTGATATTAAAAAAATATACACTATTAGAGGAATACACTTGCAATTACTGACCCTGTCCTTTTTTTTCCTAAAACACAAAAACAAACACGGACTCACGCCAACCTAACCAGATTTTTCTTGCAGTGAAAAGGACCATATTAACCGGCACTAAGTTGAACTGTAGCTTATACATTTATACAGTAGCTACAACACTTGATCCAAGCTTATAGTACATTATATTTATGTTAGACGTAACATAAATCTGCCAAACACAGACATTACACTGTACAACCCAACTCTCAGCCGGTATTAAGACGACTGAGATGAGGAGAACTGGATGAGAGCGTCATCCAACCGTGCGGCTCATTTAACCTGCACTTTGGAGAAAAACGGCCGAGCGCCAACGGCGGCGGTTTCTCTCAGCGTGTCCGACAGAGTCGCTTTGACGGTTTTCCTGTCGGCTCTGGAGAAGTTTGTCTTGAGCTTGAGAAGAGCCGAAACGTGTCTCTCACTGTCGGGGAAGGAAAAGAAGGAAAACTTTAAAATCAACATTCTCGTCCTGAGCAGCATTAAGTTAATTAGTACAGGATTCCTATAACGATACAGTCAATTATGTTGGATAAAGCATAACTTTTCTGTTCTTCTCTACAATTATTTAATAGACGGTTGACATTTGGGGAAATACACTACACAGATTGTTAGCTTAGCTTAGCATAGAGACTGGAAACAGGGGGAAACAGCTAGCCTGGCTCTGTCTAAAGGAAACAAAGTCAAAACAAAACTTATAAAGCTAAGTAATGAACATACTATATTTGATTTGTCTAATCTGTACACAAACAGAAACGTGAAAAGGATGGTTTGTGTTTTACAATATCCAGTGAGCTTAAGAAGTGCTGTACACACTCTCATATCAGTGTAAAGATATGAGCCGTACTTTTATCACTGAACTCTTGGCAAGAAAGCAGAAAAGCATTCAAACCAAAGTGTTTGCATGTGTTACAACTCTGACTCAAAGAACAGAGACTAGGACTTCAGCCAAGACGGATTACTGTGTCACTTTAAACATTTCAAAACAACTCGACCTCAACAGACTGTTTATTCTCAGACACGCCACACAAAAGCTCCACCAGGTGTTCCTCTGTTTCAAGACTATTTCTTTTTTATGTGCAGTGTTTAGCTGGCTGCTGTAACTGGCACTGATAACAGGGACACTCTTTCTTGGCAGCTCCAGAGTTGTAGCTCATAATATCATCTTGGGACCGGAAACATCTGAACACATGAGACGTTTTGGCCCCTTCTCATTTCCTGCTGCGTTTCAGCTCTCTCTGAAAAGTGGGTTTGTTTATCCTCACCCTGCTGTCATGTAAACTACTCACATCATGATGCTATTCTGGCCTGTTAAAGCCTGTTGCACTGCAGACCACTGCACATGCATGTGAAGAATGCTGCTTTGTATAAATATATATATATTTCTGTTTGTGCTGTGTTACAGATTGAAAACGCAGAGTGAAAATGTTACCTCAGGTCAGGAAAGGAACTTCCCAGTGATGCCACTTGCATCTGTATGGCAGGGAGGTCTTGGAGTTTCAGCACTTCTGCAATCTTGGTCAGGATTTCCTTCAACCAGTCCTCCTTTGAACCCTGTGGGAACGGAGCAGTTTCGTCAGTCAGGGAGGATTTTATCTTGAGTGGTTTGAGAGTTTTTACTGTGGATTTTCCCTGGTATCACTTATAAGTCACTCTCTGTCGTCACTTCACTGAAGCTTTTGTATTATTGATACATCTGCATTATCTATTCCCCTGAAAACCTTGCTGATACATTTTAATTTTGGAGTTGCAAAATATTGTTTTATGTTCTTCCAACAAGGACCTTGAGCCCTTGGCCTTATTCTGGCTTCTCAGCTCTCTCCAAGCCTGATTCTCTCTCCTGTTTCCACTCGACCTATATTTGATGCTTAAACCAAAAACTAGCAGTCTCAGTATCAGATGTTCCTGTGCTCCTGTGACCACATCAATACAATGAATACGATGAAGTCTCACCATTTTGACGAATAAATTGTGCAAACGCTCTGCGTTGTCTGTCACGGTCATGTAGGCCTTCTCCTGCCGTTCCTTGTCCTTCAGCTTGACGTCTCCTTTCAGGAGCCTCTTCACATATTCCACTGTCACGTCCTGATGAAACTGGCCGATCAGCTCCTGAAATGAATCCAATCATCAAATCAGAAACCACACTTCAGCGTTTTAGAGTTTTGAATGTATTTTCCTTCAAATACAGGCAGCCATTGGTCTCCATTAATTGTACAATATGAAAACCACTTTACAGACTCTTGAAACGTGATTGCGCAACTCAGACTTTTCAGATCAGTGACCTCATAATCTGTATTACCATGCAGTGTGAAAATCTGACTAAAATATCGCAGACTTGCTGATCATTTTAATGGATTATGGAACTCAATCAAGTTTTAGGAGTCCACTGACTGTCACACTGGATGGAAATGAATGAAAACAATTTGCTCTTTGGTGCTTTCTTACCTGGTGACAGGATTCTTTTGACCCCTGAAGGTTTTCGATCTGATCTTGAATGCGCCTCAGCAGCTTCTCAAACAGGGGCTTGTTCAGCCATTCGCTGGTTCCCAGCTTGAGGTACTCTGGCTGAGGTAGAAACACAAGGCATTAGACAGTTCACTCCACAGAGTAGCACAGAGTTTGCAGTAAACATAGCATTGTTTACATGTCAAATAAAAAAACCTGGGTTAGTATAATAATTTCAGTGGAACATCCTGAGTATTAAACCTGTGAGGATCTATATTTGTATGATAATACAACTCAAATTTCTGTGTTTATATAATAATAATAATCCATGCCAAATGCCTTTATTGTGAAGAAATTTGTAACCTTTATTTTGAAAAAGGCCATATAAATACTTGGTGTACATGACTCCCACAGAAGAAAGCAGTGGTCATGTTTGAGATAAGAGTGAGGAAAAATATGTCTAGACTGTTGATCGAGTCTGACTTCCTGATTACATTGAAACTTTTTGTTTGTTGCAGTTAAATGATAAGGCTTCTATAAAATGCCAAAAATGGTTTCTACTGAAGATTTTTTTCTTGATATTTTCCTTTAAGAAAACCCCCAGTAGTTACATATAACAGATGGACTGTGTAGTTTCTATTAAATGACACTCAAAGGAGTAGGATGCATCAGGCTTTGGATACACACATTGGTCATTGCTGGTTTGGGTCTTTTCATGGGATTTGTTGAAAACAAGAAAAAAAAAGTCTTTATATCTCTTGTAAACAAACTTACCTTGAGTTCCTTGTGCACAGGGTTTAATAAATAAGCGTGGGCAGATTCTTTCATGTCAGTCAGAACATGCAAACAGTTTTGCCGCACATCCTCCAGGAACAGATGGCCGTTCTTACTGAGGACATCCCTGCAGATAAACCACAGAATCCACATCAGCTCACAGTGAAATACTCTGGTGATACACTGATCAGATCTTAATACGACCGGACTTCAGTCTAATGTCAGAACCGTACCTGAACTCTTCGACACAGCCGAGGTTCGCCTTGATGATGGCTATGCTGTTGGGTTTGTTTTGCTTCATGACCTCGTCCTGGAAGATCTTGAAGCTGCAGGAGTTTGTGTTTGAAAGAGAACCGTTGATTTTCATTTCCACAGTGTTTTTATTGCGTAAAGTGTAAAAACAGAAATGGATTTTCAAAATGAGATTATTTAGAAGAAACCGATCAGTGTTTCTTACCTCTGCATTAAACTGTTCAGTTTGCACGTTATGGTCTGGGCCTTGTGCAGGTCTCCCACCACTTTCTCAGCAGAAGTCACCATACCGTTGATAAGCTAAAGAGAGATGGAAGACACAAGTCAATAACAGCATTTAAAACTCACTGTAGACTACTGAGAGAAAGCAAGTCATTCATTCATGTCGACCTCTTTCACATTGTTGTGATGCATTATTATAAAATATTGATTATAGCCTCTTTTTACATCATGTTGTCGTATTGATGCTGTACCTGAATGATGTCGTAGGCCACAGGACTGACGTAGCAGCCGTCCTCTTTCGTCGGCTCCTCTCCATTATTCCACATTTGCTTTGCCTCCTCCAGGACACGGCTGATGTACGTCATCAGCTCACTCTGAATTCGAAACAACATGCTGCTGTCACTTATATAGTCTTCAATACATAGTTCAAGTTTTAACTAAAAACATCTCCAATTCTACCTTTAGAAAACTACACAAAACTCAAAGAATGGCACTGGAGACCCTTTAGATTTCTTGTTTATAACTGAATGTGGCCTGATGATGGTGCTTCAGATTTGAAACATTAGGATTCATCCACTGGGGACCATGAATATCATAGTTGTTGAGGTGTCTCAATCTGAACAAAAGTGTTGGACACACTGATTAGCTGCCGACAGCTTCTAAGGGGGAAAAAAAAAAATCCAAAAACTAAACCTGAAACTCAATAAAAAATAAACCAAAATCAGGTAAAGGTGAACTCTGGTTACCTGTTGTTTGTTCAGGTACTGTTCCTCCAGAGGTTCCAGTAGCTCTTTAGGCAGCAGCTTTCCCAGCGCTTCGTTATTTATGTCACTGGCCAATTCCCACTTTTGAAGCAGTCTGACACCAGAAGACAAGAAATCATAACTTTTACTAACATAGTAATACATATTAAGAAAAAAGAATTCAATTTCACTCAATCTGTGCTGTCAACTGTGTGAGTTACTGTGTCCATCAACCAGCCTCAGTGTAAAGCAGGGCTTCCTCATTCATTTCACTGATTTCATATAATAAAATAATGACAACGTTGATCCCTTAAGCTGAGGTTTCCATCGTGTTTGGGTTGTAAACCCTTCAAACAAATGTCTATGTCTACAAACTGTGGCTAGTTTGTCCAAGAAGTAATTTTCTTTTCTTAATTTGAATAAGAAAGTCATGAAGAAGTAAAATAAGAACAAGAAGAAAAGCAAAGATTAGCGGAAAAGTCTGTAATAATAAGCATAGCTTTGTTCCCTTAAAACTGACATGTTGATTCCACTGAATAAAATAAAAGCAATAAACAGAATGGACAGCTCTCTGGAGACCATGAATATCCCCAACAAAGTCATGCAACAAAACTCAACACTTTGGTATCATGGACCAAAGTCTGGTAGGAAAACAACATGGCCACCAAAATGACTTGGAATCATCCTCTGTGGATCTTGAATATTGATATTGAAGTATTCAGATCTTCTACTAGCAACAGCACAATGCAAAGGTGCTAATTACATCAAGCATAAATTACATTCATTACTCACTCTGGATAAAACTCGTTCACCCAGCGCAGGAGGAATTTGCAGTCCTTGTCCTCCAGACCAAAGTCTGCAATCTTTCTGAGTCTGGAGCTAAAGGTTTGGTGGTACAGCCGGGCGTAAAAATTACAGATGTCCGTCTCTGGTGGGTAGCAACCCTTCACCACATCCACCACCATTAGCAGGTCCATCTTCAGCTGCCTGCCCATGCCGTTGACGTGTGCCGCCACAGACGACTGCTCTCCCTGGCTGGGAGCGGGCGTTGAGGGTTTGTCCATACGATCCTTTACCAAGGTGCGGAGAGTTGTGTCGTGGAACTCCTTCCAGCCGCTGGGCCTCCAGCTCGGGGCTGTCTGACCCCTTTGCTTCCACCGTTGGTCCTGCTTGTCCTCCTGGTAGACGGCCTTCACAGCAGACATCAATGCCTTGGTGCCGACCTCTTCCGCAGTGACAGACAGACTCTGCTGTAGACTCTGCTCGATGTGACGTTTCAGGATGCTGTAGTCTGCAGCAAGCTTGTTCACGTTTTCCGCATGATCTGAAAGTCCCTCTGCCTCTGTTATCTCCCCAAACAGACTTTCCTCTCTGTCCATCAGCAGCTGGCTGGCCTCACTAAAGTGGCGTTCCTCAAGGTGTTGCTCAAATGTGATGATCACTGCAAGAGAAAAGCAAAGAGGAGGCTCTTTTAAACTGTGCCAAATGTTGTTTATAAGAAAATGAGGCATCTAAACTTCATAGAAGAAATACAGATAAACAGATTTTCTCTATTATTGGTTAAAAGTTTGTTGCTGCATTATAAAATAATTTCTCAATGGTTGCACACACTTAAATATTTAATATTTGTCATGTTGTTTCCATCTCACAGAGACTTATTTACAGATAAGCGATTTCCTATAGTATCACTTCAGTATTGGTGCAATAATTCCACACTGAAATTGTATTTTACACACCATGTAAGTAATAAAACACCGCCAGAACAAAACTGTAACTCTGTTCCTTGAGCTACTTGAGGGTGAAATGTGAGCTGCACCCTCATTCAAACACATTCAACACAACATTAACATCATCTACTGTAAGAGCAGGATGTTTATTAAATGTCTGCTACCTTGTTGAGACAAATCCTCTCTGGGCGAGTGGCGTCCATCAGTGGTGATGGGGGCCGTGACACTGTCCTGACCTCTGGGGCCCCTGAAAAGTTTCTTGAACCAGCATCCCGCTGATTTAGTACCGTGGCCGGGGAGAGAGTTGAACTTGAAGCCGTCTGGCTCTGTGGAGCCTGACAGGGTCCGCATCCTTGTCCGGGCAGAGAAACGGGAACAACGGACTGAGAAAGGCGCTGACAAATCTGTGGAGACAAAACAAATGTTGTCAAGGAAAAGTAAAAAGTAAGTTACAATCTGAAAGTTGTATGTCGGCATTTCACCTAAGGCTAACGCTAGCTAACTGACTTAGCGCGCTAAAATATTGAATTAAAATGAATTTAGTTGTTGCTGCTTTCCTACTTTTTGTATTTTAGTTAGCGATTTTTAAAAACAATTCTGTCTTTGCATTTTTAAAATACTACAAAAAGATATGTTCTTATATTTTAAATAAAAAGAAGGCTTCAAAATCGGTGCTAGCTAAACAATTAAGCTAATATAACTTCCGGTGTTATTTTCAAAATAAAACTATAATGAGCATATTTAGTTTTTTGTGCAAAGGCTGTCGAAGTTAAATATGAAGCTATACTAGAAGATGAATCTGTAGTACAAAGGTTGCTTGTTTTTTTTTGTGTTTTTTTTAAATTGATGAATAAATAAATAAATACATTAACTTAAATTAAGTTACAAAACTATGAGCAACACAAGAGAGCAAGTTAAAAGTCAGTGGTGTTGTGGTTCAACATTATCATCCTCATCACAGTAAGTACAATCTTAATATTCCATGAGTAAAACAAAATTAAAATATATAAAAACATGAAAAAAGAGGGCATCAAGTAACACGTGCAAATATCAGGTAATCCAAATACACATTTTCTATTATATTGCTCACATTTCAACCAAATTTAAGAATAAAAATAATAAAAACTAAAACAAATATGTATAATTAAAAACAATCTAGACATTATAGACATAACTAAAATCTAAATTGACTGAATAAGCACAAGGGAGTTCAAACTGAAATCTCACCCAGTCCCTACACATTAAATTAAACAGTACTTGCGTTATGAGTTTAGTTGAAACCTTCTTGAGGGTAAACACTCAATAATCCAGTCCAGAGTAGACGTGGACATATAAGTCTGTTGTGCCTTCTTTTTCTCAAACTACCCCGGAGGATGTTACTCACCTCACAGCGTCTGTAAATGGCAACAGTACAGCTGCTGAGTTAGAGAGTCCTTTTTAAAGCTCCAACAAGCTCCTCCTATTTAAGCTCATGCATGTAGAAGATTGGAAAGTCCACACACACACACACACAGACACACACACAGACACACACAAACACACACACACACACACACACACACAAGCTGGGCTTTTTTTAGACACACTTGAGCTGAAGTAATGTTGGAATTTGCTAGAGAGGAAAGTATTTTATCAATACTTTTGAAATTCTGTGCAGACATTCATGATGCCTAGAGGAGGAATCCCTCTGACTTTTCATGTAAATGGCCAACTTCCTGCCAGAGATTCATGTGTTCATACTTCCATGTTAAGAATAGCATACTTCATATATGTAGGGCTGAAAGATTATTTTAATTTTCTCATAGTTTTCTCAGTTGGTCAATGAATCATTTAGTCTGTAAAACATCAGAAAATTACAAAAATACCCATTTCAATTGTCCTTTTTGTGTGAATTTATAGATATATGATTGACTGTAATTAAACATCAAACAAACCCAGCAAACTCTCACATTTAAGAAGCTGGAGCCATCAAATGTTTGCTTGTAAAATAACCCAAGCAATTAATAGATGATGAAAATAGTAGTTGATTAATTTCTCTTGTTCAACTTCATGATTAGTTGGCAAATAGACTTTACATGTGTTGTGTTGTTTAAACAACAACACTGGTAATTATTTCAAACTCAAAACAACCTAATGTCCGATTGAGTTTATTGTGACATGTAAATAATGGCTTCTGTCCTTCAGGAGCAAAAGCAGAAATGACATGGGGCACCTCTGTACACATCCTGAATACTGGTTTCCATTAGCCGTGACCACAGTCATACCCTCGACCAAGTACCAACACATAACCGACCGCAATAGTTAATTATTTTAACAACTAATTTGCAACAGTTAATACGTTTTAGGAAGCGTAATGCCGACCAGATTAAGTTTTCTATTTAACATAATAAGGAAATGTTGTTAATTGGTTAATATGAGTAAATTTTCACAGATAACTTAATAATTTTCTGCCAAAATACTGATCTTGCAGTACAATATTCACCCAGTGGAGTTTAATAATACAGTCATTATTAAACTTAACTGTCAGCAGCGTATTTGTGTTGTTTACAATGTATTCAAATAGTCAAATAGTTTTTAAATTTAGTAAACAATAGCTTTATTCACTGGTTCCATTATATTTGTGTTATTGTCTTCAGAAAATATTCAGGCCGTCTCCACTTGTCCATCATTATTTCATAACGTATGAAAAATAAAATCCTGAAATGAAGAAATTTTAATCAATACTCAACAGAAGCATCACTTGCATATGGGTAGAGTTCCCTATTTCCTCCTCCGCGCCTCAGTCAGGTGACGCTGGTTTTCTTCTAAGGGACTCTCTGAATTTTGTCTTTAGTTCATCATTCTGCTTTTTTCGGACAATCCCCGTTCTAGCTGTGGATAATCCCTGTATTATCGCTCCGCCACAACATATTTCACTTCTTAAAAGTACAAAATACTGTACATAATGTATTCAGTATTGTCTCTTTGTTTGTTCCAACATTATATCAAAACTGCATGATGACTAAATTGAAATCCCAGATGCTTTTTATAGATGGCCTTCATCGTTTTGTTTCCCCAAACTCTGCCTCACATATTTAGTGTCTTTGGGTTCGTTCAGGACTTTTTGAGACATCATGGTGATGATTCAAATGTGGAAAAAAACTATAGGTCTCAGAATAAAGATGCATCAATATTTTCTAAACATCAGGATAAGATTTTCTCACACCCATACTGACCTTTAAGAGCACAGGACCAATACCTGACACCAACATCAGCACTTTCAATGAGTTTTTACACATTTTAATGGAGATATTGTTTTTCTTTTGCTTCCACTTCAGCTGTAGTATTTTTATTTATTTATTTTTTACATAATTAGAGCTGGTTCCTCTCTGAATAAAAGCCCTTGTATTCTGGTGTGCTCATATTGCCTCTATAGTTAGATAATATTCATCATATCATCGTGTCTGTGTGATATAAAAACTCATGCAGCAGCAACGTTTGCAAAGTAGCTCAGACCATAAATTCTGTGATAAGGTGTGTGACACAATGACTGTATTGTCCTTTTTTATACAGATAAATAATGAAATGAATTCACTCCATAGTAATGTACAATAAGATTATAAATATTAAATAAATCAATCTTTAATACTCCTAAAAGGAACCATTTAGAGTATAAGTATATTTTTATGTGTTATATCTAACGTGATGCTTTTTGCTATATAAGGTTGTTCAGTATGTAATGCAGTATAACATATGTTTACAAGACATGGTATGTTAAAGTAAAACTAACAACTAAGTAATTTGTTTTATGATAAAGAAAATATTATAATATAAAACATTATGCTAATATACAACAGATGCAAATTGTATATTTTACAATAAATAGGATTCTAGCAAGCCAATTCAGTCACGGTCACCTGTGTCAGTTGTCTCACCTTCTGCTCTGCGGCCTCTGTAGGGAAAACAGCAGCAAAGCTTCCAACACATCGCTCCTGAAGGCAGCTGGACTCACAGGTGTGTAATGTTCATCTGTCTGGGAAGCAGCTCGAGCAAACACCGAACCGAGGGGTAAGATGCAAATAACGTTTGATGTCAGGATGCTGGTTAAATTTACGCTGTGAGAAACTCAGGTCTGATTTCCGTTCATGTACATTTCCTATGAGGGTTTGTGATGCATGAATCCTGTCAAACTGACGTGTGTACTTTATATCACGTAGTCTTTCACGCTTTGGACCAGGTGTTCTTTTATGGTTCTTCATGAATTCATACTTCTCAAAGCGTCTTACAAAGAGGAATGAAGTTCATACCGCAAACAACCCACAATTAAAACTGACATACTTCTGCAGAAAACAGAGAAGTCTGAGGTGAGCTCAGGTTTAAATTAGTTTTCTCTGCTTCAGCCACAGCACCTTATATTTTATATGTTGCTATAGTGCGCTAAGAGTTTGTAGCACACCTCGCTTGTTCAGAAATAATCAGTGTGGTTTGTAGAACTTCTCACACATGCAGGTGACCTGATTTAAACCTGTTGTTACTCAGGTCTGCAGGTCTTAAAAAAAACAGTGAGCTTTGAAAAAGTGAACTCAGTATTAAGAAAAGCATCTTAGCAATTTAAAAAAAGAACCCAACACACATTTGTTTGGTATTTGTTTAACCCGTCCTACCTCTGTGTGTGACACAGACTAAACCGAGGATCCACTAACTTTCTGATTGTAGTTTAGTAGCTTTTCCACACGTTTCAGTGGTTGATGCCTGTGGAAAAAGTGGCTGCTGAGAAGAAATTATTTTCAGATGTGATCAACAGTTGCATAATATTTTCATTGGAAGCCTTTTCTCTTTTACATCCGAAAATATTTCTTTGGAAACAAAGAAAACTGCAACCCACTGCCTGTTGGGATTTACCTGCAGCTTTCCAACAGGGGAAATGACTGACACTGGAGGACTCTGTGCAAGTTTGTGTGTGTGTGTGTGTGTGTGTGTGTGTGCGTGCGTTTGCATGTATGTGTGTGTGTGCCCAGTGAATTGATTTTCACCTCAGTCATCTAAATCCTTGCTAAGTTAATCTCAAGCCAAAAGTTTGATTCAAAGGCGGAAAATCTGCCTTTTTTCTTGAGAAATTCGGTTCAATCACATTGTCTCCATCAACAAAGGTTTTGTTTTCTTATCTATCTTTTTTCCCCTCAGACAAGAAGTCCTTGAAGTGCTGAAAAAATGCAGATAGCTGCTGTTGAAGATCATGCGATACAACCAAAAGCTCCAGGACAGCAATCAAATGGCCATGGAGGGTGAGTGAGATTGTTTTCTTGACGGCTGTGACGCAGTTAAAGAGTGAATTTTGAACCTTAATCTTTTTGTGTTTCTCAACCAAACATCATTCAAAGTAATGTCAATTTTACTCCAGTGTATTTACCTCTGCAGCAGAGTAAAGATTTACTTTTGAACCGTTAGATTGTATGTTTAAAGACTAATATGGATGTGGGATGCGGATTACATATTTACTAGAAAGAGGTTTAAATCAATTTTTGATAGCAATCAGCAGTTTTCATGTGTCTTTGTTTACAGAAGAGGAACTGGTTCTTATTTCAGTATTTTCTTTCATTGACCACGTTTTCACGAAAAGGGTTTTTTGACATAATTTTCCTCCATAATGTCCCAAGAGCCGTTGTGGTTGATGTGACATTCAAACAACGTGTTGACACACCATGGCTTTTGCAAAACAAGTGAACCAACCAAACTAAAAGTGAAAGTATCAGAAGCACAAACTTGACTTTCATCAGCGTCAGAAGTGACAGACAGCAGATGTCATGTGAAGCTGAAAGTAGCAGACGCCACAATGACCACAGGTACAAAAAGTGGAAACGTGTGCACATGTAAGAAAGAGGAGAATTTACTGGAAATAAGGTGTTTATCATCCCCTGCAGCCAGTTTTGCAGCAGATGTTTTCAGTATTTTACATGTGATGAAGCTGTGAGGTGTGGCCTTCCTAATCACAGGAGACCACCATGAGTAAAGGTCCACGTCTCCAGGTATAAGACCCTGAGAAACATCCAGAACAAACCAAGACTATACTTTCAGGGATCATTTCTTTAGTCCTTGACTTGAGAAATGTGTTTCTAAAGAGTTTGGTCTCGCTGCCCATGATGAAGAGTGAAGATGTTTCCTTCAGAGCAGGAAACTGGTGGGAAGACTTTGTTTCTTCTCCACTGTTGAAGACTGTTCAGTGTTTCTGAAGGAGACACTGATGCAGGAAACATGATCTGAGTGGACAGCTGCTTATTTAACAAAGTGAAACTAAAAAAAGGTTTTTAATCAATATCACAGTTTAAAAACAAGTCATTGATCTCTGGCTTGTTAACATATGTTCACTCAAAATGCAGAATGGTAGCTTCTAGCAGTAAATGTGAATTAAAAGCCAAAAAGGTAAATTATACAAAACAAAAAGAAAGTCACCAGTAGTGATGTTCACCTACGTATGTGATGGCTGCAAATTGTGTTTTTCATTTCTGAGTTTTGGTCTGAAAATATTTTACTTTTAGTTCATATAAATGATTTTTTCCTCGACTCTTTTACTCGTTTCTTGTTTGACTTCTTTTCTTCTTTTCGTGAGATATTTATCACGTTGTCTTCTCTGTCATCACAGCTGGACGTGTCCAACATTTCTTACAATTAACTACAACAGGATTTTTAAAGGTAAAATTAAATTCAAGATTTCAATCGAACATAAATTTTATAACAAATGTTACTGTGATCTCCAAATCTTTTTGAAAGACGCTAAGTGACAACAAAGAGAAACTTTTAAGTGATTCATAGTTATTAGTTCTAACAAGTTTAGCTTCAACAGTTTAGATAACGAAGCTGGAGCTGAAGCTGTGATGGTAGGAGGTGTGTCCTCCTGCTCCACATGACTCCACCAGGAGTAAAAGTGGTCGTCTGGAGATATAAGACCCTGAGAAACATCCAGAACAAACCAAGACTATACTTTCAGGGATCATTTCTTTAGTCCTTGACTTGAGAAATGTGTTTCTAAAGAGTTTGGTCTCGCTGCCCACGATGAAGAGTGAAGATGTTTCCTTCAGAGCAGGAAACTGGTGGGAAGACTTTGTTTCTTCTCCACTGTTGAAGACTGTTCAGTGTTTCTGAAGGAGACACTGATGCAGGAAACATGATCTGAGTGGAGTTTTCAGCTTAATCTAAAATAGAAACCAACTTTTGAACTGTGATTAAAACTCCTGTAGTTAATCTGCAGAGAGAAAATGAAACTGCCGGTTCTCTATAAAAAATAGTTTGAGATTTAGATTAATAGTCACAGTTGTTTATTGTTAATCACCTATTGTGCAAAGAAACACAAAAGGTTTTTACATGACTCATGAAATACTGTGTGTGTGAGTGTGCAGTAAGCATTTAAACACACACACATACCAGCGCCAAGTCGTTAATGATTTACCGACATGATTTACTGGATGAAGTTATATTGAAATCACGCTTTTATTCAGACAAAGAGACTTTGAAGAGATTTGAAACCCTGATCTGCATTTGTTTAATTGGCTGATCATGTGATTTCAGCTCGGTGTGTTGGGAACCTTCTCAGCCAGAACCGGGGCAATAGATTCATGCGTTGTATGTGTGTGTCTGAGGGAAGTGGACTGTGTGGGTTTGAAGCATTTTAACAGATTTGTACTGTAGGGGCTTTTTGGAGCTTCAGTCTTGTGCCAAACTTCCCTTCCTCCATGTGGCAAGAATGAACTTGGCTCAATATTCACCCACAGAGTTCACGGACATCAACATGCTGAAGGGGTATTCAAGCAGGACAAGGAACCCAGTCTTTCCAGGCTGCTCTCTTCCTGTTTGTCACTTTCCCTCATTTTATTACAGAAGGATTCGACTTGTTAGGAACGCCTCGAGGCGGTCGGAAAACTTTACTGAACATTAATCGTGACAGTCTCAAACTTGCATCAGAACTCAAACCTGGAACTAACAGAAACCACATCGAGCAGCAGAGACAGTTACACACACGGCCTGAATCTTAACAGGAAACAAGTCATTCATAACTTATTGTAAAATACTAAGAATGATTTACCATTTTGGCACGTTTTATGTGAAATATTAAAGAAATAACACAAAAAAAACATTAAATAACTGCCTGTTTATCACAAGTAGACGATTTACCTTATGATCTACAGATTTATTTACGTTTTTTTTTTTGTGCTTTTTGCAACTGTGAGTTTTTTCCTTATTCATGATGTGCAATGCATTGTGGGGCAGTATCGTCCATCAACATCAGACTCAAATTCAAGAGATTTTAGTCGCCTTCCAGTCTGAAGTTCATACTATATACTGAAAACATGGTAAAAAAAATAACAATCAAAAAAACCCCCCACTAAATTCAAGAGCCACTTACCAGCCCTTTCTGGAGCTTTCAGCTGTGTCATATGGTCTTCATCGGAGGAGGATGTTAGGAGGATCCCATCCAGCTGTTACTGACAACTTTCATGCTTAACTCACATGATGATGATGATGATGATGATGATGAATGAAGTAAAAGTGCAATGAAATGATGATGGTCTGATGAAGACTGTGAAATATGATTGAAAGCTCTGGAGAGGCCTGGTAACTGGACCTTGAGTTGTGACTTGTTTTGTAGAATATGCTGCTGTGAGGTCCCAGACCACAGAGTGAGATTAGCTGCCATCAATTGACATTCTGCACTCTGGGTTTAAAACTGAGCCTCTGACAAAGAGAACGATAGTTTACCGCAGCAAATACCCAGATAATGATGATTAAAAACTGCATTTTAATTAAAATTCCTTGATTCCTGACAGTGTGGACGCTTTTACGCTCTTATCCCATCACTGTTGCCCAGAATAATATGACTTTGTGACGATCAGCTACTTCCAGCTTCTTACTTTAATCCAGTTTTGTGGTTAAACATTTACATTTCACCTTACTGAATATCATTTCTTGTTGTTGCTTTAAGCAAACCTCCCTGCCGGTCTCGCCGTGTCCTCCTCTCTCATATGAAGTTTTTCATGGTTCTGATTTTACTGCTGATGATTAACAACTAATCTTTTACGTGGACGCTCGGTGCAGCCAGGAAACACAAAGAGAGTCAGACAAAGTTGAAGTTACTCTGTGGTAAAGGGACCAGACTTATCATACAGAGGAGATACAGGGTTTGCGTTGTGCAGGTAGAGTTTCAGGTGCACAATCCAGCCTGTGATGCCCTCAGGGGATTTTTATTGATTAATGTCTCTTCACAGGTGGAAAGTTTTTAGTTAAAAGAAAACTCATAAACTCCTGCAGAACAACGTTCCTGTTTATTTACATGGTTTTTAGTTTCCCATGATTTTTTCCAAATGCTGTTCTCACAAACTTTTACACTTTGATAAGAAAAGTGTGGAGGATATATGGAAGAGAGATTATCATGTATAATAAATATTAATTCAGTTTTTAAAATCTCAATCTGGCTGAACCATAGAGATCATCAGACAAACTGACCTACGAGTTCAGACAGCTGCAGACTTTATTTAGCTGTTTGTCAGCAGAGTCACACTGTGGGTTTACAGTTACAAGGAAGGGGTGTTAAAATAAAGCTGATATCTGAAGGTGCAAACAGGAACACAGGAGAGAAACGAAACTCCAAAACACAGAGATTCGGGTGGAAAGTACAAATGCACACAGAAACTTTGTCTCTGGTCACCAACACATTTATCAAAATCACAACACATACAGGAACATGTCAGCTGGGCTCAGCATGGTGAAGAAAACCCCTTTACTTCAGCTGTTAATAAGACTTTATCATAAACAACTGCACCAGCTCCACTCAGATCATGTTTCCTCCATCAGTGTCTCCTTCAGAAACACTGAACAGTCTTCAACAGTGGAGAAGAAACAAAGTCTTCCCACCAGTTTCCTGCTCTGAAGGAAACATCTTCACTCTTCATCGTGGGCAGCGAGACCAAACTCTTTAGAAACACATTTCTCAAGTCAAGGACTAAAGAAATGATCCCTGAAAGTATAGTCTTGGTTTGTTCTGGATGTTTCTCAGGGTCTTATATCTCCAGACGACCACTTTTACTCCTGGTGGAGTCATGTGGAGCAGGAGGACACACCTCCTACCATCACAACTTCATCATTGACGAGCCTCTTATTTTGTAGTGGAGAGAAACTGACAGTGATGAAACACTGTCTGAGGTTTACATCCAAATGTAGAACAAAGTTTAACAGAATTTGCAGAGCATCAGCAAAAGAACATGTGAGTTAAAGATCATTTCCATCCACTACTTTTATCCCAACATGATCAATACCTGGTTCAGGAAGACACAGCTCCTCCAGATTCAAGTCACTTTATTTATAGAGCTCATTTAAAAACAAGTAAATCTGTCAACGATGAAGCTGTGATGGTAGGAGGTGTGTCCTCCTGCTCCACATGACTCCACCAGGAGTAAAAGTGGTCGTCTGGAGATATAAGACCCTGAGAAACATCCAGAACAAACCAAGACTATACTTTCAGGGATCATTTCTTTAGTCCTTGACTTGAGAAATGTGTTTCTAAAGAGTTTGGTCTCGCTGCCCACGATGAAGAGTGACGATGTTTCCTTCAGAGCAGGAAACTGGTGGGAAGACTTTGTTTCTTCTCCACTGTTGAAGACACTGATGGAGGAAACATGATCTGAGTGGACAGCTGCTTATTTAATGAAGTGAAACTAAAAAAAGGTTTTTAATCAACATTAGAGTTTAAAAACAAGTCATTGATCTCTGGCTTGTTAACATATATTCACTCAAAATGCAGAATGGTAGCTTCTATTAGTAAATGTGAATTAAAAGCCAAAAATGTCAAACACACAAAACAGAATGAAAGTAACCAGTAGTGATGTTCACCTACGTATGTGATGGCTGCAAATTGTTTTTCATTTCTGAGTTTTGGTCCAAAAATATTTTACTTTTAGTTCATATAAATTATTCTTTCCTCGACTCTTTTTACTCATTTTTTGTTTTACTTCTTTTCTTCTTTTCGTGAGATATTTATCACTTTGTCTTCTCTGTCATCACAGCTGGACGTGTCCAACATTTCTTACAATTAACTTCACCTACAATTAAAGCTAAAGCTAATAATTATAGCTTGTTGTTTGAGCAGCTTAGTTTTGGTTTAAGCATAACACCGACCAAATACCATGAGTACATCTACATACTTTGAAAAGCTTTTATAGATTAGACTCAACATATTTGAGTTTATTTAACAACTGCACCAGCTCCACTCAGATCATGTTTCCTCCATCAGTGTCTCCTTCAGAAACACTGAACAGTCTTCAACAGTGGAGAAGAAACAAAGTCTTCCCACCAGTTTCCTGCTCTGAAGGAAACATCTTCACTCTTCATCGTGGGCAGCGAGACCAAACTCTTTAGAAACACATTTCTCAAGTCAAGGACTAAAGAAATGATCCCTGAAAGTATAGTCTTGGTTTGTTCTGGATGTTTCTCAGAGTCTTATATCTACAGACGACCACTTTTACTCCTGGTGGAGTCATGTGGAGCAGGAGGACACACCTCCTACCATCACAACTTCATCATTGACGAGCCTCTTATTTTGTAGTGGAGAGAAACTGACAGTGATGAAACACTGTCTGAGGTTTACATCCAAATGTAGAACAAAGTTTAACTGAATTTGCAGAAAATCAGCCAAAGAACATGGGAGTTAAAGATCATTTCCATCCACTACTGTTATCCCAACATGATCAATACCTGGTTCAGGAAGACACAGCTCCTCCAGATTCAAGTCACTTTATTTATAGAGCTCATTTAAAAACAAGTAAATCTGTCAACGATGAAGCTGTGATGGTAGGAGGTGTGTCCTCCTGCTCCACATGACTCCACCAGGAGTAAAAGTGGTCGTCTGTAGATATAAGACCCTGAGAAACATCCAGAACAAACCAAGACTATACTTTCAGGGATCATTTCTTTAGTCCTTGACTTGAGAAATGTGTTTCTAAAGAGTTTGGTCTCGCTGCCCACGATGAAGAGTGAAGATGTTTCCTTCAGAGCAGGAAACTGGTGGGAAGACTTTGTTTCTTCTCCACTGTTGAAGACTGTTCAGTGTTTCTGAAGGAGACACTGATGCAGGAAACATGATCTGAGTGGACAGCTACTTATTTAATGAAGTGAAACTAAAAAATGTTTTTTAATCACCATTAGAGTTTAAAAACAAGTCATTGATCTCTGGCTTGTTAACATATATTCACTCAAAATGCAGAATGGTAGCTTCTAGTAGTAAATGTGAATTAAAAGCCAAAAATGTCAAACACACAAAACAGAATGAAAGTAACCAGTAGTGATGTTCACCTACGTAAACAACAAGCTATAATTATTAGCTTTAGGTTTTATTTGTAGTTGTAGTTAATTGTAAGAAATGTTGGACACGTCCAGCTGTGATGACAGAGAAGACAAAGTGATAAATATCTCACGAAAAGAAGAAAAGAAGTCTCAAGAAACAAGTAAAAAGAGTCGAGGAAAAAAATAATTTATATGAACTAAAAGTGAAATATTTTTCGGATCAAAATTCAGAAATGAAAAACAATTTGCAGCGATCACATACGTAGGTGAACATCACTACTGGTTACTTTCATTCTGTTTTGTGTGTTTGACATTTTTGGCTTTTAATTCACATTTACTAATAGAAGCTACCATTCTGCATTTTGAGTGAATATATGTTAACAAGCCAGAGATCAATGACTTGTTTTTAAACTGTGATAATGATTAAATACATTTTTTTTGGTTTCACTTTGTTAAATAAGCAGCTGTCCACTCAGATCATGTTTCCTGCATCAGTGTCTCCTTCAAAAACACTGAACAGTCTTCAACAGTGGAGAAGAAAAAAAAGTCTTCCACCAGTTTCATGCTCTGAAGGAAACATCTTCACTCTTCATCGTGGGCAGCGAGACCAAACTCTTTAGAAACACATTTCTCAAGTCAAGGACTAAAGAAATGATCCCTGAAAGTATAGTCTTGGTTTGTTCTGGATGTTTCTCAGGGTCTTATATCTCCAGACGACCACTTTTACTCCTGGTGGAGTCATGTGGAGCAGGAGGACACACCTCCTACCATCACAGCTTCATCATCAGAAAACTTTAGAGCTGAACTTTTAAAACTTTCATCTGCTCAGGATCCAGAAACCAACCACTGCTTTAGTTTCTGTCTGTCTGTCTCTTCATTGACAAATTCATGGAGCTGTTGTTGAGTCACTGGGAAAAAGTTCTCCACTGGAAAGACGTTTGTTTTCACCAGAGAGGCTGATGTGATATCAGCTGATAAACTGGACACACCCACGGTGATGACAGAGACAGGGAAAAAAATATGTCCAAGACAAACAGACACCAAACGAGAAACAAATCTGACCTAAAAGTAAATAATTCCAGTAGAAAACGTTCAGCAGCGACTCAACAACAGCTCCATGAATTTGACAATGAAGAGACAGACGTGTGAAAATGATCTGTAACTCACATGTTCTTTGGCTGATTTTCTGCAAATTCAGTTAAACTTTGTTCTACATTTGGATGTAAACCTCAGACAGTGTTTCATCACTGTCAGTTTCTCTCCACTACAAAATAAGAGGCTCGTCAATGATGAAGCTGTGATGGTAGGAGGTGTGTCCTCCTGCTCCACATGACTCCACCAGGAGTAAAAGTGGTCGTCTGTAAATATAAGACTCTGAGAAACATCCAAAACAAACCAAGGCTATACTTTCAGGGATCATTTCTTTAGTCCTTGACTTGAGAAATGTGTTTCTAAAGAGTTTGGTCTCGCTGCCCACGATGAAGAGTGAAGATGTTTCCTTCAGAGCAGGAAACTGGTGGGAAGACTTTGTTTCTTCTCCACTGTTGAAGACTGTTCAGTGTTTCTGAAGGAGACACTGATGGAGGAAACATGATCTGAGTGGACAGCTGCTTATTTAACAAAGAGAAACTAAAAAACGTTATTTAATCAACATTAGAGTTTAAAAACAGGTCATTGATCTCTGGCTTGTTAACATATATTCACTCAAAATGCAGAATGGTAGCTTCTATTAGTAAATGTGAATTAAAAGCCAAAAATGTCAAACACACAAAACAGAATGAAAGTAACCAGTAGTGATGTTCACCTACGTATGTGATGGCTGCAAATTGTTTTTCATTTCTGAGTTTTGGTCCGAAAATATTTTACTTTTAGTTCATATAAATGATTTTTTCCTCGACTCTTTTTACTCATTTCTTGTTTGACTTCTTTTCTTCTTTTCGTGAGATATTTATCACTTTGTCTTCTCTGTCATCACAGCTGGACGTGTCCATCATTTCTTACAATTAACTACAACTACAATTAAAGCTAAAGCTAATAATTATAGCTTGTTGTTTGAGCAGCTTAGTTTTGGTTCAAGGTGTTAAACACTGATTTCAAGCATAACACCAAGCAAATACCATGAGTACATCTACATACTTAGAGAAGCTTTTATAGATTAGACTCAACATATTTGAGTTTATTATAAACAACTACACCAGCTCCACTCAGATCATGTTTCCTCCATCAGTGTCTCCTTCAGAAACACTGAACAGTCTTCAACAGTGG